>NC_064561.1:171338651-171641681 GCF_937001465.1 Orcinus orca | reverse complement strand
TCTGATGAGTAGTGAATATTAAAATGATATTCTCAGTAATTGTAAGAATATAAGGTAGAGAAGATAATAATGCCACATCTACAAGCCAGCATCAACTGTGAAAGGTGCTGGGTTGTTCTCTTCCCAAGTAGGACTTGGTGAGATGGTTGGAGGAGTGTGGGATGATGGGGGAAATGAACATAAGTGGTATGTAAATAAAGTAAAATATTGCAACATTTTAGCTTCTTAGTTCCAAGAAGAAAAACTTTCCAGAATATTGGACACTCATTCTAGGATCTAAATATAGTGAACAAAGAAGAAGAAAACAGCTGGCCAGGACTCCATCTACTCCTAACAGATCAGTATACAGCAGTTCAAAAATCTAGGATTATAGGGTTTGCGAAAGATGAAAAGTCTGAGTTATATACTCAGATTTGTGTGTAATGATATTATTTGCTAGTCAAAATGCTGCTGAATTTTGGTTTGCTAGTTCACTTCTTTTTGCGGTACAGAAAAAATGTGTTTTAAAAAATATTAATATTATATCTACATTGGGCTTATATTACTAAGAATATGTAATTGCTTTTGTTACCAATAAATCAAGGTTAATAGTTAAGCAGTTTGGGGCAATTGCTCAGATTTCTCATGTTCCATTTGAAAAGGGAGGTTATTAAATCATCACCCATTTGTTACAAATTTATAAAGCACTACAGTTTCAGTGACGTACCCTGCATACTTCAAACCCAGAAGACCAGATTTTCTACTCAGCCTCTTTCAAGAGCAGCATGGATGGATCAAGGTTCTAAGAAACTATGGGCTTTACAATCATTTCTGCAGACCTCTGAGGTTAGAAGAAGGCAAGGATCATCTGACCGCCCTCACAAGGTCAAGGCAGCCATGAGGAGCCAGAGTCTCCAGGGCTGACCATTTTCTGCAGGTCCAAACTCCATGCTGTGTCTTAATTATGTTAACTCTAATGTATCCAACAAGAGTCTGTCTAACTGAAGATTTGAAGACTTCCTAAAGTTGTTCATTCTATTTGGGGACAGATTGAACTATTAAAAGCACTGTTTTTTTTACATTGATCTCAAATGTTTACATTCTAGTAATTTTCATAGGCAACATTGATCCTAGACTACCCCAAGGCCAAATTAAAAAATTGTGTGCATGTGTGTGTGTGTGCGTGTGTCTGTGTGTGTGTGTGTGCGTGAGTGTGCCTGTGTGTGTGTGTGCCTGTGTGTGCATGTGTCTGTGTGTGTGTGCGTGCGTGTGCCTGTGTGCGTGTGTCTGTGTGTGTGTGCGTGCGTGTGCCTGTGTCTGTGTGCATGTGTCTGTGTGTGTGTTCATGAGTCTTGTGTGTGTGCGCGTGTATCTGTGTGTGTCTGTGCATGCGTGCGTGTGTCATGTGTGTGTGCACATGTGTGTGCATCCGTGCGTCTCTGTGTGTGCATGTATCTGCATGTGTGTGTCTTGTGTGTGTGTGTCTGTGTGTCTTGTGTGTGCATGTGTGTGCGTGTGTGTGTGTGTGTGTGTGTGTGATAACACTCGCTGCTCTGGAGACAACCCTTGCAGTATCTTTGGACAATAGGCAAGTGTCATAGTCCATGTCCCCACTCCTTACCTTGAGACTTTTCTCAATGGGCTAAGTGACAACATTTCTTTATATAACTTAGAACCAAATCTCCTCTGTAACTTAGGATCAACTTTGATAACACGTTGGTTCCTGTGTTCTCAACATAACTTGTCTTTGTCCATATGCATTTAAAGTTTGACATCCGTAATAGCAGCAATAGCCCAGCAGGCTTCTTATCTAGTAAAGCAGATATGTTACTTCTTCTTTCATTCATTTTTTTAAAAACATTTTATTGGAGTATAATTGCTTTACAGTGGTGTATTAGTTTCTGCTTTATAACAAAATGAATCAGTTATACCTATACATATGTCTCCATATCTCTTCCCTCTTGTGTCTCCCTCCCTCCCACCCTCCCTATGCCACCCCTCTAGGCGGTCACAAAGCACCAAGATGATCTCCCTGTGTTATGCGGCTGCTTCCCATTAGCTATCTACCTTAAGTTTGGTAGTGTATATATGTCCATGTCTCTCTCTCGCTTTGTCACACCTTACCCTTCCCCCTCCCCATATCCTCAAGTCCATTCTCTAGTAGGTTTGAGTCCTTATTCCCATCTGACCCCTAGGTTCTTCATGACTGCTTTCTTTTTTTTTTTTTTTTTAGATTACATATGTATGGGTTAGCATACGGTATTTGTTTTACTCTTTCTGACTTAACTTCACTCTGTATGACAGTCTCTAGGTCCATCCACCTCATTACAAATAACTCAATTTCGATTCTTTTTATGGCTGAGTAATATTCCATTGTATATATGTGCCACATCTTCTTTATCCATTAATCTGTTGATGGACACTTAGGTTGCTTCCATCTCCTGGCTATTGTAAATAGAGTTGCAATGAACATTTTGGTACATGACTCTTTTTGAATTATGGTTTTCTCAGGGTATATGCCCAGTAGTGGGATTGCTGGAACATATGGTAGTTCTATTTTTAGTTTTTTAAGGAACCTCCATACTGTTCTCCATAGTGGCTGTATCAATTTACATTCCCACAAGCAGTGCAAGAAGGTTCCCTTTTCTCCACACCCTCTCCACCATTTATTGTTTGTAGAGTTTTTGATGAGCAGTGTGAGATGATATCTCATTGTAGTTTTGATTTGCAGTTCTCTAATGATTAATAATGTTGAGCATTCTTTCACATGTTTGTTGTCAATCTGTATATCTTCTTTGGAGAAATGTCTATTTAGGTCTTCTGCCCATTTCTGGATTGGGTTTTTTGTTTTTTTGATTTTGAGCTGCATGAGCTGCTTATAAATTTTGGAGATTAATCCTTTGTCAGTTGCTTCATTTGCAACTATTTTCTCCCAATCTGAGGGTTGTCTTTTGGTCTTGTTTATGGTTTCCTTTGCTGCGCAAAAGCTTTTAAGTTTCATTAGATCCCATTTGTTTATTTTTGCTTTTATTTCCATTTCTCTAGGAGGTGGGTCAAAACGGATCTTGCTGTGATTCATGTCATAGAGTGTTCTGCCTATGTTTTCCTCTAAGAGTTTGATAGTGTCTGGCCTTACATTTAGGTCTTGAATCCATTTTGAGTTTATTTTTGTGTGTGGTGTTAGTAGTGTTCTAACTTCATTCTTTTACATGCAGCTGTCCAGTTTTCCCAGCACCACTTATTGAAGAGACTGTCTTTTCTCCATTGTATATTCTTGCCTCCTGTATCAAAGATAAGGTGACCATATGTGCATGGGTTTATGTCTGGGCTTTCTTTCCTGTTCCATTGATCTATATTTCTGTTCTTGTGCCAGTACCATACTGTTTTGATTACTGTAACTTTGTAGTATAGACTGAGGTCAGGGAACCTGATTTCACCAGCTCCGTTTTTCTTTCTCAAGATTGCTTTGGCTATTTGGGGTCTTTTGTGTTTCCATACAAATTGTGAAATTTTTTGTTCTAGTTCTGTGAAAAATGCCAGTGGTAGTTTGATAGGTATTGCATTGAATCTGTAGATTTCTTTGAGTAGTATAGTCAATTTCACAATGTTGATTCTCCCAAACTCATCTTTGAGGCCACCATCACTCTGATACCAAAACCAGACAAAATGTCACAGAGAAAGAAAACTACAGGCCAATATCACTGATGAACATAGATGCAAAAATCCTCAACAAAATACTAGCAAAAAGAATCCAATAGCACATTAAAAGGATCATACACCGTGATCAAGTGGGGTTTATCCCAGGAATGCAAGAATTCTTCAATATACGCAAATCAATCAATGTGATACACCATATTAAAAAATTGAAGGAGAAAAACCATATGATCATCTCAATACATGCAGAGAAAGCTTTCGACAAAATTCAACACCCATTTATGATAAAAACCCTGCAGAAAGTAGGCATAGAGGGAACTTTCCTCAACATAATAAAGGCCATATATGACAAACCCCACAGCCAACATCATCCTCAATGGTGAAAAACTGAAACCATTTCCACTAAGATCAGGAGCAAGACAAGGATGTCCACTCTTACCACTCTTATTCAACATAGTTTTGGAAGTTTTAGCCACAGCAATCAGAGAAGAAAAAGAAATAAAAGGAATCCAAATTGGAAAAGAAGAAGTAAAGCTGTCACTGTTTGCAGATGACATGATACTATTCATAGAGAATCCTAAAGATGCTACCAGAAAACTACTAGAGCTAATCAATGAATTTGGTAAAGTAGCAGGATACAAAGTTAATGCACAGAAATCTCTTGCATTCCTATACACTAATGATGAAAAATCTGAAAGTGAAATTAAGAAAACACTCCCATTTACCATAGCAACACAAAGAGTAAAATATCTAGGAATAAACCTACCTAAGGAGATGAAAGACCTGTATACAGAAAACTATAAGACACTGATGAAAGAGACTAAAGATGATACAAATAGATGGAGAGGTATACCATGTTCTTGAATTGGAAGAATCAACGTTGTGAAAATGACCATTCATATATATATATTTTTTCTTTTTTTGCAGTATGCAGACCTCTCACTGTTGTGGCCTCTCCCATTGTGGAGCACAGGCTCCGGACACGCAGGCTCAGCAGCCATGGCTCACGGGACCAGCCGCTCTGCAGCACGTGGGATCCTCCCAGACCGGGCACGAACCCGTGTCCCCCGCATCGGCAGGCGGACTCTCAACCACTGTGCCACCAGGGAAGCCCGACCATTCATATTTTTAATTCAACAAAATTTTACTGGGCAGCTGCTGGGTACTGGACACTATGCTGAGTGTAGGAGGTACAACAATGAACTACAAGTTACAGCCTCTGCGACAGTGAGACAGCTTTAGATGAATACACACAAATAGACATAAATTACTACTTTATATAAGTGAAATGAAGACAAAGACTTTAGGTGCTTTAAACAAGAATAACAAGATTAGGTTAGATTTTGAAGTCAAGAACATTTTCTCTAAAGAAGGGACATTGAATCTGAGACCAGAAAAGTGAATGAGATCATTGTTGTCATTGTGTCATAGTGTGTCATCATTAATAGATCCTACAGCCAAATTAATTTTGAAAGCAGCTATATCAACATGTGGACTCATTTTTGACCTTATATTCTCATGTTAAACATTTACTCATTCTTCAAAACATATTTATTGAGCACCTATTACCTTACAATAAATAAATACAAAGATACACAGGTACATATTTTAAACATACATGCTAAGCCCACATAAAACTCCCTCTGCAGGGGTGGGTATATATGCTAATGTAATTCCTGCTCTCGACGTCTCAAAAAACTCTTTAGACAAGCAGGGCAGTAGAAGATAAATTATCCCCTTAATAAGCCTTTCCAGGAATCTTGCCCAGGAAGAAAGTCAATCTCACTGGCTGCTAGTTGTCAAAATCTACCTTACTCATCTTGTTGCAAATTACATTAACATTTTCTCTCTTTTTAATCTTCTCACATTCATCATTGGTTTATTTCACTTTTAATCTTGGACCTCTAGAGCACAAGGCAACTTCTCTGTAAATTAGGATGTTTCTACTTCCAGACAAAAGAACTGCAAAATGGACACCCCGTGGTAGACCAGGTAGAAAAGAGGAACCCCTTCCTCTGGGCTTTCACAGTCCCACTGCAGGAATGATGGCCTGCCCATTAGCAGAGAGTTGGTTATGTTTCACCCCTTGCTAGACACCCTCCTTCTGCTACCCTTGTGCTCTGCCCCCACCCTAAGAAGCACCATTCCTTTTCGTCACAATACCTCAAAGATAGCAAAGATCACAGAAAACAATTTAGCATTTTTATTTGTAAGCTCTTTCTGTATAGCAGTCTGGAACACAGGCTTTGTCTTAAGTTTAATTTTTGCCCCTTGGAACAGGTCTTCTGACCTTTTCAAATCTGACCTCTATTGTATGTATAGTGATGATATTAATGAATAAGTACTCCAAAAGAACTTCTGTAAAGATTACATGAGATAATTCATATAAAGCACTTAGCACAATGCCTAGAACTTTGTAAGAATCCAATAAATCATAGCTATTATTACTTCTGGTCCCTGGAAGGAAACCGTCTAAGCCAAGAAAACAGAACAGCCAAAGTTTCATTTTCACTTACTCATACATCTTATATTTCAATCCCACCTACCAGTGAGGGTTCTCCATGTTTAAAATACAAGTAAACTGGAAAGAAAATAGCCATTGAGAGTTGTGACTTATATTATGCCACCCAGCAATATAATACCATTATACCAAGAATGCTCAAACTATAAATCCATCCCTTCTATGATTATTCTCTTCTAAAGACGATTAAGAAAGCCACGGTTACTTAGCCCATTTAGGCTGGTATAACAAAAATATCATAGACAGGGTGGCTTATAAACAACAGAAATCTATTTCTCACAGTTCTGGAGGCTGGGAAGTCCAAGATCAAGATACCAGCAGATCTGATGTCTGGTGAGAACCCACTTCCAGGTTCATAGAAGCCATCTTTCTCTGTGTCCTCACATGGCAGAAGGGGCAAGGGAGCTCTCTGGAGCCTCTTTTATAACGGCGTTAATCCCATTCATGAGGGCTCTGCCTTCATGACCTAATCATCTCCCAAAGGCTCCACCTCCAAATACCGTCATATCGAGGATTAGATTTCAACATAGGAATTTGGGCAGGGGACACATTCTATAGGCACAGTCTATAGCAAGTGTTTTAGTCTTATTGGCACAATTCTTAATTTGTGGGAATATAACCTTGCTTGCTCTGCATTTCCTTCTGTTTGGGGGCTGTATAATCAGAATTTGAGTTTTAGGAGATGCTCAACCCTCTAGAGCATTTCCCCATCCAATTCTCATAACAAGAATTTATCCATTTCCTTAAATCTAGATCCCACACTTACCAGCCTTTTCTTCCCAAACGTTCAAAAAATTTCCCAAGCAGTATAGGCATGTTCTTCAATGATTCTTCTGACTTCTTCCTCTGCAATTAAATTCTCTTTGTTCATCAGAGTTGAGGCCTTAGGAGCAATTCTCCTATTTGCTTCTCATCTCTTTGGAAAAGTCAAAGATTTTTGTAAGGAAAGTTGCTCAAGAATGTATCAGACATTCTACTTTCAGCCCAATGATATGCCAGCAGATGGTCCTGGGATTGAATTCTCAGAAAGAATCCTCCTCTGGCCCCAGTTGAGTGACCTGTGTCTATGAAACATCTTCCATTCCCTCCATCTAGTCAAGATACCTATGGTTTGCTCAAACAATAATAATTGTATTACTCTCTCCCTTTAGCCACCCCCATGCATTTTCTGACATGCTTCCATTTTTTGGTATTACAGATTTCCAAGCAGGTTATATATATTCTTCGTTGTCTTAGACATGATTGTTTTAGTAGAATTTGAACTAGGTTAGATATAAAAAAGAACCCAATTGGCTTTTGTAAACAAACCGCAGGAAGTGCAAGGATGCATAGAATCATGAGTTCAAATGCCATCAGAACTCTCTTTGGGTTTTACCTCTCCCTCTTTCAGCAGTGCTGGGATTCTGTAGTAAATTCTGTGACATGCTGCTTCCAGGACTAAAATGCTTATCCCCTCAATTGCCCTTAACTGTCAGCCATCTTCAGGAATTACCTTGACGAAAGAGTTACCGAGCACAAGTTCATGCCCACCTTTCAGGGCAACCCACATCCAATGACTAGTCTATGAGGTAGTATAAAGGCTTGATCTCTCACCCTACCTCAGGATAACTTTGAAGATCAATCCTCCTTTCAGAGCTCTCCACGTGGCCAGCCAAGACCTTCACTGAGGGTACATTCAGCTCGACATTTCCCGCTGTCTCGATTCTGCTTCCTTTCTTTTTTTTCCACTCTTGATCCCAAGAATACTGCCTGAAAAAGCTACAGCAAGCTAATCTCTGTCTCAGAATCTAACTTGCAACAGCTTCCCATCTTTCCATCTTTGACGAAAGGGACTTCTATTTGCCACCTCTATTTTAACAAATCCTGAAAAGGACTCTCATTGACCTTTAATACTGTCTAATTGTACGGCCTGGACTGCCCTTGGTGCCCAGTGCTACCATATAGGACAATAAAGCTCTGGACCAGTCACTATGGCCTGACGTCACACCCTGAGGTAGGTGTCCACCCTTACACCAATGTCTTTGTGCAGTGAGACAAAATGAGGTACCTCCCATTTGGATCTCAAGAGTTGGAGTAGAAAGAAATGATTTCCTAAAATAAGTGAAAAGAATAGACAGAAATTGCACTGGGAAGACCCATGGGACCCTGATACTCTTCTTCCTCCCTTTGTGTATCTCTGTTTCTGTTGAATAGATAGTCCCTTCCATCACCTTATTCCAATCTTGAGTCCTAGCAGAGTGTATGTGATCATGTCCCTGTATTCTCAAGTTCATGCTGTTTGTTACTAACAGCCATATGTTACCACTGAAACCTGTGACTACACATTGATTTTGTTATTCTTCAAAAGGTATGGAAATTTCACCTTATTAAATTACCCTAGTAAAGCAATATGTATTTTTTTCTGTTCCTTTTGGAGATTTTCTCCAAAAGTTTGCCTTACCCCAGAGTTACTTACAGACTCGTGTTGGTTCAGGCCCATGAATGTTTATTTGTAAATATGGTTTTATAACCATTGGTTATGATGTGTAGCCAGAATTAGGAAAGACTATCTTACTGCCTGCTGGTCCCAGATGGGTAATTATTATTGTAAATTCTGAACTATCCCCCAGTGTTTAACTGAATCATATCTTAAAACCTTTCCAAATAAATGTACGCAGGACCTAGGCACAATCCCTTAACTATCACCAGGGATATGACTGGGAAGACAGGTTTAAGTGTATTCTGGACATTGAAAGGACTCTGTCCACACAAAGGAGTCAGCTGGAAGCTGAAGGAAGTTTCAGGACTGAGCCAGGCATCATGTTCGCTGAACATTTAGACCTCGATGTGCTGACTGCTCCTTTCTAAAATCTAAAGGATCACCGAAGCCCAAAGAGTTCAAGATTGGCCCTAAACTTAAATGCAAGGGAAATAAAATTTTAATCTTTGTGCATCATTTCGCCAAATGGATATATTCTGCTAACTCATCCTAATTCTTTCGACCCATTATTAATACCTGTTAAATTATTTAAAAGTTAAATTTATTTTAGCAGATCTCAAAAGTATAATAAGGGGGATGTATATCTTATGTTAGAAATTTGGGGATTTGCTTCTGAAATTACATTGAATGAGACTAGCCCTGAGGAAAACAACAGAAAGAAAAAAGAAAATGCCACCAAAAACTTTAAAGCCCCCAATCTGCTTCTGATAGGTCAACTTTTCCAATAATAATAAAAATATTAAACAGCTCACATTTATAGAGTTCTTATTATATGTTAAGTACCATATAAAGTATTTCCCATGTGTTATTGCATTTTTCCTTTAAAACAATTCTGTGAGGTGGGTAGATCCTTTACTTAGCTCCATTTTGCATTTGAGAAATTAAATAAGTTGCCTAAGCACCCCCGAACTCCCAGTTATTTAATGGCAGGGGCAGGAATTGAAGTTGACCCCCAAAACAGGAGCCCTTAGCCACTGAGTTGGACTTCCTTTTGCGAACCCACGTGGTCATTTGCCAACTTTTCTAAAGGATTGCATACTTGAAGTGTTTTGTTCTGGGTTTGGAAGATTTTCAGATGTATTGATTAATAACTTGTTCATTAAAGTGGCCAAGATTTATTCTGCAGGCTGTGTGAAGCAGGTAAGAAGAGCAAGTTTCCTCGAATGGGTAGCTATTCACCAACTTTGTATAATATGTTCATGTTATGCTCATTGGACTATGACAATTAAAGTGAAATAAAGAACAATTTCTTGTCAGATTCTTTTTTCTTCTCTTTTTTGTTTATTGGTTTCATCCTTGAATTACAATAGATACTTAGATAAGTAATTTTAACGTTTTGAGGTTATGGATACCTTTGGGATGGGTGAAAGATATGAAATATTTTTCTAGAAAAATTCCTATATTCACATGCTTACAAAACCTATCTAAATTTTGGAAGATTTAGAAAAGCCCTAAAAGAACTCATCTGTGGAGTCTTAAGAATTTAAGGAACCCATTTTAAGTACTTCTAATTTAATAAAATAAGCCCAAATTCCTCTCTTGTATCCAGGGAAGCAACTGAAATGAGAGGCCCAGAAAGCATCCTCTTCTCTCTCCACCTCCTTGGCTTCTCAGGATGAACCTCGGGAAGCACCAACCCCACCATCACAGCCACCACACTCAGGCATGCAGGCTGGGCCCTGAGCAAGTGTGGCTGGCCAAAGAGGCCAGTGGAGATTGAACACCAGTTTGTGGCTTGCTTGCTGACCACAAATCCTAGCACAGGACTGCATCCACCAGGAGTGAGTACCTTTTTCTAATTTGCACAAAGTTGTTTGTATATGGGCCAGCCAATGTACTACATGACCACCTACACCCTGGACTATGTGGCAACCAGAAATGCCCTGACTGTGGAGAAAGTTCCCCCAGTCATAACATCAAAAAGCTCCTCACAAATATAACTGAATCACTTTGCTGTACACCTGAAACTAATGCAACACTGTAAATCAGCTATATTTCAATAAAAATATTTTAACACACACTCACAAATTAACTCAAAATGGATTAAAGACTTAAATGTAAAACCTGGTACCATAAAACTCCTGGAAGAAAACACAGGAAAAAAATCTCCTTGACATTGACCTTGGCAATGATTTTATGGATATGACACCTAAAGCACAAGGAACAAAAGCAAAAATAAACAAGTGGAACTACATCAATTAAAAAGCTTCTACACAGCAAGAGAAACAATCAACAAGATGAAATGGCAACCTACAGAATGGGAGAAAATATTTGCAAACCACATACCTTATAAGGGTTAATATCCAAAGTATATAAGGAACACATACAACTCAATAGCAAAACCCCACAAATAGTCTAATTAAAAATGAGTAAAGGACCTGAATAGACATTTTTCCAAAGAAGACATACAAATGACCAACAGTTGTGTGAAAAAGTGTTCAACATCATTAATCATCAGGGAAATGCAAACTGTAATAAGCCATCACCTCACACCTGTTAGAATGGCTACCATCAAAAAGACAAGAGAGAAGTCCTAGTGAGAAAAGAAAACCCTTGTATACTTTTGGTGGGAATGAAAATTGGTACAGCTACTATAGAAAACAGCATAGAGTTTCCTCAAAAATTTAAAAATAGAACTATTGTACGATTCAGCAATTCTACATCTGAGTATGCATCGGCAGGAAATAAAATCATTATTTCAAAGAGATAGCTGTACCTGTACCCGCCCTCCTCTCCAGCACGTTCATTATAGCACAATTCACAATAGACAAGACATGGAAACAAACTTCAACAGATAAATGGATAAAGAAAAAATATATATGTATGTAACACACACACACACACACACACACACACACATATAAAGAAATATATATACCAGCCATAAAAAGTCAGCCATAAAAGAGAAGGGAATCCTGCCATTTGTGACAACATGGATGAATCTTGAGGACATTGTGTTAAGTGAAATGTCAGACAGAGAAAGCTAAATACTGTATGATCTTACTGATATGTAGAGTCTAAAAATAAAACTGCACTTCTAGAAACAAAGAACAGGTTGGGGATTGCCAAAGGAAGGGGTAGTGGGGTAGGGCAAATGGGTGAAGGAGATCAAAAGATACAAACTTCCAGTTTAAGTTCTAGGGATATAATGTACAGCATAGTGGCTATTGTTATCAATACTGTATGGTGTATTTGAAAATTGCCAAGAGAGTAGATCTTAAATGTTCTCATCACAAGAAAAAAACTTGTAATTACATGAGATGATGGATGTTAAGTAAATTTATTGTGACGATCAGTTTCCAACATATACATATACCAAATCATTACATTGTACATCTTAAACTTATACAATATTACATGTCAATTATATCTCAGTTAAACTGGAAAAAATTTTAAATTAAAAATTTTAAGAGCCTCAGTTCAGCTGCTTACAGCTTCCTGCCTCCCAACCTGAAGCTTTAGGCCACTTGGCATCTGAAACCTAGCTCAGTCCCTAAAGCTAGTCTCCAATATGCCCTAGAGCAGCATCGAGATGGTCATGTAATATTTTTATTTATGACATTTTCATAGACACAATTTTCTGAGGTCATATTCTTTAGAATGTGTTTGCTTTGATCAGAAGCCTTTGGTCCTTTCTTTCCCACCTGCTTATTCATCACAACTTATAACTATGCAATATTTTTGCAATGCAAACCACATTCCCTCCTAATGAGTCACACTGGATTCCATTTTCCAGCAGTGGAACCTGCATGGTGAAGATTTTCATAGCTATTATGGTTCTTAACAGACTTCATCAGCTGTGAGAGTGCCAAGGATCTGGATCTGAGTCTTTTATCCATGTCACAAATATTTCTGAAACACCTACTGCATATCAAGCATTGGAAAACCCATTGCAGGTTAGAGGTAAGAAAACGTGATGCTGTCCATCATGGAAAGGCTATCATGTGGTCAATGTGATTAAACTGGATAGACAAGACCCAGGGGTTTCCCGGCAAGACCTTCTCAAGAAGACATAAGCCCTTGACCATATATCTGTTGGGACCTTAACTCCTCTGGTCTGACTTGTGTAATAATAGCTTCATATTAACATGAAAAGTAACTTGGATGGTTTAGAGAAATCTGTCTAAGGGCAAGAGAATTATCCAAACGGCCTCTGAGGTCTCTTTTAACCATAATGCTGTAAGGCATTGACAGACAAGTCAGTCCTCTGCAGTTTTATCATGCTCTTGGGGGAGGAAGTAGCTGAAGGAGACTTACTGTTATTAAATCTACTTCTTTACGTTATAGAATTAAGACGTGGACTATGCTGACAGCCTGCCAATTCAAGACCTCTGCTTCTGACCGAGTGAGGACCCTGTACTAAGCTTCAGGGAAGATGGGGCAGTAGCAGCACAGGGTTTCCCTAAAGCACCTTATTTTACACTCACATCTCACTCCATCTCTGCTTCTCCTGTGTCTGTCCCCTAACCTCTGACGTCTTGCAGGCTTCCACTGTCTTCTGTTCTTTTTGGTTTTTTGTTTGTTTACCTGTCCCTCCAGATTCTGACATTCTGTGTTTTCATTACCTTGCACATAGGTTTGTGATGAGGAAATGGCTTTTTCGAGTTGCTGCCTGCTTATTTTATAGTATGACAACCCTGCTGGACATTTAGATAAGGACCTGAGTTTAGGATCCCTGCCCCAAGTTCCCACTTTGCTTTTTCCCAGGACACTTTTAAAAATAACCACTTAGATTTGAGCTAGTGAAATGTTAGGGACCTCTGTCCCAGCCACCTTAAAAGTAGCAGGTGCTTGCTACCCTGCTGTCTATCTCCTTCTCCCTCCTGACCTGGGACAGAGGACTGCCTTTCCGCCAGCTCATTGCCCTGTTTCTGGGATCCATCAGTAATAAATCTTGTGACTTGACTTCTTTTGTGTGAGTGTACTGAAACTGTACGGTCAGTCAAAATGGCCCCAGGGTTTTCACTTCCCCAAAGTGGGAGCTCAGATGCTGAGGGAGCTCCCTGCCGACCCCCTGTGGGTGGCTTGTGGCTCCCCACTCAGCAAGTCAACATCTGCATGTGCTTAATTTAATACACCAGCTATAGCCCCCAACACAGGGGTGTCTCTTTTTCTTGACTCAGGGTCCTTAGCACTGATTCCATGGATTTGCCTCTCCGACACACCTTGCCTCGTCCCCAAGGAGAGCACTAGTAGACAGTCCCCCTCATTCCCTGGATGTGTCATACCATCTCTGGCTCTTATGCTCAAATGTCTGATATCATATTCTGGTACAAGTGATGACCAGAACGACAAAAACACACTGCAATTGACTGTGACTGACCTATCCCTTAGCTGGGCGTGGCTGCAAATTCTACCCTGTTGGCTGTCTCCTTTGAAAGCATGTTGGTTGTGAGTGCCTGTTACCATTTAATATATTCGCTCTGTGTGAAAATATCTTCAAGGTAAGAAAATCTTTGAGAGCAGTGAGAAAACCTAATGAGTGAGCATCCCATTGTCTTTTGAATGAACTTTGGGCCTGGACCAGAGGCCCTTCTTAACGTTGAGTTAAGACAGCTCTGTGGAGACATTGTCAGTTCTGGCCTTGGAGGGAAGGGGAAGTTATCACAGTGCAGCAGGCCTCCTGGCAGTTCTTTGTGGGGTGTTGATGCGTCCCCAAGGCCAGTTTCTATGCCAGCATTCTGTTATTTAGACAGTTGGTGAATTGTTCCAGAACAGGTCAAGCTATGCACACTTAGCATCATTTTTGACTGTTAGGGGCAGCCCAACAAAAGGAGCATTTGCTCTGGTCCAGGGACATAGTAAAACGGGAAGAGGAGATGGAGAGAAGCAGGGAAGCAGACCAATAACTGAAATAGCTCAGCGAATGACAGTACTGCAATGTTCCAAAAATATTCTATTGGGTTACACTTTGAATAATGACTATGTCTGGAAAAGAGAACAGTTAAGGACCATAAGCATTTATAGAAATGCTCCCATCCTGAAGAAAAGTTGAATAGTTAGATGGGACTTTGGAGGATTATAGCAACAAATGCAGTCCATTTCCATTGCAATCTTTTATTTGGAATTGCATGTAACTCATTTGTGTTGTTCTTGGGATTTGGTACTGAGACATATATACGCTGAGGTGCATTTTATGAGTGAAGAAAATAAGAGGATTTTCAATAGATATAAGAAAGGTTAATCCTTTTCAACTGAAAAGCTCCTGTGCTTGCCTACAGGGCTTAGTAAATTTGGGTCTCCCTGAAGTGAATATTTCTTTCCAATGAGTAAGTGTAACCACCTTTTATTTCAGGTAAAGAATGTGAAGGTAGAATTTGAGGGATGTTAATTTTTATAATAAGCTCACGAATGACTGACAGTTTAGAGGAAAATAAGACAGGAAATATGCAAAGTTAGTTCATACCCAATGGGAAGGGATAAGAAAAATTAGAAGAAGAAATAGAACAATAATGCCTTGGATATGCAGACTGCTTTAGCATTTACAAAATACTTTTCTCGCTGGAATGTAGACTTCTTAAAAATAAGAAATTTGTCTTAATTAATCTTTGATTTCTCAGTCTTTAACTTAATGTCTGGCTGATAATAGGAATTCACTATGTATTAGCTTGATGAATATACTAAAGAACGGTTGAATGAAGGAGTTCACTATTTTATTTAAGTTTTGCTACAATCCTATGAATTTGGGTTTATGTTCTTCATTTATATATGAAGAACTCAATTCATATAGAGAGCAAATGACTTGTCCAAAATCACGTAAGTCAAAAGTAGCGTCAGAATTCTAGACCAAATTTTCTGTCCTTGGCTGGAGTTTTTTTTTTTTTTTTTAACAGAAACCTCTGAATATGTTATGTTGCATAGCAAAAGGGACTTTACAGTGTAATTAAGATTATGAACCTTAAAATAAGGATATTGTTCAAGATTATCTGGATGGGCTCAATCTAATCACATGGGTCCTTAAAAGCAGAGAGCTTCCTTCAGCTGGAGTGAGAGAAATGCAACAGAAGGGAATTTGGAGAGATTTGAAGCATGAGAGGAGCTCAACCCACCATTGCTGGAGATGATCACATGGAAACCATGAGAAGCAATGCAGACAGCCCATAGGAGCAAAGACTGGCCCTCAGCTGACAGCCAACAAGGAAAGGTAGATTTCAGCCATACATTCACAAGGAACTGAATTTGACTAACAATTTGGATGTGGTTGGAAGTAAATTCATCCCTAGAACTTCCATCTAAGAGTCCAATCCTGCCGTAACCTTGAGTTAGGCCTTGTGAGAACCTAAGCAGAGGACTCAGTTGAGCCCACTGGACTTCTGACCTTCATAAACTATGAGATACTAAATGGAAGTTTTTAAAAGCCAACATCTTTGTTGTGATTTGGTATGACAGTGATAGAAAATATTACAGCTGATGAAAGTCATGTGGCCAAGCCCAAAGTCAAGGGTCAAAAAGGCCATTCTGCCTATCAGTTGGCTGTGGCCAATCTTAAATGTAATACTCCAGGAGAGTGAAAAATTAGAGCCAATATTTTAAACTTCTCCAATAGAACTGAGGTGGAAGATGAGCATCAGTTGTCTAGAGGAAGTTTAGTTAAAATAATTGGGAGGTGGGGAGGCTATTAGAAAAACCTTTCCCAAGGTACAACAGCCCAGAAAGAAGAGATATTTAAATAAGTTGTTAAACCAGAGAAGTCATTGAGTGGTGTTTGGCAAAGGTAGTTTTGACCTGAAACTGGTGTGGAGTGGCCTTTACATTTTCTCAAGAAACAAGGGACGGTTTAGGGTGTGGTGGGGGATAGAAATTAATACTGTGAGATTAATATGCTGGGTGGGTGGGATCCTTAACAACCAAGGCTCCATCAGTTATTCACCTTTGTATATAGTTTGCCTCTTGAGATTTTTCCCAGCAATTTATTTATGTATGTTTGTATTTTACTAGGTGGGTTCTAAATACTAATGCAGAAAACCCAGAAACTGGATGTAAGTTCATGGCCATGGTCCCCTGATTTAAAAAAGAGAATCTTCTCTTTCTCTTGGATGGTAGTGGCATAAATTATTGGGCCCAGGGGCATGCAGAAAATGGGATTTTAAGGAGAGGACTATTTTTGGCCTTTTCTTATTTCTGCTTTGCATCCATAATCCTGGCTGGCCGGGGCAGTGAGTCACCTAGCAACCAAGGCAAAGGATATGGGTCCTGCATCTTCCAAGGAAATGGAGTTAATAATGCTTCTCTAGGGAAATCTCATTTGGAGACAACAGTTCACTATGGGTATGTGGCAGATATCCTACATACAACTCTGTGCTGGGCCACTTTTATTGGGTTTGCAAGACCTGGGGGAATTCAGAACAAAGCAACCTATCCCAAGATGTGTTCTCTTTATGTGTTGGGGAAATCTGTGTCCATTTCTACCTCTAGGAAAAATTAGCTCCTGTATCTAAGAAAACATTTTCTCTAGTGTGGGGGAGCAATGGATAAGGGTTTCAGATTCTGAGTACATATGAATCCCAGCTCTCCTCCATCCTAACTATGTGACTTTGCATAAAGTCCTTCATCCCACTAAACCTGACGTTATTAATCTGTAAACAAGGGCTATAAAAGTACCCACCTCACAGGCAGAGAGCCATTTTGAGGATCAAACTGTAGCTGTTATTAACACGACTCAAGGTCAAACAGAATGTAATCTCCTGAATTGCAGGAGAAGAGGTTTAAGGTTGACATAAAAAGGAGCTTCCCAGAAGAAAGAGTTACAAATCTTACAGTGAAAATTTATGGAAACTCCTTCCATGAAGACGTTTGAAAATAATCCTGACTATAAAATTATGTGATGGATGTCTCTGGACCTTCAAGAATTTATATAGTCAAGTGACTGTCATCACCTCAGAGTTACCACCCTGGGAATTTATACACTGATCCAAATGATATTGCTTTTGGGAAAACGCTGTTTTGTACTTCATCACTATAACAGCCTTCAGAGTGTGTAATGTACTCCCTTGACATCCCTTTATCAGGGACAGTTGTCATCTTTAGAGGGCTGATGTGACTTAGAAACAACCAAAAGTCATTCAGAGCCACTGAAGAGAGGTGGCTAGACAGTGAAAGAGAATCTTATAGGGCTCAAATGCTGACATTTGCATACATGGACTCTAGATCATACGAATAGATTAGAAATGAAGATGACTACTTATGGCCTAACAGGTAATGCTTTAGTTATAGATGCAGTGGAAATTGCCTTTTATTTCTTAGATGGCTGAAACACAATTTTTTACCATGGTCTTTGTCCTTTGTGATGAGTCTGAAATATTTCATCATAAAAATTCTTTTAAAAAGACTAATTTCAGAATTAAAAAAAATAGAGAAATCTAGCTTCCCCCAAAGTCACCTCTTCTCAGCTCTTCTCAGAGCCTCACAATATGTTTTCCTAACTCCCTCATCATTTCATGATTTAGTCACAGGCAGTGACTAAAGAAGTCTCTTTTGAGTCTTCCAATTTCTAGTTCCCCATGTAAGTGAAACGAAGCAGGACTCTGTGGAGCCTTCATGGGACAGACCCACCCGCATGTCCTCTGCCTGCCTCTTGACTGTAGAAAAACTTTAGCCAGAGATTAAACTTAATCAGAGAAATGAAAGAAATGAAGAAACAGAGAAAAGCAGTCGAACAGGACAAAATAATAAAAATTTCGTCATTAAGCAAAGTCAAGGACCTTTAGTTTCTCCTCAAGGGCTATAGATCATATTCTGAGCCACATCCTTTGAGCTGTTTTGTAGATACTGAAACCCCCACCAGGTGGAAGAAGGTAACTACATAATTACCAGACTGTAGGCATGACATAAGTTGCTCCATCTTGCACAACTCCAAGAACTGGCCTCAAGGAAATGGGAACAAACTGACCCTGGAACTGAAGATTAACTGTACTTAAAACAATAAGATGATGCTGATCAGACCACTGAATGACTAATTTCAAGATGATGGTCAGAGATGACTGTGCTGTTATTCATGTAGCCCCTCCCTCCACCTACACCTCTGAAACTTCCCTTTAAAAGCTCTATGCCCCTTGATTGACAGTTCGGAGTTGGTTGTTGGATAGCAATCCACCTTCTCCCCCAGTTGCCAGCCTGCTGAATAAAGCAACCTTTCCTTTCTAACAACGCTTGCCTCTGAAATATTGGCTTTTGAGTGGTGAGCAGCCGGAACTGAGTTTGACAACATAAGGACCTTGGAAGCTGCAACTGTGTCCTAACAATGAGTAAGCTGAACAGACTTGTTCAACTTTTCTTGGATCCTTAAAAGGGAGGAGGACACAGGGCAAACTGCTGCTCTGAGATTGGAGGGACAGACAGGTGAATATAAAGAGCTGAGACTTACCAGAGCAGAGACTTGGCAGTGGACCACGATGGGAACCAGTGCCAGGGAAGGAACACTTAAGCCATAATTGAAGAACTGCTGGAGGCTCAGTTCTCAGCAGAAAGCTCTGAACGTATAAAAACTCCAAGGGGACCAAGTCATAAGGAGATCCTCACAACATTGTGAGATTTAACTCCAGGAGCTCAGTGGATTCTCATACTAAATAAATCCCCTCAGGCTTCTGGCAGGGGGAGGGGATGGAGAACCATTTTGAAATAGGCCATAGTAGTTTGTTCTCTTAACAGGGCCTGCCTTCAGGGGAAGCTAGTTAACTAGAGCCTGCCCTGCTGAGGTATTATGAGAGCTGCAGTGAGGTGAGGAAGGGAAATACCCAACTCCTACTGGCTCTAGTCATCCTGTCTCACCTAAAGGGGGAGAAAAAACCTGAGAAACACTTGTAAAGTTCACAGTCCAGGGGCACAGGCATAGGCTCACTAAAATACCGAGACCCAATCATAGACCACAGAACACTTCCCCTCACCCCACACCTCACCAGCACATTACTAAAGGCCTATTTATAGCTATTCCTTTTATCTAGTACAACATATCCAACTATCAGAAAAGAAAAAAATTCTGTAAGAAAAAATTACAAGACATACCAAAAGGCAAAAAACAAACAAAAAACTCTGCCACAATTTGAAGACACAGAGCAAGAATCAGAACCAGACATGGAAGGGACGTTGGGATTATCAGACTGAGAATTTAAAACGACCTTTAAGGGGAAAAGGGGAAAGTAGACAGCATGCAAGACCAGATGGGCAATGTAAACAGAGAGATGGAAGTCCTAGGAAAGAACAAAGGAGAAATGCTACAGATAAAAGACATGATGACAAAAATGAATAATGTCTTTGATGGGCTTATTAGTAGACTGGACATGGCTGAGGAAAGACTCTCTGAGTTAGAGGATCTATCGATAGAATCCTCAAGAACTGAAAAGTAAAGAAAACAAAGACTGGAAAAAAACAGAACAGAATATCCAAGAACTGTGAGACCACTATAAAAGGTGTAATGTGTGCATAATAGGAATGCCAGAAGGAAAAGGAGAGAAAGGAACAGAATACATTTAACTCTGTCAAATAGTAGTATTTCTAATCTACCTTAATAGATGGACTGTGTCTATTTAAGTCTCACACTTCATTAGCAGACAACCACATAAAGTGAGGAGTGCAAATGGTTGAAGCTTCCACTCCCTCTGTGGTCAGAGTCTCACTTTCCAACTGCAAGCAAATACCAAAGGACTAACTCACATTCCTACTGGGTATTTCGATAAATATGAATAAACTATCTGTGTGTCAAATAATAAGAAGGCAACTGTCCTCCTTACCTTTCGTGTGCCTACTATTCTGGTGAACCTAGTTAGTAATAGTCAAGAGGGGCAAATACAGGAGAGAATGAGGCAGACGAATTGAAAGAAGATATAGAATCCACCAACGGAAAAGAATTTGCGTGGAAGACATTCCTGGGCCAAAAATTTCATCCCTTTTCTTGGATCTGCTTTTCTAGCACTCTTCCACACCAGCACAGTCACTTTTGTTCTGAAATCCACCATGGAGAGGCCTCAGGACCTGTGCTCCAGGGAAAGAAACTCCCATATGCAGGAAGAGCTGGCCTAGACCATTACACCTAGGTCTTCTAAACCATTTACAGTGAGGCCACCAAACCAGGGTCTAGACAGGTGTCTACACTTGTGACTAATGATCTCGAGACCCTTGGTCATCAGACGGGCTGCACAAGTGTAGGGTAATCAGTGTTCCAGCATTGGCCCTCTGTCCTCACTGAGCTTAGTGCTGTGTCTTAAGGTTCTTCACAGAAAGAAAATCAATAGGAGATATATGTATATAAATAATATTTATTATAAGAAGTTGGCTCACATGATTATGTATGCTGAGATGCCCCAAGATCTGCAGTTGGCAAGCTGGATACCCAGGAGGGCAGGTAGTGTAGGTACAGTCTGAGTCCAAAGGCCTGAGAACCAGGAGAGCAAAGTTTGTAAGTTCCAGTCCAAGGGTAAGAGAAGATCAATGTCTTAGCTCAACAGTCAGGCAGGCTAAGTTCCCTCTGACTCAAGCTTTTGATTTTATTCAGGTCTTCAGTTCATTGGATGAGGGCCACACACATTAGGGAGGGCAATCTGCTTTACTCAGTCTACCAATTCAAATGCTACCTCATCCAAAAACATCCTCACAGACACACACAAAATGATGTTTGGCCAAATGTCTGGACACACTGTGGCCTAGTCAAACTGACACGTACAACTAGTCATCACATCCTGGCTATTTTCAACCATGACCTGAAGCTCTCCTAAGGGGCTGGTCCCCACTTGTATCTCCCTCTTTGAGGAGAAAGGCATCGTGCATGCAAAGGAGAGGCTCTGGCCCCTAATATTTCTGAGTTAGGCTAGAATTGTTAGATACGTCACACAGGTGCTACCCTTCCCCACTTTCATCCTCCATGCTTCTGGTAGTTGACCCCAACTCTCTTCCCTGATGACTGCAGGGTCATTCTCTGAATTACAGCTTTGGAAACCACCATCAAGCAGTAGAAATTAGCATACAAAATGAAACTTCTTTGTCATCAAGACTCTTAGCCAGGTCCAAGCAGCTCGGAAAGCAGATGTTTTATGTGCTACTCCCTCCCGTATTTTAAAATGACAATAAACATATTTATGATATGCATAAGCATCTAGGTATTACTCCTCTAGAATCAGAACATCCGAAAAGCTAAAACAATGTCAGAGATCATTTAATTTAACCTGCTCAGTTTGCAGAAGAGCAGCTGGAAGGCTGTTGTAGGCAGTCTAGTCTTTCTGTCTCTGTCTGTCTCTGTCTCTGTCTGGCTCTGACTCTGGCTCTGGCTACTGGGCATTTGAAACCCTTTTACAAATGGATGGTTCCTCAGTTCAAGTGCATCAATGGGAGGCAAAGTTTGACTCTCACTCTAGTTGCTGAAAACCCCAGATTTTACATTCCAGCCTCTCTTGCAGCTAAGGCATGGGCATGCGACCAAGGTTATAGGCATCAGATGTCTTGTCCCAAATTCTGAATTGGGAGCTTGAGGTGTACAGAAGCAGAGAGATTCCATTCTGGTCGTGGGTGGTGGTAACAACGTTTTCAGCAAGTCGAGCCTGGATGCTGCAAGAATGGCATGCTTGTTCGGTTCTGCAAGCAGCAATGGTGTCCCCACCTGGCTGGTTTTGTCCCAAGGTTTGGCATGGTCCTAGCTGCTGCCAGCATCCACGTTCCTGAGCAAGCCTGTTTTTATGGCCGTGCTGGTTGTTCTGAAAGCTACGCATTGTCTTCTCAATAAAATACTTATCTGCCTAAAGTAGCCAGAGGTTTTGTTTCTTGTGTTGATTTTGTTTTGCTTTTTAGTTTCTCGTACCCAAGAACACTGACTGTGACCCACTGGGGACAGGCAATCAATATGGTCTTTGGGCAGAGCTGGGATTGCTGCCCTATAACGTCCAGCCCTTTGTGACTGGCACAGGCACCAATCTCGCTCTTATTGTGCTAATGTCACTTCTAGCCCTATTCCCCACCTTCTCCTAGAAACACCATTCTGACTCTACTTTTCTTCTCCATCTTGTGTGAAGGAAAAAAATAAAGTAGGAAAGCATATAGGATCAGTTTTACTTAAAATATTGTAACAGTTTAGGTGCCTGTATTAGTGAGAAATAGATTTGGCAACAAGCAGCCTAAAACTCATAGTATCGACAGCTTAAGTAAGCTAGAAGTGTATTTCTTTCTAACATACAGTGGTGCAGGGGGGAGGTTTGAGTCTCTGGGCAGTTAGATACCCAGGTTCCTTCCCTCTCATTTCTCCTCCACCCTCAGCACTAGGGGTCCACCTTCTGGTGGGTTTGTGGTCAATATCTTGCTGTAGACAGAGCCTAAAATGCTTACTAACCAGCCCCCTTTTTTTCAAAGACGTATGCAGAAGCTTGCTAAAATTCTTCCTCACCTTAATCAGTTCAGACTGCTATAACCAGTACCATCCTGAGGAACGTAAACAGCAAACTTACTTCTTACAGTCCTGGAGGCTGGGAGGACCAAGACTGAAGCACCAGCCAATTCTGTGTGTGATGGAAGCCTGCTTCCTGGTGTGCAGATGGGACCCTCTTGCTGTGTCCTCACATGGTAGTGGTGGGGGGGGCACTCTAATCTCACCGAGTTTCTTCTTCTTATGAGGACACTCACCTCATTATGGGGGCTCCACCCTCATGATCTCTCCAAGGCCCCTTCTAATAACATCACTCTGGGAGTTAGGACTTCAACATATGAGTTTGAGGGAAAAGAAACCTTCAGTCCATAGCACCACCCCACTGCCAAATATTTGAGCAGACACCGTGCTTGATAAGGATCTCATAGGGGGTGGGTCTCATGCGAGGTGGGGGTCAGGGCTGCAGAGCAGAGATCTCTGAGCTCAAGCAGCAGAGACTGTGCTGCTTTGACCCTCCTGGCACCAACAGTGGGTGAATGACTTTGGAGAGGCAGTGTCAGCTCTCAGGTCAAGTTATAAAGCCAAGGCGAAAAACAAATTCCTCTCTCTGTGTGGTGTCTGGATGTGTAGCACATCTATGCCTCTGGGCCTACATGGCAAACACAGGGTCCAGATGCTGCAGTGCCAGGAAATGGAGGCTTTTATCTTCAACTTTTCCAGCTGAACTTAATATCTGATTAGACGAAATAATTGCATTGCAAATTTTAAGTGCACGATGAATTTTGACTCTTGGCCTCGGTTCCTCTTGAAAATCATCAAAATTATTCTGTAATCAATATCACAAAAACTCCCAAGAGAAATAAAAGATCCCCTGTACTAAGGAGGAGATTATTTAACATCTGTCAAAGCCAAGATGTCATCCACCGGTAGCTTCATTGATCGTCTGCAACTCTTCCCTCATTCGCCTGATTATCAGTAATTCAAATCAGCAGAGGTGATCAGTACTATCCACGCCAGTGACAACTAGCATTTAGTAATGGGATGTGTTTTCTCTATGTCACTCCGATACAGATACACGGTAATTATACAAAAAGGCCCTCTGTGAATAAGTTTATTGGTGGTGTTATCCTGTAACCAGAACGGGCAGCTCAACTTTTAATTATCTTCTCCTCCTTCAGATTTTGAAAACTACTCCTTTAAGCGGTGGACTCACCGCTGACATCTGTCATTTTAAGGGCCAGGCCTCCCCCTTCTTTCCTTCAACATCGGTCAGTCAAGGTTGGCTAGTAGGAGCTAAAATCATTTCCCATCTCAGTAATTGCGTCTTCCCCAGTCTGTGGACAGAGTGATGAATAGCCATAATGAAAGCAACAGAAATAACAACTACTTGCAAAACGCTTTGACAATTACAAAATGTTTTTACATCAACTATTAAAAATAACCTAAATCTTCCAACCCACCTTCATGTTGCGTGATCCAGCCAAAATGCCAACCCCAAGCTGATAATGTTTGTTGCATTATTTTTCTTTAAAAGAAAAAAAAAATTCTACAGTCTCAGTAAAAGTCTAGCAACTGTTCTCCAAGTAAAAAGGGGAAAATAGCTCCAGGTATGTTTGATAGAAATCAAACTACCCAGAATGAGGGACTGAACGCACAACATGACAAAACGGGGTTGCTATGAAAATCAAAAGCATTGACTTTTTTTTTTAAGGCAGAGCATGTGCTCCCAACACTGAGTGAACACGTGATGCTTCGGGTCTCTGGCGTGAAACATGAAGCCAGGGTGGAAGCAGTCAAGGTCCGGGATCCGGTGTCGGTTGCTACTTCTGTATCTAAGCAGCACTTGAACAAGACCGCCCCTTAGGTGTGACTCTGCATGAGGTCACAGAGCATCTCAGTTGGGTTTTAGAACTGGTGAAGTGCTGTGAAATGACTTCTGCCCGTTACAGCATTGGGTTCCTAAGCTTGGATCAGATCATGTCAATGAAAGAAGATGTGTCCCATGACACGGACACTTCAGGACTCTCTGAAGAGAGGGAAGGCAGAGGACCAGTAAATTGGTGTGAGCTGAGGCTTCCTCTTTGCATGGTTGACATCATGCACAGTTGTGTCCTGGCCCAGGCTGGTCCCTCAGCAACTGAGCTCACTTTCTAGACAAGGAGGGCTTGTGTCTCACACTCGCCTCAGGCAGTGGTGGGGAAGCAAAATCCTGATGGGGGCGGTTTTGCTCTTTTTTTTCAGTAACTTACAGTTTATTATGCTTAATTCACAAATGTTGGAAACAAACCAGAAAGGCAAATTGAGTTCATTTGAACCCATCAAATTTTCTCTAAAATAATATACACATTGTTCCATATAATGATTCTGAAAATATTGGTTTATCAATGACTGTTATTTTACAAACAAAAATCCTATTTGGACAGCACATCAATGTTAGCAATCGTGAACAGCAGGAGTAAACACCATGTGGTTTTTATTCTACCCTTGGCCTCTGCTTACGTCTCTAGCTGCAACTCTCGCCTCTCATTCTTCCCTTCACACGTTGCTTTATCTGCAAGGAACTTCTTTTTGTTCTAAAACACTGTGCCCGCCTTCCTGTCTCAGTGATGTTGCCTGTTCTGTTTCCCCTCACTTTTTGACTGCTGACGGTCCTTCCAGCCTTCAGATATCAGCTTGAAACATAATTTGCTATGTGAGACATTTTTCATCCACTGGATAAAATTAGATCCTCCAGCTATGCAATTTCATAGCATCTTATGTTTCCTCTGTCTTCATCATGATAATGGAAATTACTTATACAGGTTCTAGGTACCGTACTAAAAATACCCCCCCACACACCACACACACACACACACACACACACATATATATATATATACCTATATATCTATGTATGTATACATGTAACTATCATCTACCTATTTTTCCATTTGTCTAGCTACCTATTTTTTGCCCATTGTGAGTATTGAATGAGTGTCTATATAGTAGCTATAGATAGATAAGTAAATAGATGATAGATAGATGGAAACAGTCTTACTCTTTTTGCTCTTTCCCTCTGAGAGGAATATGAAAATCCAGATGGTAAACACTCAGCTGACAACTATAGGTACCCTAATACCCTACTGCTGCTTCAGACCATCAGTCCCCTTTGTATTTTCTCAGAAGCGGTACCAGCAGAGGCGAAAGGAGCACAAAGCATAATTTTGTATGCATGCCTGGTATGATCAGACATTGCAAGAGTTTCATCCAGCAAGGGCCACGACTGGCTCTACCCAGGAAGGAAAAGAATAAATCTACTGATAAAAGAATGATATTGAGGGTAAACGAAACCATGCACCAGCGGCACTAGTTAGGATGACACCAACCACTGTAACAAATCAACCCCAAAAGAACTCACAGCTTACACACAACGGAAGTTTATTTCTTGCTGAGTCATCACAAATCATCAGGGTTTATTCTTCTATACACGGTTTTTCAAGGGCATAGGAAACTCTGACATTGTCAACATGGGGCTTCTATGGTCGCCGTGTTTTGCTCCATCCAGTCAAAAAGAGCTTTGAGGAGACCACGTGGGCAGTTACTACGGACCATGCCTGAAAGTATGCTCAATCTACTCACCTTCCTTTGGCTAAAACTCGGTCACATAGAGTATTAGTTTCCCATTGCTACTGTAACAAACTTGAAAATTAAAACAATATACATTTATTCTCTCACAATTCTGGAGGTCAGAGGTCTGAAATCAGTTTCACTGGGCTGAAGTCAAGGTGTTAGCAGGGCCACACTCCCTCTAGAGGCTCGAGGGGAAAATCTGTGCCCTCTAGATTTACTAACTTTACTTTACTAACTTCTAGAGCTGCATCCCTTATATTGCTTGGCTCCCAGCCCCTTGCTCCATCTTCAAAGCCAGCAGTAGCATCTTGCTTCAGTGGTCACATTATTTTCTTCCCTGTCAAACCTCTCTTTTCCAAGGACACTCATGACGGCATTTAGGGTCCATGCCTCTTGGCCCCTAGTTCATGCTCGCTGGATAGTCCTTTGCTTACAACCTGCTGGAACTACGGATTTGGGTTTGGGCTTTATCGATAAAGAGGCCCCCTTAGAAGTTCTCCATATGGCTCAGGTGGATTAAAAGCATTTCTCACTGGGGTTTGGGGGCAACCTTCTAAGCAACTATAGTGTTATTTTATCTTCCACTTGTAAACCACTGTCCTTTGACAGTGCAGCCTTTTGGGGAAAGTGATGAGTCTGCAGCTGATGTGGTCATTATGATCCGCTGGCGAGATGACATTTTAATTATCTAATTATATCCTCCAATAGTCATGGAGGTATTCAACATTCTACCAATGAGCTGTTGGTATGAGGGGGGCCAGAATCCACATTCTTTTTTCTTCTGATTCAGATCTCTTAAGAGGTATAGTATTTTTAAAAATTTTTATTGGAGTATAGTTGATTTACAATGTTGTGTTAGTTTCAGGTGTACAGCAAAGTGAGTCGGTTATACATACGCATATATCCATTCTTTTTTTAGGTTCTTTTCCCATAGAGGTTATTACAGAATATTGAATAGAGTTCCCTCTGCTATATAGTAGTCCTTATTAGTTATCTATTTTATAAATAGTAGTGTGCATATGTTAATCCCAAAGGGAAAGAGAACATAGAAAATGTAGAAAATAAAAGTCTACAAGAAGAATGATGCCTTTAAAATAGAAACTGTAGTCAGATATAGTAAGAGTCAAAGCAGAGGAAATAAGGACATGCAAAATGTAACACATACAGATAAGCATTTAAAAGCTGAATAAAATTGAGAGAGAGCAAAAGACAATGTACTAGAAGAAAGTGCAGGTTCTTTTCAAAAGAAGATATTGTGAACTTATGATCTGGGGTTTGTAAAAATTGCTTTTTATTTTGTGACATGAAACATAGTGTAAGATTTGAACTACAGGATCTTTCATATTTCTTCCAAGTCTGAGTCCCTGTGAAATCCAAAATGGCTATGTGGTGATATAACACATCGTTTTGAACGATAATAAAGTGTTCCACCAACATTTCATTCTTGATTCTGTAGCTAAGTAGAAACATGTATGCTAATAGACTCATCAACTTGTGCACACATGCACATGTAACACACATACATGCTCATGTTCATACTTGTGCACACGTTTTCCTGAAATATCCAGCAGATAGAGATTAAGGACATTTGGGGAGCGTAAAATGGGAATATATCACTTAGTTACTGCACGCTGCACTGGCATATGAACAGGATAGAATAAAACCTTATACTGGGGAAAACATTGATACACTGACAATTGTACTTGGAGAAAAATTTTACAGATGTAAGAGACAATCATTGTTATGTGGTGTTTGGAGAAGGGAGGCATGGTTTCAATTAGTTTAACCCCGGAGTCAAATATTTAGAGCATGAAGTCACCATTGACCAATGAAATATTAACACTCCTCTGCTGCTCTGGTCTTGCCTCCAGAGCCCTTTGCCCTGGGTGGGAACTGAGAGGTCCTTCACTCAACAAGCAGAGCCAGAAATCAGGGTCAATGAACAGAGCTCAAGGTCAGAGGTGGGACAAGGAGACATTGCATGGTTCTCAAGTATGTTTATGGAAATGGTCAGCTCTATAGTGTATCTCTATGTTAAAATTAGGCAAGATGCTCGCTCGATAGAAGCATTGCCTTAGTTAATGTGTTAGGAGTTTTAATGTACTGAACACAAGCACTGAATTTCCTGGAGTTCTGTACATGAGTCTGAGCCTGGATGTATACAGCAAATGGGAAACCCAAGCCTTTTGAGCCCAAGCCTCATTTTCCTGGCCTAGACTTTAGATGTCCTCAGCAAAAAATCAATGGGAAAGCCTCTTAAATGTACAAGTATTGGTTCCCAATCCAGAAACATGGAAGCGGAATCCACTGGAAACTGCCTGCAGACCAGGCTGGAACAATTCACCTGACTTTGGCTTTAAAGGTTCTCTATAGGTGAGGCAAAATTCTTAGCAGAAGATCACCTCTCTGTCTGATCTTTACTACCCTTCTCTCTTCTTCATCCAAGAATCTTTTTAAAGAAGGCAAGTGTGGAGGGTCATAATTTGGATGGATATGAAGGTGGCTTTGACACATGTTGGCCATTGTTCTCCAGACGTAATTTGCTTGATCCAGCTGCCCAAGGGGCCCTACTCTGCAGGTACATCCAAAGATGGGTGATTCCTATAAGGGAGGTTGGGGGTCTGTACTTTTCTCACAGAATCCCCCAAATTATAGCTTTTTAATAGGGAATAATGTTTTTCTCCCTTGATTATGGCACTCTGCTTGTTTGCGATGTTTGAACATATTCTACCATCTGCAAATTTTCTTGTGTTTTCTCCTACAACCATCTCCTACATGAAGACATGGATTTCATACATTAGAAAAGTCATTATCACTAGTTAAATTTAAAGTATTTTCCAAATTTTGCTTGATGATGACACATACATATGAAATTATGATGCGTGTCTATTACATTATGGCAGGTAGCATGAAAATTAAAAGCATAAACTTTGGTCCCACACATCCTGGGTTCAAATCCTGGCACTGCCACTTGCTAATCTGTGACCTTGGACTTAAACTCTTGGTACCTCAGTTTTCTCATCTATAAAAACCACTTCAGGGCTTCCCTGGTGGCACAG
Organism: Orcinus orca; assembly: GCF_937001465.1. Classification (NCBI taxonomy): domain Eukaryota; kingdom Metazoa; phylum Chordata; class Mammalia; order Artiodactyla; family Delphinidae; genus Orcinus; species Orcinus orca. The sequence continues at coordinate 171,612,039 of NC_064561.1, read as the reverse complement.
TGGTTGAGAGTCTGCCTGCCGATGCAGGGGACACGGGTTCGTGCCCCGGTCCGGGAAGATCCCACATGCCGTGGAGCGGCTGGGCCCGTGACCCATGGCCTCTGAGCCTGCACGTCTGGAGCCTGTGCTCCACAACGGGAGAGGCCACAACAGTGAGAGGCCCACATACTGCAAACAAAAAACAAAACAAAACAAAAACAAACAAACCAGAAAGCGTTTCATAGGGCTGTTGTGAGAGTTAAGTCTGCTAATATCTGTAAAGTGCTTAAAACAGAGTCTGGGCAGTAATAAGGATCTAATAATATTAATAATAAGTTAATATGAGTTAGCTTTTATTATTATGATTTTTGTATAAGCGTAGATGAAGTGTGGCTTAAAAAAACCCTACTTCCTACTCTGCATCCTTTTCCTTTTCCTTAAAACAGAGCAACAAATAAAGAAAACTCCTCCATCTCTAGGTTGGGCTCTTTGTCCATTTTAAATTTTAATTGGATTATTTGAGGGTTTTTTCTGTTGAGTTGTATTAGTACCTATAGTGGATATTAACCCCTTATTAGATATGTGGTTTGCAAATATTTTCTCCCATTCTGTAGGTCACTTTTCATTTTGCTGATGGTTTCTTTTGGTGCAGAGAGCTTTATAGTTTGATGTAGTCCCTTTTTTTTTTTTTTTTTTTTGCTTTTGCTGCTTCTGTTTTTGGTGTCATTGCCGAGACCAATGGCAAAGAGTTTTCCCTTATATTTTCTTCTAGGATTTTTATGGTTTCAGGTCTTACATTTAATTCTTTAATCCATCTTGAGTTAATTTTCATGAGTAGTGTAAGCCAGAGGTCCAATTTCATTCTTTTGAATGTGAATTTTCAGTTTTCCTCATACCATTTATTGAAGAGACTATCCTTTTCCCATTGAGTATTCTTGGCTCCCTTGTCAAATATTAGTTGACATGTAGGCAAGGGTTTTTTCTGGGCTCTTAATTCTATCCCATTGGTCTGTGTGTCTGTTTTTATGCCAGTATCATATTGTTTTGGTTACTATAGCTTTGTAATATAGTTTAAAATCAGTAAGTGTGATGCCTCTGGCTTTGTTCCTTCTCAAGATTGCTTTCAAGTTGCAAAGTCTCTAACACCTGGGAATTTGGATTCCAACGCTTCTAGTAGCAGTTTGCCCTCAGTGGGAAGTGCAGAGCCCCTGACCCTTCCTACCCACAGAAACAGGGATATCAAGGAGACCCCATCTCTAGTTCCCACCTGCTGGTCTCAGTATGGCCATTTTCTCCCCACACTTCCTCAGAGATGGGACAGGAGGTTAAGTGCTCACTTCCAACACAGAGACAGATAAGAGAAGACAGAGCTCTTTGGAGATATTGCTAGCACTCACCCCAACCTACACCTGTGCACCCTACCCTCACCCTCACCTCTAGGGCACATGGGTCACCCTCACTCAGGGGCATGCTCCACCTCTCTCCAGAGTACTATCTACAGGGGCTTTGGGAAAATTTGCTCGGGGGAGGTAGGTTGAAAATTTTTATTGAGTTAATGAGATGTTTTGGCACTATGCAATCCCCTGAGATAATATTTATTTTTTGAATAAATAAATATACTTCTATAGTACATCCCAGCCTCATCTTAGAAGTTCTCAGGAGTCTTCTTCCAAATTTTAGTGAATATATCTTTACTTTTCTTGTTTTACTGGGGAGACATACAGAATATAATTTTAATAATACTAATTATGCATTTTCATATATAAATATTGAGCTATACATATTCCATAAGATTATATTTTTGTATGTACCTGTAATAAAGGAGTATCTTAGAACATAGACCTAACACAAGTAGAGAGGAAAACAAGCCTGAGTCATGCCGGTCACATAATTTGCCCATTGGGAAGCAGCAAAGGCACAGACTAGGGATATAGTCCTGGGGTGAAGGACTCTTTGTTTTTCCTATGGACCGACATGAACATGAAGCACATACTTCCTCCTAATACATTTATACCCAGCTCTTCACTCTGTGAAGAAAATGGGCATTTTATAGAATAAAAATTTTCCCTGCTTTGTGTAAGGGATACAACTAGATTCAAAGAGCTACTGCAAACTGCATAGATCAACACAGGGCAAATAATATGCACCTTACAAGCATTAACTGCTATTATTATTATTATCATGATTATTTTAAGGGATAGCCACCCTTTTCTCCTGAGCAATAAGCCTCAGTTTCTTGGCCTAGACTTAATGGGAAAAAGCCTGAATTATCCAAAGGGGAAATACAAGGATATTACAAACCATTTCTGCTAACTTACAGTTTTCAATGTAATCGTTCTAATTGTTTGCTGGCTTCTCTTGGGTTCTTGAAACATAACAGAGACAGAGCTACCCCCTAAGACTGATAAGTTCTATATTTGGAGGAAAACTGTGACTCAGCCCTGCCTCTCAGTTCGGTTTCTTAAAGTGACATAGATGTATAGACAAGCCACCTTTTTCTACTTATTACCCTGAGAAATATTCTCATTTAGCTCAGGGCATCCATAGCCGTAAGGAGGTATTTTGGTAATAGTTACCCCAGGATTCCCTGTTCTTAAGACAGATAGACTCAGGCTTTTGACCCACAAATAGATTTTGGAGCATAATATAGGCACCGATAGAGCCAATTCTTGACAGTGGAATCAGGCAAATGATGACTTCAAGGGAAATAACATTTGAAGAAGTCATCTCTCTCACATCAAAGCCAAATTAGAGACGTACATTAGAAACCAAAGGCCAGATAAAACTGCTGGTTTCATAGAGAGGAAAAGTTTAGAGGTTTGTTGAAGAATACAAGTATAGTATTTCTTTCCAAAACAAAATCATTATCACAGAGGTTTGCTTTTGCAAGTAGCTACAGCTGTATACAATATGTAAGTATAAGTCTCAGGTTCAAACACCACATTAGAATAGAGTCAGGGCCTGACTTACATCCCAAAGTTTGGGTGATGTCAGGGTTATGTCAAATCTTCCAGCCACAAGACACCCCATGTGATGCCAAGGGCCTTCTCTCATCTGGTTCTTTGTATTGGGTTGTTTGATTACCAGTCGCTTTGAATCTCTCCAGGCAGAAGTTCTGAAAGCAGAAACCAGGGTTTGAGACTCCAGTTTGGTTTTGTATTCTTATCCCTTGCAGTAAGCTCTAAATCTAGAGGTGGCCACCATACTCTCTAAGCCTTTAGCTTTGATGGAATTGCTCTTCTAATAAGAAAGAACCTGGAGGGTGAGAAATCTGAATGAAAAGTAATGGTGGTCTTCATCATTGTGCCTTGGTGGGAATTAAGAGGGAGACAAGGTCATTACAAAGAAAATCCAAGGAATGACTCCATGAGTTCCCTGTCCAAGGGGTTGTGGGTTTGAAACGAAGGGAAACCTTCCATTATGTCTAAGCAAATTCCATCTTTGAAATGGACTTAAGGGCTTTTGTCTGGCTGTGGTAATGAAGAGAGAAAAACATTTTGCTGTGGAATTTTGTGTGAATAGATAGTGCACCTGATGGATACTTCAAATTTGAACAAAGAAACAACTACATATTGATTATATAAATATTCAATATTCTCTGGATTTATCATGTGCCTTTCGGCAGAAGTGATGTATGGACAAGTGGCAGGAAACATTGTCTGCTCTGACAGATCTTTTAATTGGTGGAAAGTTGCTGCATAAGAAATTGAGATATTGGAGCCTAAATATGCCCACAGTGAAAAATCTTTAACGTGTATCTACCTATTATGCTTTGCTGGGTGTCAGCCCTACTGCCACCTCACACCTGCTTTATAACCTTGGGAAAGTAATAATTTTCCTCCCTGTTCTTCATCTCTTCTGCTAGTTACATAACTAGAAAAAGTTATAAAATTATGACTATATATTCAGCCTCTTTGAGAGTCATTGATATGCCCAATCCATACTTTCTATAATAATATGGAAAATACAACATCTCCTTATATTCACCAAGCTTTCAAAAATATAGTCAAACTGTGTATTGATCACAGTTTCCACGTCCTGATGTTTATGTAGCGCTTATCACCGTAAACTGCCATCCAGTTAGTCCTGTTACTCGGACCTCTTCTAAGAGTTTCTATATTCTTTTTCTGCCTTCAAAAACTTTCAGATCAAATGATGAAATATGGAGCTCTAATGAATGCAAGGCACTGTATACAATAAGGAATCCTGATGTAGACATATGTCGAGAAAGAATAATGCTTAAAGTTTACACGAAAGTACATGATACTGTTATTATATTAGCAAATATAATAAAGCTTATTTAGAGCACTCTTCAAAGAATGAAGTGAATTTTTGTCAAACAATATAATCTGTATATATTTGGGATCTTGGACCTCAGTTTTCTTACCTGTAAATTGGGGGCAATAATCACACCTAATTCCTAGGGTTGCTGTGAGGATTGGGTAAGATAACATAAGTAAAGAATTTAGATGGAGAGAGCCTGAACCTGAATTGTAATGAGTACAATTATGAGTTGGACAGGGTTGAAACCTCAATACCTCAGAATGTGACTGTATTTGGAAACAGGGCCTTTAGAAAGGTAGTTAAGTTAAAATGGGGTTGTTAGGATGGACTGTAATCCAATCTGACTACTGTCCTTATGAGAACAGATTATGACACAGAGAGAGATGCCAGGGGTGCATGTGCACAAGCAGATGGCCATCTGTAAGCCAAGGAGCAAAATCTGGGACAGGTCCTTTCCTTATGACCATCAGAGGAGACCAACCCTACTGGCTCCTTGCACTTCCAACCTCTAGAACTATGAAAAAATAAATGTCTGGTGTTTAAGCTCCCCAGTCTGTAATATTTTGTGGTCACAGACAGAGCAAACTATTGTAAGTGCTCAATATACATTTGCTCTTACAGAGATGAGATGGGCAGAGAGGGGAAAATGAATGTGTACCCAGGACACTACAGAAGAATGGACATGGTTATAGTTTCCCTCTTGAGTTGACCTCTCTGGACCTCAGGCTGCTCCATCTTTCTGGTACCAGAGCAGTACCATTAGATTGTCTTCTTAAGTCAGTGAGGAAACTCTGGTAAGCATCACAGTTACTTGTAGACAGAGGAAAGCAGAGCATCCTCATCGGTATCAATTTATGGACTCATTTTGGAAGGAGATTGAGCTTCAAATCGTACCAAAAAGAGCACACAAAACAAAAGGAGCCCTCGTTCTCCCCAAGGCTGTTGTCCATTTGCAAGTATATAAATCAATAGTGCATTTCAGCATGCCTGGCTTCTTTTATGAATGCCTTGATTTCTCCAGGCCAAAACAACTTGGAGTCCAGAGTGAAAAAAACAAGCCTGGACAATATGTATCAGCATCAGTTCATAGGGACCTAATCAGTGCAATCATTAAACAATATGCTCTCAGTAAGTCACTTGCATTGGGTAATATATGCTAATGTGTAATTCCTTACTATGGACCCAGCCTGCTGATGTATGTCATTCTCCAGTTAGGCCCAGAAGGCAAGAGAAACGGGCTCAGAGCTATCTGCCTTTGCCGTGTCATCTCAAAAACAACAACAAAAATTCCACAGAGATCGAATAGTGTATTGCTGCCAGTATCTGGATCTTCTTACTGCTAAATGTTCTCTTTCTCCTTTGCTTGCGGCATAGTTTTAAAATCACGTAGTGCAGCTTATGTTTAGGAGAAATCAGATTATATCTCTATATCCTGAGTCAAGACTCCAAAAGCCCATCAGTTAGCACTGCCACGGGCTATGTATGTGACGTTTTAAGTACTTCATTAGTCTGGGGCTGTGTTCCCTGGGGCTTTCATCTAACAAAGGGCGTTATGGGTGCTTTCCAAATGTTCAGTTGTTTTAAATCATTGTTATTAAATTTAGGCAGGCTGTATAAGGAAGAGAAGCCTAGGATTTTAGATGGTACCTTTGAAATCTTCTAGTCCAGGAGTGGCAAAGAGGTTTAGTTAACCCTTAGCAATTAATTGTGGCTACCTAGAGCATGATGTTGAAAATGTCCCAAGGTCAAGAGTGGGCTCAACAGGAAATAATAACAGGATCGATATTGATGTCTGTTTTGGGACAAGATTGGGGAGTGTCTTTGGGGTAGAAAGACATGCTAGGTATTTTCTGCCAAATCGAACACTTTCTTCTTATGGATGAAGAAACTGAGCTCCAAAAACATTAAATGATATTCTCAAGATGATATAATTAGTTCGCAAAAATGCCGAAGTCAGAATCAATACATCCTGACACTCCCTTTCTACTTTCCCAAAGTCTGAAACCTGCATGTTGAATTTAAGTCTCTCAAGCCCTTTGAGTTCTTTATTAAAAAAATCCAAAAATTAAAATCCCTTTGGTTGTCAATATACTAAATATAAATAAGAAAATATTAATGCAAATGTAAAATGTTATGTACTTGAATTGGGCAAACTACGGGGGGAAAAGTTTTAAGAAAAGGTAGAAATGTTAGTGAACATTTTTGAAGGAAGAAGAGCAAGGAGTTAAATTCTAATTTCTTGCAGAAGTTATTTTTTTCACCTTGGGGAAGGACAGTAAGAACTTTTTTGCTGCAATTGCATCTACATTTTATTGCGCCAATGAACAAGTACATCTTTCCAAACTGTCACTATTCATCACATTTAAATAAGAATAGGTGAGTTTGGAAAGACATGAAGATTCATTAGTTCCAGCTCTAAATATTGCAGGTAAAATTATTTCCATCCACTGCAGCCTAAAACAGACTGAGTGAGGAGTCACAAAATACCCTTGAAAATTATATTTCCAGAGAACATGGCCACCGTTGGGCAAATGCAAAGTCAACAAGGCGCAAGTCGTCTGTTCATCATCCCAACCTACTATGCATCCTGTACATAAAGAATGACAATTGATCACATGGAAGGAGTCCTTTCTATGTAAGGAGAATATTTGAAAAGCTGCGGGAGGCAGAGTTTGATGTTAAGGATATATATATATATATATATATTTTTTAACATCTTTATTGGAGTATAATTTCTTTACAATGGTATGTTAGTTGCTGCTGTATAACAAAGTGAATCAGCTATACATAGACATATATCCACATAGCTCCTTCCTCTTATGTCTCCCTCCCACCCTCCCTACCCCAGCCCTCAAGGTGGTCACAAAGCACCAAGCTGATCTACCTGTGCTATGAGGCTGCTTCCCATTAGCTATCTATTTTACATTTGATAGTGTATATATGTCCATGCTGCTCTCTCACTTTGTCCCACCTTACCCTTCCTCCTCCCCATGTCCTCAAGTCCATTCTCCACATCTGCATCTTTATTCCTGTACTGCCCCTAGGTTCTTCAGAACCACTTTCTGTTTTTGATTCCATATATATGTGTTAGCATATGGTATTTATTTTTCGCTTTCTGACTTACTTCACTCTATATGACAGTCTCTAGGTCCAACCATCTCACTACAAATAACTCAATTTCTTTTCTTTTTATAGTAATATTCCATTGTATATATATGCAATATCTTCTTTATCCATTCATCTGTCGATGGACACTTAGGTTGCTTCCATGTCCTGGCTATTGTAAATAGAGCTGCAATGAACATTGTGGAACATGACTCTTTTTGAATTATGGTTTTCTCAGGGTATATGCAGAGTAGTGGGAATGCTGGGTCGTATGGTAGTTCTATTTGTAGGTTTTTAAGGAACCTCCATACTGTTCTCCATAGTGACTGTATCAATTTACATACCCACCAACAGTGCAAGAGGGTTCCCTTTTCTCCACACCTGCTCCAGCATTTATTGTTTTTAGATCTTTTGATGATGGCCATTCTGCATGGTGTCAGGTGATACCTCATTGTAGTTTTGATTTGCATTTCTCTAATGATTAGTGATGTTGAGCATCCTTTCATGTGTTTCTTGGCAATCTGTATATCTTCTTTGGAGAAATGCCTATTTAAGTCTTCTGCCCATTTTTGGGTTGGGTTGTTTGCTTCTTTGATATTGACCTGCACAAGCTGCTTGTAAATTTTGGAGATTAATCCTTTGTGAGTTGCTTCATTTGCAAATATTTTTCTCCCATTCTGAGGGTTGTCTTTTCATCTTGTTTATGGTTTCCTTTGCTGTGCAAAAGCTTTTAAGTTTCATTAGGTCCCATTTGTTTATTTTTGTTTTTATTTCCATTTCTCTAGAAGGTGGGTCAAAAAGGATCTTGCTGTGATTTATGTCATAGAGTGTTCTGCCTGTGTTTTCTTCTAAGAGTTTGATAGTGCCTGGCCTTACATTTAGGTATTGAATCCATTTTTTTTTTTTTTGCGGTACGTAGGCCTCTCACTGCTGTGGCCTCTCCCGTTGTGGAGTACAGGCTCTGGACGCGCAGGCTCAGCAGCCATGGCTCACGGGCCTAGCCGCTCCGCAGCATGCGGGATCTTCCCGGACTGGGGCACGAACCCATGTCCCCTGCATCGGCAGGTGGACTCTCAACCACTGCGCCACCAGGGAAGCCCTTGAATCCATTTTGAGTTTATTTTTTGTGCATGGTGTTAGGGAGTGTTCTATTTTCATTCTTTTACATGTAGCTGTCCAGTTTTCCCAGCACCACTTATTGAAGAGGCTGTCTTTTCTCCATTGTCTCTTCTTGCCTGCTTTATCAAAAATAAGGTTATGATATGTGCATGCGTTTATTTCTGGGCTTTCTATCCTGTTCCATTGATCTATATTTCTGTTTTTGTGCTAGTACCATACTGTCTTGATTACTGTAGCTTTGTAGTATAGTCTGAAGTCTGGGAGCCTGATTACTACAGCTCCATTTTTCTTTCTCAAGATTGCTTTGGCTATTCAGCATCTTTGTGTTTCCATACAATTGGAAAATTTTTTGCTCTAGTTCTGTGAAAAATGCCAGTGGTAGTTTGGTAGTTTGAATCTGTAGATTGCTTTGGGTAGTGGAGTCATTTTCACAATGTTGATTCTTCCAATCCAAGAACATAGTATATCTCTCCATCTGTTTGTATCATCTTTAATTTCTTTCATCAGTGTCTTATAATTTTCTGCATACAGGTCTTTTGTCTCCTAAGGTAGGTTTATTCCTAGGTACTTTATGCTTTTTGGTGCAGTGGTAAAGAGGAGTGTTTCCTTAATTTCTCTTTCACACTTTTCATCATTAGTGTATAGGGATGCAAGAGATTTCTGTGCATTAATTTTTTATCCTGCTACTTTACCAAATTCATTAATTAACTTTAGTAGTTTTCTGGTAGCATCTTTATGATTCTCTATGTAGAGTATCATGTCATCTGCAAACAGTGATAGTTTTAATTCTTCTTTTCCAAATTAGTTTCCTTTTATTTCTTTTTCTTCTCTGATTGCTGTGGCTAAAACTTCCAAAACTATGTTGAATAATAGTGGTGGGAGTGGGCAACCTTGTCTTATTCCTGATTTTAGAGGAAATGGTTTCATTTTCACCATTGAGAACTATGTTGTCTGTGGGTTTGCCATATATGGCCTTTATTATGTTGAGGTAAGCTCCCTCTATGTCTACTTTCTGGAGGGTATTTATCATAAATCAGTGTTGAATTTTGTTGAAAGCTTTTTCTGCATTTATTGAGACTATCAATTTGTTAATATGGTTTATCACATTGATTGATTTGTGTATATTGAAGAATCCTTGCATTCCTGGCATAAACCCCTCTTGATCATGGTGTATGATTGATTCTTTTAATGTGGTGTTGGATTCTGTTTGCTAGTATTTTGTTGAGAATTTTTGCATCTATGTTCATCAGTGATATTGGCCTGTATTTTTCTTTCTTTGTGACATCTTTGTCTGGTTTTGTTATCAGGGTGATGGTGGTCTTGTAGAATGAGTTTGGGAGTGTTCCTCCCTCTGCTGTATTTTGGAAGAGTTTGAGAAGGATAGGTTTTAGTTCTTCCCTAAATGTTTGATAGAATACGCCTGTGAAGCCATCTGGTCCTGGGCTTTTGTTTGTTGGAAGATTTTTTAATCACAGTTTCAATTTCAGTGCTGGTGATTCGTCTGTTTATATTTTCTATTTCTTCCTGGTTCAGTCTAGGCAGGTTGTGCTTTTCTAAGAATTTGTCCATTTCTTCTAGGTTGTCCATTTTATTGGCATATAGTTGCTTGTACTAATCTCTCATGATCCTTTGTATTTCTGCAGTGTCAGTTGCTACTTCTCCTTTTTAATTTCTAATTCTGTTGATTTAAGTCTTCTCCCTTTTTTTCTTGATGAGTCTGGCTAATGGTTTATCAATTTTGTTTATCTTCTCAAAGGACCAGCTTTCATTTTTGTTGATCTTTGCTCTCGTTTCCTTCATTTCTTTTTCAATTATTTCTGATCTGATCTTTATGATTTCTTTCCTTCTGTTAACTCTGGGTTTTTTTTTTTGTTCTTCTTTCTCTAATTGCTTTAGGTGTAAGGTTAGGTTGTTTATTTGAGATGTTTCTTGTTTCTTGAGGGAGGATTGTATTGCTATAAACTTCCCTCTTAGAACTGCTCTTGCTGCGTCCCATAGGTTTTGGGTCATCGTGCTGTCATTGTCATAGGTTTCTAGGTATTTTTTGATTTCCTCTTGGATATCTTCAGTGATCTCTTGGTTTTTAAGTAGTGTATTGTTTAACCTCCATGTGTTTGTATTTTTTTACAGATGTTTTCCTGTATTTGATATCTAGTCTCATAGCATTGTGGTCAGAAAAGATGCTTGATACGTTTCAATTTTCTTAAATTTACCAAGGCTTGATTTGTGACCCAAGATATGATCTATCCTGGAGAATGTTCCATGAGCACTTGAGAAGAAAGTGTATTCTGTTGTTTTTGGATGGAATGTCCTATAAATATCAATTAAGTCTGTCTTGTTTAATGTATCCTTTTTTTTTTTTTTTTTTTTTTTTTGCGATAAGCGGGCCTCTCACTGTTGTGGCCTCTCCCGTTGCGGAGCACAGGCTCCGGATGCGCAGGCTCAGTGGCCATGGCTTATAGGCCCAGCCGCTCCACGGCATGTGCGATCTTCCCGGACCGAGGCATGAACCTGCATCCCCTGCATCGGCAGGCGGCCTCTCAACCACTGCGCCACCAGGGAAGCCCTAATGTATCTTTTAAAGCTTGTGTTTCCTTATTTATTTTCATTTTCGATGATCTGTCCATTAGGGAAAGTGGAGTGTTAAAGTCCCCTACTATGATGTGTTACTGTCCATTTCCCCTTTAAAGGCTTTTATCATCTACCTTATGTATTGAGGTGCTCCTATGTTGGGTCCATAAATATTTACAATTGTTATATCTTCTTCTTGGATTCATCCTTTAATCATTATGTAGTGTCCTTTGTTTCTTGTAATAATCTTGATTTAAAGTCTATTTCATCTGATAAGAGAATTGCTACTCCAGCTTTCTGTTGATTTCCATTTGCATGGAATATCTTTTTCCATCCCCTCACTTTCAGTCTGTATGTGTCCCTAGGTCTGAAGTAGGTCTTTGGTAGACAGCATATATACAGGTCTTGCTTTTGTATCCATTCAGCCAGTCTATGTCTTTCGGTGGGAACATTTAATCCATGTACATTTAAGGTAATTATCAATATGTATGTTCCTATTACCATTTTCTTAATTGTTTTGGGTTTGTTATTGTAGGTCTTTTCCTTCTCTTGTGTTTCCCGCCTAGAGAAGATCCTTCAGCATTTGTTGTAAAGCTGGTTTGGTGGTGCTGAGTTCTCTTAGCTTTTGCTTGTCTGTAAAGGTTTTGATTTCTCTGTTAAATCTGAATGAGATCCTTGCGGGGTAGAGTAATCTTGGTTGTAGGTTTTCCCCTTTCATCACTTTAAATATGTCCTGCTACTCCCTTCTGGCTTGCAAAGTTTCTGCTCAAAGATCAGCTGTTAATCTTATGGGGATTCCTTTGTATGTTATTTGCTGTTTCTTCCTTGATGCTTTTAATATGTTTTCTTTGTATTTAATTTTTGATAGTTTGATTAATATGTGTCTTGGTGTGTTTCTCCTTGGATTTATCCTGTATGGGACTCTCTGCACTTCCTGGACTTGATTGACTATTTCCTCTCCCATATTAGGGAAGTTTTCAACTATAATCTCTTCAAATATTTCCTCAGTCCCTTTCTTTTTCTCTTCTTCTGGGAACCCTATAATTCAAATGTGGTGTGTTTAATGTTGTCCCAGAGGGCTCTAAGACTGTCCTCAACTCTTTTCATTCTTTTCTCTTTATTCTGGTCTGCAGTCATTATTTCCACTATTTTATCTTCCAGGTCACTTATCGATTCTTCTGCCTCAGTTATTCTGCTATTGATTCCTTCTAGAGAATTTTTAATTTCATTTATTGTGTTGTTCATCATTGTTTGTTTGCTTTGTAGTTCTGCTAGGTCTTGCTAAACATTTCTTGTATTTTATCCATTCTATTTCCAAGATTTTGGATCATCTTTACTATCGTTACTCTGAATTCTTTTTCAGGTAGACTGCCTATTTCCTCTTCATCTGTTTGGTCTGCTGGGTTTTTACCTTTCTCCTTCATATGCTGTGTGTTTCTCTGTCTTCTCATTTTGCTTCACTTACTGTGTTTGGGTTGTCCTTTTCACAGGCTGCAGGTTCATAGTTCCCATTGTTTTTGGTGTCTGCCCCCAGTGGCTAAGGTTGGTTCAGTGGGTTGTGTAGGCTTCCTGGTGGAGGGAACTAGTGCCTGTGTTCTGGTAGATGAGGCTGGATCTTGTGTTTCTGGTGGGCAGGTCCACATCCGGTGGTGTGTTTTGGGGTGAATGTGACCTTATTATGATTTTAGGCAGCCTCTCTGCTAATGGGTGGGGTTATGTTCCTATCTTGTTGGTTGTTTGGCATAGGGTGTCCAGCACTGTAGCTTGCTGGTTGTTGAGTGGAGCTGGGTCTTAGCATTGAGATGGAGATCTCTGGGAGAGCTTTCGCCATTTGATATTACATGGAGCCGGGAGGTGTCTGTTGGACCAATGTCCTGAACTCGGCTCTCCCACCTCAGAGGCAGAGGCCTGACACCTGACCGGAGCATCAAGACCCTGTGAGCTACACGGCTCAGAAGAAAAGGGAGAAAAAAAGAAAGAAAGAAAATAAAAAGAAATAAAGTTATTAAAAGAAAAAATTTTTTTAATTATTGAAAATTTTAAAAAGTAATTAAAAAAAGAAAAAGGGTTTCCCTGGTGGTGCAGTGGTTGAAAGTCCGCCTGCCAATGCAGGAGACACGGGTTCGTGCCCTGGTCCAGGAAGATCCCACATGCCACGGAGTGGCAGGGCCGGTGAGCCATGGCTGCTCAGCCTGCGCGTCCGGAGCCTGTGCTCCGCAACGGGAGAGGCCACAACAGTGAGAGGCCCACGAACTGCAAAAAAAAAAAGAAAGAAAGAAAGAAAGAAGAGAGCAACCAAACCATAAAACAAATTCACCAATGATAATAAGTGCTAAAAGCTATATTAAACCAAAATTGGACAGACAGAACCCTAGGGTAAATGGTAAAAGCAAAGCTATAGAGACAAAATCACACAAAGAAGCACACCCATATGCACTCACAAAAAGAGAAAAAGGAAAAAATATATATATCTATATATTTAAAAAAAAGGAAGACAGCACCCAAATCAATAAACCAATCTACCAATGATAATAAATCCTCAATACTAAACTAAGATAAACATGAAACCAGAAACCAGTCAGTCTCATATACCCAACCCCACATCTATTCGTTGTCTATTCATGTATTCCACAGCTGCAGGGTGCATCTAGTTGACTGTGGAGATTTAATCCGCTGCTCCTGAGGCTGCTGGGAGAGATATCCCTTTCTCTTCTGTGTTCGCACAGCTCCCGGGGCTCAGCTTTGGATTTGGACCCACCTCTGCGTGTAGGTCACCTGAGGGCGTCTGTTCTTCGCTCAGACAGGACGGGGTTAAAGGAGCAGCTGATTCGGGGGCTCTGGCTCACTCAGGCCGGGGGGAGGGAGGGGTACGGATGCGGGGCAAGCCTGCGGCAGCAGAGGCCAGCATGACATTGCACCAGCCTGAGGCGTGCCGTGCGTTCCCCCCGGGGAAGTTGTCCCTGGATCACGGGACCCTGGTAGTGGCGGGTTGCACAGGCTCCCAGGCAGGGAGGTTGGATAGAGATCTCTGCTTGCACACAGGCTTCTTGGTGGTGGCAGTAGCAGCCTTAGCGTCTCACGCCCGTCTCTGGGGTCCGCGCTGATAGCCGCGGCTCGCACTAGTCTCTGGAGCTCCTTTAGGTGGCGCCCTGAATCCCCTCTCCTCACGCGAAACAATGGCCTCTTGCCTCTTCGGCAGCTGCAGAGTTTTTCCCGGACTCCCTCCCGGCTAGCTGTGACGCACTAGCCCCGTTCAGGCTTTGTTCCCGCAGCCAACCCCAGTCCGCTCCCTGCGGTCTGATCTCCGAGGCCCAAGCCTCAGCTCCCAGACCCGATCCGCCCCAGTGGGTGAGCAGACAAGCCTCTCAGGTCAGTGAGTGCTGCTGGGCACGGATCCTCTGTGCGGGAATGTCTCCGCTTTGCCCTCTGCACCCCTGTTGCTGCGCTCTCCTCCGTGACTCCGAAGATCATAAGTAAGTATCAATATTTAAGCTAAGAACTTCCATTAGGTGCAGCCCAGTATATCTCCAAGTCATCTGACCCATTCTGTTCTGTACCAGTTGCCATCTTTAAGGGAAAAGATATATTGACATTGTCCATAACATTCATCGAAGATATCTGCACGTACAAGGTGAATGGTGGGTCATTGTAACCCCTTACAGGATTGATAAAGGGACGTTATCTTCTAAGGAGTCACGTAACTGGGGCCAGAAGGAAAATAATTGATCTTTATGGTTGAGCAGGTACTTCTGCCATTGGGGAAGTCTGGTTAGTGCATAATGCAGATGCGCAATGCACACTAGAGGGGAGGGAGGAGGCTCAAATAGGAAGAGGAAAAGAAAATGCATGTTTAAATTTAAATTTAAATTTAAATTTTTCTTGTCTTGCCTTAAAATGTGAATTTTTATTTCATCAGCATTAACCTCCAGAAGACAATAACTGAGGCCGTATTTACTCTTGGGGAAAAGTTGGCGTGAGGAGCCATGAGTTCTAATGAACGCCTATCTGTCCAACACTCTGGTTGGTGATTTACACCTATTACCATACTAATTGTCAGAGCTCTCCAAAGGGGTAGATTAAGTGGACTGAGGTAGTTCAGTGCCCTGGAAGCATGAATAGAACTGTCCCTTGACTCGTTTCCACTAGGCCAAACTGAAGGCTATTTTGTGCCATATTGGGTGACCATTCCATATTCTTCAGCATCCTAAGTCCTTCAAAGGTTTCTTTCAAAGCAACCAAACCTCTACCACGGCAGCCATCTGGTCTACCTCCCTCATCACGTGCCCAGCCCCTGAATGAAAATATCTAACTCTTCCACACATAGGAAGGGCTGGTCCTACATACTTTCTTGGAGTCATGTTTTGAGCTCCTAAAGAATTCACAGAGAATAAGACGTGACTGGGGAGGGATTACTGTATCTCACCTACTACATTTACTTCACCTTGCCCTTCACTAGACTTTGTTGCTTGTATGACTGGGGGCAAGAACTGTATCATGCAGCCTGAATCCCCTATGGCATCCAGCCCCCTGCCTTGCACATAGTAAGTGCTCAATAGTTGTGAGTGGAGTGACCAACTGATTAAATGAATTAATGGGCAGATAATAGCTCACTGATAGGGTGTCGTCAGCTGCCAAACCTTTCCTCCCTTTTCACTCATCTTCCAGCACCTGACCCACTTCCCTTCCCTTTCCTCCTGCTAACCTGACATGCCCTCCACTGTGTCACCCTCCACTGATTGACTTGCCACAGTGCAATGAGGGCCCAAGGAGAATGACTCAGCTCAGTATTATGTCTGCTTCTCCCCTGACCTTGCTCCTTCATTATTTGCTCATTACCAGACTGAGTGACTCAGCACCTGGCTTAATGGAAGTGGTGTTTATAGTGTATATAATACTATACATGTGTTTGCATATATATTATATATATATGTATATATATATTTATATAAAATACATTTAAAAAAACTCTCCTCAGCCACTATCTCATTTTATTGACACAGCACCTTCTTGAGCCAGCAAGCTGCACCTCATGAGTCTTATGGGAAATAAAGTTGACTTAACAAAGGTCACATAGCTAGTTAAGCTGGTTAGTGGCAGGTGCATGTCCCAATATTCCTTTTACTGGATCACCAATCTCTTCTTCAAATTGCTGGCTTACCTTGTTTCTGCCCTCAGGGCAAAGGCTTATCACCAATGATGCAGTTCTAATATAGTACAATGGATGTTGATAAACTTGACCATAGCTTCTAAAAGTGCACTCTGGTAGTTTTTTAGCTCAGAGACTTTGAAGTACTTGTGGAGGCACATTTTTGTTATGAACAAACATTACCTGAAATACTGATATTTAGTATTTTAAAAAATCCCACCTCACTGAAATCTCATCAAAAATCCTCACAAATTCATTTGTGAGGATTTGGGGGGGATGGAGGTAGCATAAGATGTGAGTATTGTAGGAGCTTGGAGGGGTCTTCTGCCCCAGGAAAGGGTCCATTCCTGCAAACAGCCTGAGAACAATTGCACAATCAGCATGGCTGGGGCCCCCAGGCCAGGTGAGTGGCTGAAGGCCTAGGTGATTTGTTTTGAGAGATGAGGAAGTTTGTCAAGGAAGAAGTGGTGGGTTAAAGGATGCTTAGCAGGAGAAGGAGGACAAGTGAAGTAGAGACACGGGCTAAGGGATGTCTAATTGTTGGGTACATTAGGGTACCAATTTGCTATGTGCATCTGTAAGAACTACTTGGGTCCCCAAAACATGCATTTAGGCATTTTTTATTTAGTTTATTTTTTAATTGTTTTAAAATTATTTTCTTCTGAATCCATTTTCCTGTGTGTCAGGAGGTTACATTGACAAATTTACTACTTGTTAGCTACGTGACATAGGAAAAAGTTTTTAATTTCTCTGAGCCTCATATTTCTACTTTTGTGAATTAGAGAGACTTGGACCTGCCACACAGCACTGCTGTGAGGATGAAATGAGGTGATCTATGTAAGGCATCCAGGACAGTACTTGGCAAAGAGTAGTTGCTTAGTAATTTATTGTCTGGGTGGACTTTCAGGTGTTTCCATCACTTATACCAAATATATACATTTCTAATGACTGTCTTGATCCCCAAAGTCCAGATCTCTTGGAAACACTCTTGTAATCATTTCTTTTTTTTTCAATATCTTTATTGGAGTATAATTGCTCTACAATGTTGTGTTAGTTTCTGCTGTATAACAAAGTGAATCAGCTATATGTATACATATATTCCCATATCCCCTCCCTCTTGCGTCTCCCTCCACCCTCCCTATCCCACCCCTCTAGGTGGTCACAAAGCACCGAGCTTATCTCCCTATGCTATGCAGCTGCTTCCCACTAGCTATCTATTTTACATTTGGTAGTGTAAATATCTCCATGCCACTCTCTCACTTCGTCCCAGCTTACCCTTCCCCCTCCCTGTGTCCTCAGGTCCATTCTCTACGTCTGCGTCTTTATTCCTGTCCTGCCCCTATGTTCATCAGAACCATTTTTTTTATTCCATATATGTAATCATTTCTTCAGTCTGTTGACACTATTATATAGATGATAGATAGATAGATATAGAAATGAGAGCTAAATGAACAAATGAGTAGAGAGACATGGAGAGAGAAATATACATACATACACTAATGGAGAGAGAGAGAGAGAGATGGGAAGGTAAAGAGATATAGAATTGAAGTATTTATTGCTCTTGACTCACCCACATCCCCATGAAATGTCACTATTTAATGGCTCTGAATCCAAAGCCTGAGTAATTGCAAATGATTGGACTTAGGAACTTTCACTGCAGGTCCTGGTTATTTATACTTCTTTCTTGTTACTGAGTAATGAGCCATCACACAGGAAAATGGAGGTCATGAATAAAGAGAGAACAAATTTAAACCTACTCAGATACTAAAACTGGGCTCAAATAATAATTGAAGAGCAAAGAGAATATATTTTCTCCAATCTGATTATACATTTTCAACCTCCCTAACTCCATCATGACTTCAATAAATGCCTCCCCACCTCAGCCCCACACCTCCTTTCCCCTGCCAAATGCACCCATGACCTCAGTTTTTACTGTGTAGCTGGGAGGTAACTAAAATGATTGTTTATGTGGAACCCAGGAAACCTGCCTAGTGAGTAGGGGTAGAGTCTGTAAGGGGTAGGTTCTTGGAAGAAAGAGCATGGGAGGGCAGAATCCATGGAGACTAGATGTCCTGGAACAATCACACACTTCTCACACACCTTGACAGGGAAGAGTCTCAGGTGAAGTCATCGTCACCAACCATTACCAGTGTGCAGAGGACACGTATTGTAATTAATGGACCCATCAAGTCTTGCCCGTAACAGATGCTCAATAAATATTTTTGGAGTGAATGTAGTGAATGAATGTGTAGTTCTGCGTCTAGCGCCTCCCTGAGGGTATTAGCAAGTAAGGATAGTTTGGAAACAACTAGTTTAGATTGTGTAATGGATGGTAATCCCGCTGTTTTTTGACAGGGGAAATTTCAGAGAAGGATTGTAAAAGTGCTCCCCCTAGAGGGACCAGTATAAAAAGCATGGCACAAGGTAGGTTCCAGCAGCCCTTCTCCAGGACCTCTGATAAAGCAGCTATTTGGGGATGGTAAGTCATCATGGTCAGTGGGGCACCAGTAGTCAGCGTTAACTGACACTGTCAGTGGAGATGGCAGGGTCTTTGGCCAGTCCTGGTCTGAGGCTGCTGCAGGTCACGACTTTCGTGTGGGACCTAGGACAGAGTAAGAAATACCTTCCTCAGGGCTGTGAGGACCACACTGGCTGCCAGAAGGATGAACCGGATGGACTTGGTTCAAGCTGCCTGGGTTGCTATCTCTGCTGTGCAGCAGAAGTTTGCACCTTCAGGTCGAATTTTAGCCAATTAACAGGGAAACTTCTCCTCCCAGGCTCCTTCCAAGGGTGAGACCTGAAGTGGGATCCACTCATTGCTAATTAGAATGAATAAAAAGAGACACTGGAAAATTTGAAGTGTGTAATTATGGGTATAACACTGGCTAACGGGAGCCTGGAGGTGGCATTCTGAGAGGCTGGCGGAGCTTTCTGTTCACAGCTCTTGGGTCTGCCCCATGGGGGATGCTGGGGCTCTTAAGCAGTCCCTTCTCACTCTAGAAGGCAGCTAAGAAATCCCAGAGGGCCCAGCATGAGCCCAGAATAGAACAAATGAGAGTTTCCCAAAGGGAGCAAGGTCTGTATTATATCATAAAAAATGATCCATGAGAATTGGAGAGCAAATCATTGATGTTGAGAGGGTTTTTTGGTCCTGAATTGAATGATACATGCAGAGATCATTATTTCCTCTTCATAAAAGCATTGGTGTCCTAACTGCAAAGTGCCAATCACTAAGATGGGTTAGGGGGACAGGACAAAAGGAATGCAGAGGACATTCCCAAGTAGTGTCCCATTAAGGTGGGTTTATATCAAAGAAGACTGTGCTCGAATCCTTACTCGGAAAGCACATTCTGAGTCAATAACGTCCTTGTCCTTCTCTGTTACCTGACATTCCACTTGCCTTTGCGTCATTACTTGAGACCTTCTTTACAGAATGAATCCTGATGGCCACTCGGTAAATCCAGCAAAGCAGCGTGGTCAAATTTTAAACTTCTCAAAAATGAAGGATATATAAAAAGAGTAGGGGGAAAGAGGAGATTCTCATTTATAAAAAAAAAAAGAAGAGTAGGGAAGAGCAGAGTGTTGGGTATGCACACAGAATCAACCTTTTTATTGCTGGTAGAAATAAATCAAAAGCAGACACTTTCCTTGACCCTAGATGAAGCAGTGCCTGGAGCTGGATAACGGTAGGTCACTGAGTCTGAAGTGCACATAAAATCCAATTGTAAGTTGGCTGATCACAGCACATGACTGGATTTACTTATTGCTAATTAGAATGAATAAGAAGAGACACTGGGAGATGTGAAGCTTGAAATTATGGGTAGGAAAAGCCGCTTGATGGGAGGAAACCAATTTTTCCTAGTGTTTTGGAAAACCGTTTCACATAGTGTCTGGTCCATTATTTATGCCCTGATATTTGCATGTAGTAAGAACCGCAGATATTTCTGATCAAACTACACTCCAGGACACCCAATTTGAAGGGGCTTTAAGGGTCCAAGCTGGGAAGAGTGAATGGGTTTTGCTCCCTGTTAAAGAAGGGATCTTCTGTTCCTGGCTTGTTTGGAAAGATAGTTTTCCTTCTGCCTCAAGTGATAAAACGCACACCGTTGAGAAAGGCGCTGGATACTGTACTGTTAGCTGAGGTTGATGTGATGGCCAGATAGGCCTCTTGATTATTGATCATTTTATTTGTACCTCCTGGTGCTAACTTCTCTTTCTTAGGGTGAGCTCACTCTTCCTTTTATCTATTTAGAAAAGAAATGAACTGCTAGGCTCATACAAGCTAGGGGCGGCTGTAGGGAGGTGTATGGCCCGAAGAAACCAGCTAGACATAGTGCTGGTTAAAAATACAAAGGGATCTTTTGTGGGAATTCTTACTCTATAATGTTGGAATATCTTTTTCCCCCAACTTTCTGCTCAGAAGTGAGATGGCAGAGTTATTTTAATCTTAATTCTATTTAGGGGATTGGAGTGTTCCAAAGAGAAGGAGAGCTTTGCTGAACATTTTAAACGATACCAGATGGATTTTTTGTATCATTTTTCAAATAGTTTTCTCTAAATGAGTTCTAAAGATAGAATGTCCATAATCACTAAATATTGAAGGATGCTGAAATATTAAGCAACTAGGATGGCAAATCCTGCTGTATCCAGGTGTCACTTTGTGTAAATGGCTTCAATTCTTTATTTCTTGGTGCTCCTATGATGTATCTGAGACAGAAACCCTGGCAAATTAGGGACCGCAGAATGAATTTGTAGGATGAATTGCCCACATCTCTGCTCAGTGGCATACTTTGAGAATACTTTGCAATAATAATAAATGACTTTTATTTCAAATTAGTTTTAAGGGTAATTGTAATGACAAGTGTATTTATGTGTGTGTGTTTGAGAGAGAGAGAAAGAGAGGAAACAGGGACAGGGAGAGACACATAGAAAAAGACAGGGAGAGAGAGAGAGAAATTCCAGTGCAGAAGCCAAGATTAAAACTGGGGTTGGGGCTTCCCTGATGGCGCAGTGGTTGAGAGTCTGCCTGCCGATGCAGGGGACACGGGTTCATGCCCCGGTCCGGGAAGATCCCACATGTTGCGGAGCGGCTGGGCCTGTGAGCCATGGCTGCTGAGCCTGCGCGTCCGGAGCCTGTGCTCCGCAACGGGAGAGGCCACAGCAGTGAGAGGCCCGCGTACCGCAAAAAAAAAAAAAAAAAAAAACCAAACTGGGGTTGGATTCCCACCCATGACCTACTGCACAGTGTTCCTGTCTCCTAAGGCTTTTCATCAAATAATCACCATGCAAAGATGAGAGTCAAGACAACTGGCACAGCCCCAGCTCTGCTCAAATAGAATTAACATCCATTGTAAACTTTTAACATGGTTGTAACTATGCATTGAGCAAACACCAGCCATGAACTGATATTCCAAGGACTCCCCATCCTTGCTACACCTACTGCCAGAGTGAAAGTACCTGGGTTTTCTTGCTCTGGGTCACTAGACATAGATATCTTGGCCATGATGGTTTGAACTAGAGATTGCCTCCTCAGCTAAAAGCCACATGACATATATGGTAGCCCAGTAGCTTATAAGGTGGCCAAGTGCTGGATAAGTGTGCTCCTTTTTGGATGAAGACCAGCCCACCCAGAAAGAGCCTTTCTCTGGAGGGACTGAAAGAGTGATACAAGAAGTAGAAGGAAGAAATACAGGCAAGGCAGCCATAGAGAGAAACCAAGAGTAAAGAGAGAAGCAGCTAGAAAAGTGGTTAGGTGATGAAAAGGGCAAACTCACTAGAATAGGTGCTGTTGACAGAGAGGACAAGAAGGGACCAGAGCCCCTGAGGATCCAGAATGATGCTTCATCTCTTGTGACACCTCCTGTGGGAGAATGGGCGAGACTGCCTGACCCCTCCCACTTCCCCAAGTGTTCCTTGCTCGACTCCCCTCCCCTGAGGTTATCTGAAGCCTCTCTCTCCTCCTTGTGACCCAAAGTAATTATAATAATAATAACTCTAATAATCAAATGCTTACTATATGCTAAATGTTTAAGTAGAATGTTTTACTTAATTATTGCAAAAACACTCTGAAATAAGTATCATAATTACCATACCCATATTACAGATGAGTTAACTGAGGAAAAAGGGGGTCTAGTGCTGTGGAAGCCTTCATACTGATTGCAATAAGTATCAGTAACTAGTCAGTTAATTGAAAATGCCAACTGAAATGAGAAAATATTAAAAATGGATTCATGCATACCTTCAACATTCTATTTTCTTTAAAACATGAATGTATATCAATTGGACAAGGCCTTCTCTTTAAGTAGAAACCACTAATTGGAATTCAGCCCTGTTTTTCTGGCAGAAACTACACACACGACATATGCTCAGCATTTCTAGTTTCAGTTTCTTTGATGCAAAATAAACCTGGCGGCATGTGTGAGGCAATCTGATGTGGAAACCTTCTAGATACTTTAAAATTTTTTCTAACCTTTTATCGTTATTTTTTCAACCAACTTGCATGGTTTTTCTTACCCAGTCCTTCCAAAGCATTCACTTAGTTTTCACAGGGGGAAAAAAAGGATCTTTTTCTCACACTCAGATTTTATTATTAGTTATCATATTTAATTAAATTATCTAATGACAACTGGCATTAAAACATTTAAGAACTAACTTTTAGACAACTCATCTGGTAAGAGCAGAAATGTAGGGGACTCAGAGAGGATTCTATATTCTAAGGTGGTTGTAACTATGTATACCATTTCATAAGTTCAGCTAGAATCTCCGTCCTCTCCCCTTGAAGCTGGAGGGGCCTTGGTGACCACCTCGACAGAGTATGGTGAAAATGAGGCTCTGTGGCTTCCAATCTTTTTTTTTAAATAGATTTTAATGAGTTATTTTATTAATTTTTATTTTTGGCTGTGTTGGGTCTTCATTGCTGCAAACGGGCTTTCTCTAGTTGCGGCGAGCGGGGGCTACTCTTCCTTGCAGTGCACGGGCTTTTCATTGCGGTGGCTTCTCTTGTTGCAGAGCACGGGCCCTAGGTGCACGGGCTTCAGTAGTTGTGGTACCCGGGCTCAGTAGTGGTGGCTCCCGGGCTCTAGAGCGCAGGCTCAGTAGTGGTGACGCACGGGCTTAGTTGCTCCACGGCATGTGGGATCTTCCCAGATCAGGGCTCGAACCCGCGTCCCCTGCATTGGCAGGTGGATTCTTAACCACTGTGCCACCAGGGAAGCCCATGGCTTCCAATCTTAAGTCATAAAAATGCCACACATTTCCACCTTGCTCTTCTGCAACACTGCCTTTTAGAACCCAGCCACATGCTGCAAGGAAGCGAAGCAAACTGTAGAGATGCCCCGTGGAGAGGAACCAAGGCCCTTATCCCACGGCCCTGACTGAACTCCCAGCTGACACCAGCACCACTTGCCAGTGATGTGAATGAAGGATCTGGAAAGCAGATCCTCCAGGCCCAGTCACACCACTCTGCCTTCTACCATGGGCAGCAGGGAGGAACCGTTCCTTTTGAGCACTTCCGAAGTACAGATTAGTCAGCAAAATAAAAGATAGTCATTCATTTTAAGCCAGAGTTTGGGCCGTTTGTTATGCAGCAGTGGATAACTGCAGTGAGTGCTTTGGGTTTCACTGGTATGTTTCACAGAGGGAATGGAGAACTTAGGTCAATTAATGGGTCTGTTAGGTAAACATCCCCTATAACTTCTCCAAGATTACACAAGGATTAAAAGATAAAATCTAGTTTTGAACCCAGAAGTCTGACTTCAGAATTATATTACTATGTCCCTGAAAACATTTTATAAGCCCCTGATAAGCCATATATAACAGCTGATGATTCACAATAATTTGGTTTTACTTCTTAACTCCATGCTTACAGACAAGCTCTTAACATTTACAGGGTCCAAGGCAGGAGTACAAATAAATCCCAAGATGTCTAACATTTAAAAGTTTAAAATGAAGTTTAAAACAGTTAAATACGTTTTGTCCTCTTAACTGTACAAATAGCTTCATGAAGTCTAAATGGCCAGGTTTGAGTTTTTGGACTCCATGGCTCTGCCCTCTCTCTTTCTACCCCTGGATCCTCACCTCACTGCAGTGGTTTTGGTCACATGTGTGCAACCTCCATCCTATACATCCAAGCTTCATTCATGGATCCTCTTGCCCCATCAGCTGCCTCTTGGACAGCCCTAAGTTCTATAGGGATGTTCATCCTGGTGGATGGTCAGTTCCAGGAGAATAACCGAGGAAAGAGGCTCGTGAAGACTCAGGAAGTAGACTTGAGCCATTTAGGTAGAAAATTCTGAGATCCTAATGCTTAGAACATGGTCCAAATAAAGAAGTAGAAGTGGGCTCTGGATGGACTCTGGTGGGCAGGTACCCTTGGCCTACCGTCCCCTTGTGCCATGTGAAGCAGTGTAGCTAGAGGAGACTAGAGCAGCACATATACCATGAGGGACACAGGACAGGGACCCCTATTCTCAGGTCCTAGGACAGTAGTGACTCCACCTCCCACTTGCTGTTTCTCTCCAAGCCCTCTCCCCCACACCCTCGTTCACAGTGTCTGACACATGATGGGAATGGATAAATATTTACTGAATAGAGTAGCCTTATTCCCAAAGGCAAGTTTTACCCGCTCAGTCTTGGGTGCTGCTGGGGGTTAAGCCTGTCAGCCCTGGGTGAGGTCATAAGGCTGGAGTAGGAGCCAGACTTCCCCACACCTCTGAGCACAGCTACAATTGATGCTAAGTGAGTCTAACGAGCAAACATGATGAATGGGAATTAGATTTGGCTCAATGAATGGGAGCACAACACAAGCACCGGACGTTTGAGAATGAAACCTTGAGCACTGACTGTCCCAATGTTTTGTCCTGACAATGACGTTTTCCACCGACACTGAGAAACTGCTGTAATCTCTCCCAGACACCTGTGCCCAGCTGAGAGCACCCCCTCCCTACCCAAGTACATATATTCTTCTGGTAATGACAACCAAGTAAAGCGCAAGTGTTTGGAGCTAATAGTTGCTTTGTTGCTCTGTAGAATGTTGCAACTGCACATTTAGGAGATTTATTTAAAGAGAACTACTCATCCTGATTGTATTTTCAAAGCAGCCTCTGCAGAACCACAGAATCTTCCAAGTCCAACACCAGTAATGATCGTAGCACACTATTATTCACCAGACCTGTAAGTCACAGACCTTCCAAACTTGTGTATGTCATGGACAAAACCCCACTTACTTAGTTTTAGTGCTGTGTTTCAAGCACATTCTCTGCTACGTCCAGAAAAATCATTACCCATGGAAGTAGTTGTTTTGGTTAATCGGAGCTAGATATATACAATTTAAGTCCAAACATAAAGGCCTTGAGTCATGAAGTCCTATAAAAAATTTCCCTGTCATTTTGATTAAACATAGTCCTACTAGCCTCAGAAAAAGACCAAGGTAAGTTATACCCCTATGTATTTTTAGTAAAAGTGAAAAGGAAAGGAAACTTTTCATTCTGCGATTCTGTCACTAAATTTAATTTACTTTTATTTGGAAGGGGGTTAATGCAAATTCTTCATAAACATGGCTATGTGAAGATTTCTAATGGAACAAATGCTGAGGCATAATTCTCCTAGGGTCTAATTCAAAAGTGCACTCGGAATTCTGTTTCCTCTAAAGGTATCAGATCCAAAGCAAGCAACAGGGATTAAAACCATGAGAAATGAATGTTGCACCCTCTCCCTGAATGTTCTTTGACATCTAAAACATCCTTCAGCTTCAAGAAATCCATCTCTACCTAAACTCATGTTTGGTGTTGTGGGCATAGATATTGACAAAGAATTATATAACTTGTTTTAAATAGTACTTTTATCTTTAGAGATTTTGAGAGTTTCATGAATGGGAGGGGGAGGAAGAAAGCAAACTGTGGAGACCGAATTTATTAATTATTAACTATTAATTGTTTTTTCCCCCTATGTCCATGGGAAACTAAAATATAAGAGAATAATACTCCTCCCCCCATCTTCAAGGCTGTATTGGCACCTTTTTCCTGTTATGGGCAGTTTATTTTTGTTTATTATTATTATTACTTTCCATGAGGAGAATTTCACTGGGTCCTGGAAGGGATGGGAGGTGAGAGATGCAGGGATGATGTGTTCTAGGTCAAAGAATGGCCTCCCGAATATGCCCAAATTCTAATCCCAGAAACTGATGACTATGTTATTTTACATGGCAAAGGGGAGTTAAAAGGCAAAAAGTTTCAGAGTGAATAAAAAAACAGGACCTAACTATATCCTGTTTACAACAGGTAAACTTCAAGTATAGAAACACAAAAAATTTTAAAGTAAAAGGATGAGAGAATATATACCATTGCAAATAATAACTATAAGAAAGCAGATATGGCACAATTAATATTGACCAAGTAAAATTTCCATATCAGAGATAAAGAACATTTCATAATGAAAAAGGTCAATTTATCAAGAAGACAAATGATATCTATAAAAGCAAAGCTTTAAAATACGTGAAATAAAAAGTTACAAGTGAAAAATAGACAAATCTACAATCATAGTGGAGTCATTTATAACAACATGTACATTTTAAAAATCTGTAAGGATATAGATTTGAATAATACTGACCAATTCATCATTATAGAAATCTATAGAATACCACACCCAACAACTGCAAGAGCATACTTTTTTTCAAGAAGCCATGAAAACTCCATGAAGTGTAGTACATTAAAAATGGCCACATCTGGTGGGAATGTGAATTGGTTCAGCCACTATGGAGAACAGTATGGAGGTTCCTTAAAAAACTACAAATAGAACTACCATATGACCCAGCAATCCCACTACTGGGCATATACCCTGAGAAAACCATAATTCAAAAAGACACATGCACCCCAATGTTCATTGCAGCTCTATTTACAATAGCCTGGAGATGGAAACAACCTAAGTGCCCATCATCGGATGAATGGGTAAAGAAGATGTGGCACATGTATACAATGGAATATTACTCAGCCATAAAAAGAAACGAAATTGAGCTATTTGTAATGAGGTGGATAGACCTAGAGTCTGTCATACAGAGTGAAGTAAGTCAGAAAGAGAAAGACAAATACCGTATGCTAACACATATATATGGAATTTAAGGAAAAAAAATGTCATGAAGAACCTAGGGGTAAGACAGGAATAAAGATGCAGACCTTCTGGAGAACGGACTTGAGGATATGGGGAGGGGGAAGGGTGAGCTGTGACAGGGCGAGAGAGAGTCATGGACATATACACACTAACAAACATAGTAAGGTAGATAGCTGTGGGAAGCAGCCGCATGGCACAGGGATATTGGCTCGGTGCTTTGTGACAGCCTGGAGAGGTGGGATAGGGAGGGTGGGAGGGAGGGAGATGCAAGAGGGAAGACATATGGGAACATATGTATATGTATAATTGATTCACTTTGTTATAAAGCAGAAACTAACACACCATTGTAAAGGAATTATACCCCAATAAAGATGTTAAAAAAAAAAAAAGACCACCAATTAATTGTCCCTCCTCCTGTCAAATGGTAGAATCTACTTTCTCACCTTCTTAATCTGAGCTGGTCTTGTGACCTGCTTTGACCAATGGCATATGGTAGAATTGATGCTATAGTACTCATGAGTCAAGGCCTCAGAGGCCTTGCCACTTTATCTCCACCCTTTTGCAACGCTGCTGCCACTATGCAAGGAAGCAGAGGCTAACCTCCAAGAGACTGAAATATCACATGAAGAGAGGTCCAGCCAAACCAGTGTCCCAGCTGGGCCCAGCCCCCAGCTAACCCTCCAGTTGAATGCAGTCTCATGAGTGAGATCAAGGGAAATTAGCATGAGAATCATCCAGACAACCAACAGAATCAGGAAAAATAATAATTTATTGTTTTCAAGCAACTAAGTGCTAGGGGTGGCTCGTTATGAAGCAACAGATCACTGATACACTAAGAAAGACTGTATTCTTGGCCATAAAATCATCCCAACAAATTTCAGTGGATTTAAATCATACACAGCATCTTCTTAACCACAGTGAGTTAAATTATAAATCAATAACAATAAGACATCTATATGCCTACAAACATTTTGATATTAAGCACGTAGTTCTAAATCATTTATGGATCAAAGAAGAAACCACAAAGGAAATTATAAACTAGTTTGAGCTGAATAATAAGGAAAATATATGTCATGATATACTGTGTAGTTAAAACAACACTTAGAGGGAAATGTATAGTTTTAAGTGCTTATATTTGAAAGGAATAAAGGTTTAAAATTCATGATCTAAGCTTCTACCTTAAAAAACTGGACAAAGAAGAGAAAAAATAAACCCAAATTTAGTAGAATGAAAGAAATAATACAGTCATTATTTATAGATACATACCTGATTATGTATTAGAGAACATCAGGTCAATAATAACAACAAAAACCTTGATAATAACGAGGAGGTTTAGTCACATCTCAGGACACAAGGGCTACATAGAAAAATGAATATGTTTCTACATACTAGCAATAAACAAATAAAAAAGCTAAATTAAAATATACCACCTACAAAAGCATGAAAGTATAAAGTACATAGAAATGACTTTAACAAAATATATAAAGAACCCCTACACTTAAAACTGTAAAATGTGGGGGCTTCCCTGGTGACGCAGTGGTTGAGAGTCCACCTGCCAATGCAGGGGACATGGGTTCGTGCCCCGGTCCGGGAAGATCCCACGTGCCGCGGAGTGGCTGGGTCCGTGAGCCATGGCTGCTGAGCCTGCGCTTCCGGAGCCTGTGCTCCGCAACGGGAGAGGCCACAACAGTGAAAGGCCCGGGTACCGCAAACAACAACAACAACAACAAAAAAGCTATAAAATGTGGTTGAGATAAATTAATTGAAATCCTAAATAAATGTTTATGTGTTAATAAAAGACTCAATATTCTTACAATCACTATTTGCCCCCAAATTCATCTATAACTTCAATGCAATGCCAAACAAAAGCCCAACAGGCTTTTTTTTGTTTTTTTTGCAAAATTGACAAGCTGATTCCAAAGTGCATATGGAAATGCAGTGATTCTAAAATAATCCAATCAATTTTGGAAGAAATGAGACAAAGTTGGAGGGCTTACACTAAACGTTCTCAGGACTAAACTACAACCAGAAATTCTATCTTAGATATGTTTATCTAAGAGAAATACTTTAAAATATATGTTCATAGAAGACTTGTACAAGAAAGCCATTTTCTTTGTAGTAACCCCATACTAGAAATACCCTAAACGTCCGTCAAAGGAGAATGGATAAACAGTTTATTCGTGTAGTAGAATACTACTCAAAATACAAAAAAGAACAAATAACTGATACACATATATTGTGGATAAATCTCAAAAACATTTTGAAGAGCAAAAGTTGTCAGGCACAAAGTACACATACTGTAGTATAGAGTATATATGTATTTCATTTACATAAAGTTCAAGAACAGCCGACGCTAATCTATCTCAATAGAAACTACAACAGCAGTTTCTTCGGGGGGGGGGGCACCGAAACTGACTGAAAAGGTACATAAAGGAACTTTCTGGGGTGATGAATATGTTCTACATTTTGATTCGGATACTTGTTGCACAGGTGTATACATTTATCAATACTTACCAACCGGGTGCATTTTGCTGTATGTACATTAAAATGATAGAATTAATTTATAAGAAAAAATTAATTAGCATGTCTGCAGGGAGTTTTCAACTCCTGGGACAAGCAAATCCCATAGGACAGGCAGCCCAAAGATAGGAACTGACTGAAGGATCTGGGTGAGAGCCCAGGTTGGGGTGTCACTCAGCCAGGAGTGATTACCAGACTTCCTTGGGGCAATCACCACGTAAGCCCAAGTAAGAGAGGAGGCATGTGGGCTACTGGAGCAGCAGAGGTAGTAGGCAGCACGGCTGATGCCCAAAGACCCAGGGCAACTAGCTACACCACAGACTGGGGTCAGTGGAGCCTGCAAAGTAAGATCACATGCAGACTAGACAACCTCCTCCCACCAGTGGTATATGATACAAACCTTTCCCCTTTTCCCTTCTGCCTCCTGAATAAAAGAGAAGAAAAAGAAGGAGTGTTGAAAATCATTTTTTAATAAAAACATTTGTTCACACGATACAGCTTTTATTTAGAAACTTGTGTTCTAAAGCAGAAAAGGTTGGAGTCACCTTAACCAGCAAATTCAAATACCCGACCCAGGCTATACCCTTGCGGACAGCAGGGGCTCCAAAACTCCAGATCCACAGCTATAAAACGAAAATCCTTTCTTTTGTTTTGTTTTTGAACATTTGGGCTACAGTATGTATATTTCAATCTTGATTCGTTCTGATTTTCAGTCTTCATTCTGGCTGGGACAGGTGGGATCATGGCAGGTAATGAGGTTGGAGAGAGAGAAAGGAACCAAACCCTTGGGTAAAATTTCAGGAGTTTGGATCTTATCCTGAAGGCAGAAAGGAGGAGGCTTTGACATTTTTTAAATCAGAGAGTGACACAATTAGATTTGTGACTTGGAAAAATGACTCTGACAGAAGTATGGGGTTTGGTATGAGCAAAATTAGAAACTGGGAGACTAGATAAGAGGTTATTGCAGAAAGCTAGGCAAGGAATCGTGAGGGTAGTTTTTAAGAGAGTGGCAGTGGGTGTGGATAAAATGGCACTGAATGAGATCAAGGAAGTCAATCCACAGGAAGGCAGAATATAATCTAGAACAAACAAACAAACAAAAAAGGCTCTGAAGAACCTAGGGGCAGGACAGGAATAAAGACACAGACCTACTAGAGAATGGACTTGAGGATATGGGGAGGGGGAAGGGTAAGCTGTGACAAAGTGAGAGAGTGGCATGGACATATATACACTACCAAACGTGAAATAGATAGCTAGTGGGAAGCAGCCACATAACACAGGGAGATCAGCTCGGTGCTTTGTGACCACGTAGAGGGGTGGGATAGGGAGGGTGGGAGGGACATGCAAGAGGGAAGGATATGGGGATATATGTATATGTATAACTGATTCACTTTGTTATAAAGCAGAAACTAACACACCATTGTAAAGCAATTATACTCTAATAAAGATGTTAAAAAAAAAAAGAGTGATGCCTATATCTTGGCTTGGGCAACTGGGTAGATTGTGATGCCATTTAATGAGGAAGGAATACAGGAGGGTTGGATTTGAGGGACAGAGGGAGGAAGATGACAAGTTTAGCTTTTATCCTGTTACAGTGAGATGCCGATTCAGGAGGACACCTCCAAGGTCCTGTTGCATTTTAGGTTTTAAAACTCAGCAAAGAGTTTTGGCCTGAAGTTAAAGAAAATAAAGAGATCAAAAAGGACTAAAGGAAATTCTTGGCTGAAAATTCTACAATGGAGTGGTAAGGAGAATTGGAAGATTGGGTGTTCAGTTTGCAACAAGATTGCTTTTTTTGTAAAAACAAAACCAAATCAGAAAATCCAACTACTTGACAGAGTTTTATTCCTCTCAAGAAAAAGCTAAGAGGTAAGTGGTTGCTGACATTGGTTCAGTTGTTCAATGATGTTATCACCAACGTATCTGAAGTTCTGTTATCCTCACAATTTTGAGACGGCTGTTTCAGCTATAGCCACCATATCCATTCAAAGCAAGGAGGAGACAGTATCACTGCTCTGATTCTTTTTATTAAGAAATCATAAACTTCTCCAGAGCTACCCTACCTGGCCTGTGCCTGTGTCTCTTTTCCCAGAGTGGTGGCACATAGCCAATCCTGGCCAAAAAGCTGGAAAAGTGAGTATACTTACAAAGTGACATATATAGCTGCAAGAGACAAGATACAAGGTAGTAGGAGATGGATATTGGGTTGACAAAGCAGCAGTGTTTGCAGAGTCCAAAGCAACACACAGGTGTTGGTGATGAGGCAAGTTGGCCAAGTCTATAAAGGGAATCATGCAGGGTCTTTTTCTATTTTTTTTTAATTATTGACTTGTAAGAGTTCTTTTATTTTAATTTAATTTTATTTGTTTTTTTTATACAGCAGGTTCTTATTAGTTATCCATTTTATACATATTAGTGCATATATGTCAATCCCAATCTCCCAATTCATCCCACCACCACCACTTTCCCCACTTGATGTCCATATGTTTGTTCTCTACATCTGTGTCTCTATTTCTGCCTTTCATGCAAGGTCTTAATACCTTAACTAAATAGATTTTTTTAAACCCCTTATTTAGATATTTAGGGAAATTTTTAAAAAAAACTGATTTGGAGAGCTTTATCTTTGTATGATACTAAAACAACCGAGTGGTAGGTGGGATATCTTGGAGCTGAAGAGAAAGAAACTTGTCAGGCTGCCTGAGTTTCCACTCAGCTCTGCCACTCACCAAGTGGTAGCCTTCCACATTTCAGTTACCTCCTGTGCCAGAGTGTTTTCATCCATAAAATAGAAATAATGAACATTCCAAACACTGCCTAGCATGGAGTAAAGCCTCATTGATGTCAGCTGCTTTTATTAAATCATGCACTCTGAAGGTCTTCAAACAAGTCATTACATTTAATTATTATAATGGAAAATTACATTTAAAGAAGTAATCAGTTGATTTTTATTTTGAAGCTGTGCTTTCTAAAAAAATTCTCATCTATAGTTTGTCAAATAAAATTGTATGTTTAAAAAAATTCTAAAATTAAATAACAGTAACAAATAAATAAAAACAAAAGCAAGGGAAATTTAGAGAGTGACATGATTCTGCTTGCAGGTCTATCTGACTCCATTTCATTGCCAGTGAATTCGACTGGGCTTTTTTTTTTTTTTTTTTAAACATCTTTATTGGAGTATAATTGCTTTACAATGGTGTGCTAGTTTCTGCTTTATAACAAAGTGGATCAGTTATACATATACATATGCTCCCATATCTCTTCCCTCTTGTGTCTCCCTCCCTCCCACCCTCCTTATCCCACCCCTCCAGGCGGTCACAAAGCACTGAGCTGATCTCCCTGTGCTATGCGGCTGCTTCCCACTAGCTATCTACCTTACGTTTGGTAGTGTATATATGTCCATGTCTCTCTCTCACTTTGTCACACCTTGCCCTTCCCCCTCCCGATATCCTGAAGTCCATTCTCTAGTAGGTCTAGTAGGACACAGGCTTTACTCCTGTCTTACCCTTAGATTCTTCATGACAGTTTTTTTTTTCTTAAATTCCATATATATGTGTTAGCGTACAGTATTTGTTTTTCTCTTTCTGACTTACTTCACTCTGTATGACAGACTCTAGGTCCATCCATCTCACTACAAATAACTCAATTTCATTTCTTTTTATGGCTGAGTAATATTCCATTGTATATATGTGCCACAGCTTCTTTATCCATTCATCTGATGATGTACACTTATGTTGCTTCCATCTCCTGGCTATTGTAAATAGAGCTGCAATGAACATTTTGGTACATGACTCTTTTTGAATTATGGTTTTCTCAGGGTATGTGCCCAGTAGTGGGATTGCTGGGTCATATGGTAGTTCTATTTGTAGTTTTATAAGGAACCTCCATACTGTTCTCCACAGTGGCTGTACCAATTCACATTCCCACCCAGCAGTGCAAGAGTGTTCCCTTTTCTCCACACCTTCTCCAGCATTTATTGTTTCTAGATTTTTTGATGATGGCCATTCTGACGGTGTGAGATGATATCTCATGGTAGTTTTGATTTGCATTTCTCCGATGATTAGTGATGTTAAGCATTCTTTCACGTGTTTGTTGGCAGTCTGTATATCTTCTTTGGAGAAATGTGTATTTAGGTCTTCTGCCCATTTCTGGATTGGGTTGTTTGTTTTTTGTTATTGAGCTGCATGAGCTGATTATAAATTTTGGAGATTAATACTTCGTCAGTTGCTTCATTTGCAACTATTTTCTCCCATTCTGAGGGTTGTCTTTTCGTCTTGTTTATGGTTTCCTTTGCTGTGCAAAAGCTTTTAAGTTTCATTAGGTCCCATTTGTTTATTTTTGTTTTTATCTCCATTTATCTAGGAGGTGGGTCAAAAAGGATCTTGCTGTGATTTATGTCATAGAGTGTTCTGCCTATGTTTTCCTCTATGAGTTTGATAGTTTCTGGCCTTACATTTAGGTCTTTAATCCATTTTGAGCTTATTTTTGTGTATGGTGTTAGGGAGTGTTCTAATTTCATACTTTTACATGTACCTGTCCAGTTTTCCCAGCACCAATTATTAAAGAGGCTGTCTTTTCTCCACTGTATATTCTTGCCTCCTTTAACAAAGATAAGGTGACCATATGTGCGTGGGTTTATCTCTGGGCTTTCTATCCTGTCCCATTGATCTATATTTCTGTTTTTGTGCCAGTACCATACTGTCTTGATTACTGTAGACTGTGTAATATAGTCTGAAGTCAGGGAGCCTATTCCTCCAGCTCCATTTTTCGTTCTCAATATTGCTTTGGCTATTCGGGGTCTGTGGTATTTCCATACAAACTGTGAATTTTTTTGTTCTAGTTCTGTGAAAAATGCCAGTGGTTGTTTGATAAGGATTGCATTGAATCTGTAGATTGCTTTGAGTAGTAGAGTCATTTTCACATGTTGATTCTTCCAATCCAAGAACACGGAATATCTCTCCATCTATTTGTATCATCTTTAATTTCTTTCATCAGTGTCTTATAATTTTCTGCATACAGGTCTTTTGCCTCCTTAGGTAGGTTTAGTCCTAGATATTTTATTCTTTTTGTTGCAATGGTAAAAGGGAGTGTTTTCTTAATTTCACTTTCAGATCTTTCATCATTAGTGTATAAAAATACCACAGAATTCTGGGTATTAATTTTGTATCCGGCTACTTTACCATATTCGTTGATTAGCTCTAGTGGTTTTCTGGTAGCATCTTTAGGATTCTTTATGTATAGTATCATGTAATCTGCAAACAGTGACAGCTTTACTTCTTCTTTTCTGATTTGGATTCCTTTTCTTTCTTTTTCTTCTCTGATTGCTGTGGCTGAAACTTCCAAAACTATGTTGAATAAGAGTGGTGAGAGTGGGCAACCTTGTCTTGTTCCTGATCTTAGTAGATATGATTTCAGTTTTTCACCATTGAGGTCAATGTTGGCTGTGAGTTTGTCATATATGGCCTTTATTATGTTGAGGAAAGTTCCCTCTATGCCTACTTTCTGCAGGACTTTTATCATAAATGGTGTTGAATTTTGTCGAAAGCTTTCTCTGCATCGATTAAGATGATCATATGGTTTTTCTCCTTCAATTTGTTAATATGGTGTATCACGTTGATTGATTTGTGTATATTGAAGAATCCTTGCGTTCCTGGAATAAACCCACTTGATCATGGTGTATGTTCCTTTTAATGTGCTGTTGGATTCCGTTTGCTAGTATTTTGTTGAGGATTTTTGCATCTATGTTCATCAGTGATATTGGCCTGTAGTTTTCCTTCTT
Organism: Orcinus orca; assembly: GCF_937001465.1. Lineage (NCBI taxonomy): Eukaryota > Metazoa > Chordata > Mammalia > Artiodactyla > Delphinidae > Orcinus > Orcinus orca. The sequence continues at coordinate 171,576,436 of NC_064561.1, read as the reverse complement.
TGAGACATCTTTGCATGGTTTTGGTATTGGGGTGATGGTGACCTCATACAATGAGTTTGGGAGTGTTCCTCCCTCTAATATCTTTTGAAAGAGGTTGAGAAGGATAGGTGTTAGCTCTTCTCTAAATGTTTGATAGAATTCACCTGTGAAGCCATCTGCTCCTGGGCTTTTGTTTGTTGGAAGATTTTCAATCACAGTTTCAATTTCAGTGCTTGTGATTGGTCTGTTCATATTTTCCATTTCTTCCTGGTTCAGTCTTGGCAGGTTTTGCATTTCTAAGAATTTGTCCATTTCTTCCAGGTTGTCCATTTTATTGGCATAGAGTTGCTTGTAGTAATCTCTCATGATCTTTTGTATTTCTGCAGTGTCAGTTGTTACTTCTCCTTTTTCATTTATAAATCTATTGATTTGAGTCTTCTCCCTTTCTTTCTTGATGAGTCTGACTAATGGTTTATCAATTTTGTTTATCTTCTCAAAGAACCAGCTTTTAGTTTTATTGATCTTTGCTATCATTTCCTTCATTTCATTCTGATCTGATCTTTATGATTTCTTTCCTTCTGCTAAGTTTGGGGTTTTTTGTTCTTCTTTCTCTAATTGCTTTAGGTGCAAGGTTAGGTTGTTTATTTGAGATGTTTCCTGTTTCTTAAGGTAGGATGGTATTGCTATAAACTTTCCTCTTAGAACTGCTTTTCCTGCATCTCATAGGTTTTGGGTCGTAGCGTCTCCATTTGCATTTGTTCTATGTATTTTTTGATTTCCTCTTTGATATCTTCAGTGATCACTTCGTTTTTAAGTAGTGTACTGTTTAGCCTCCATGTGTTTGAATTTTCTACAGATCTTTTCCTGTAATTGATATCTAGTCTCATAGCATTGTGGTCAGAAAAGATACTTGATATGATTTCAATTTTCTTAAATTTACCGATGTTTGATTTGTGACCCAAGATATGATCTATCCTGGAGAATATTCCATGAGCACTTGAGAAAAATGTGTATTCTGTTGATTTTGGATGGAATGTCCTATAAATAGCAATTAAGTCCATCTTGTTTAATGTATCATTGAAAGCTTGTGTTTCCTTACTTATTTTCATTTTGGATGATCTGTCCATTGGTGAAAGTGGGGTGTTAAAGTCCCCTACTATGATTGTGTTACTGTCAATTTCTCCTTTAATGGCTGTTAGTATTTGCCTTATGTATTGAGGTGCTCCTATGTTGGGTGCATAAATATTTACAATTGTTATATCTTCTTCTTGGATTGATCCCTTGATCATTATGTAGTGTCCTTCTTTGTCTCTTGTAATAGTCTTTATTTTAAAGTCTATTTTGTCTGATATGAGAATTGCTACTCCAACTCTCTTCTGATTTCCATTTGCATGGAATATCTTTTTCCATCACCTCACTTTCAGTCTGTATGTGTCCCTAGGTCTGAAGTGGGTCTCTGGTAGACAGCATATATATGGGTTTTGTTTTTGTATCCATTCAGCCAGTCTGTGTCTTTTGGTGGGAGCATTTAATCCATTTACATTTAAGGTAATTAGCAATATATATGTCCCTATTCCCATTTTCTTAATTGTTTTGGGTTTGTTATTGTAGGTTTTTTCCTTCTCTTGTGTTTCTTGCCTAGAGAAGTTCCTTTAGCATTTGTTTAAAGCTGGTTTGGTGGTGCTGAACTCTCTCAGCTTTTGCTTGTCTGTAAAGGTTTTAATTTCTCCATCAAATCTGAATGAGATCCTTGTTGGGTAGAGTAATCTTGGTTGTAGGTTTTTCTCCTTCATCACTTTAAATATGTCCTGCCACTCCCTTCTGGCTTGCAGAGTTTCTGCTGAAAGATCAGCTGTTAACCTTATTGGGAATCCCTTGTGTGTTATTTGTTATTTTTCCCTTGCTGCTTTTAATATGTTTTCTTTGTATTTAATTTTTGATAGTTTGATTACTATGTGTCTTGGCATGTTTCTCCTTGGTTTTATCCTGTATGGGGCTCTCTGTGCTTCCTGGACTTGATTAACTATTTCCTTTCCCATATTTGGGAAGTTTTCAACTATAATCTCTTCAAATATTTTCTCAGTCCTTTTCTTTTTCTCTTCTTCTGCAGGGACCCCTATAATTCGAATGTTGGTGCATTTAATGTTGTCCCAGAGGTCTCTGAGTCTGTCCTCAGTTCTTTTCATTCTTTTTTCTTTATTCTGCTCTGCCGTAGTTATTTCCACTATTTTATCTTCCAGGTCACTGTCTGTTCTTCTGCCTCATTTATTCTGCTAGTTTTCCCTTCTAGAGTATTTTAAATTTCATTTATTGTGTTGTTCATTGTTGCTTGTTTCCTCTTTAGGTCTTCTAGGTCCTCGTTAAATGTTTTTTGCATTTTCTCTATTCTATTTCCAAGATTTTGGATCATCTTTACTATCAATTTTTCTGAATTCTTTTTCAGGTAGACTGCCTATTTCTTCTTCATTTGTTAGGTCTGCTGGGTTTTAACCTTGCTCCTTCATCTGCTGTGTGTTTTTCTGTCTTCTCATTTTGCTTATCTTACTGTGTTTGGGGTCTCCTTTTTGCAGACTGCAGGTTCGTAGCTCCTGTTGTTTTTGGTGTCTGCTCCCAGTGGCTAAGGTTGGTTCAGTGGGTTGTGTAGGCTTCCTGGTGGAGGGGACTAGTGCCTGTGTTCTGGTGGATGAGGCTGGATCTTGTGTTTCTGGTGGGCAGGTCCACGTCTGGTGGTGTGTTTTGGGGTGTCTGTGGCCTTATTATGATTTTAGGCAGCGTCTCTGCTAATGGGTGGGGTTGTGTTCCTGTCTTGCTAGTTTTTTGGCATAGGGTGTCCAGCACTGTAGCTTGCTGGTTGTTGAGTGAAGCTGGGTTTTGGTGTTGAGATGGAGATCTCTGGGAGATTTTCGCTGTTTGATATTACATGGAGCGGGGAGGTTTCTTGTGGACCAGTGTCCTGAATTTGGCTCTCCCACCTAGTGACACAGCACTGACTCCTGGCTGGAGCACCAAGAACCTTTCATCCACACAGCTCAGAATAAAAGGGAGAAAAAGTAGAAAGAAAGAAGGAAGGAGGATAAAATAAAATAAAGTAAGATAAAATAAAATAAAGTTATTAAAATTAAAATAAAAATTAATATTAAGAAATAATTTTTTTAAAAAGTAAAAACAACAACAACAACAAAAAAGGACGGACAGAACCCTAGGACAAATGGTGAAAAAGCAAAGCTGTACAGACAAAATCTCACACAGAAGCATACACATACACACTCACAAAAAGAGGAAACGGGGAAAAAATAATATATCTTGCTCTCAAAGTCCACCTTCTCAATTTGGGATAATTCGTGGCCTATTCAGGTATCCCACAGATGCAGGGTACATCAAGTTGATTTTGGAGCTTTAATCTGCTGTTCCTGAGGCTGCTGGGAGAGATTTCCCTTTCGCTTCTTTGTTCTCACAGCTCCCAGGGGCTCAGCTTTGGGTTTGGCCCCGCCTCTGTGTGTAGGTCGCCTGAGGGCGTCTGTTCTTCTCTCAGACAGGACGGGGTTAAAGGAGCAGTTGATTCGGGGACTCCAGCTCACTCAGGCCGGGGGGAGGGAGGGCCATGGAGTGAGGGGTGATCCTGCAGCGGCAGAGGCCGGCGTGACGTTGCACCAGCCTGAGGCGTCCGTGCATTCTCCCGGGGAAGCTGTCCCTGGATCCCGGGACTCTGGCAGTGGCGGGCTGCACAAGCTTCCGGGAGGGGGGTGTGGATAGTGACCTGTGCTCGCACACAGGCTTCTTGGTGGCAGCAGCAGCAGCCTTAGGGTCTCATGCCTGTCTCTGGGGTCCTCGCTATTATCCGTGGCTCGCGCTGTCTCTGGAGCTCCTTTAAGCAGCGCTCTTAATCTCCTCTCCTCGCGAATCAGGCAAGAAAAAGTCTCTTACCTCTTCGGCAGCTCCAGACTTTTCCCAGACTCCCTCCCGTCCAGCCGTGGCGCACTAACCCCTTAAGGCTGTGTTCATCCCGCCAACCCCAGTCCTCTCCCTGCGCTCCGACCAAAGCCCGAGCCTCAGCTCCCAGCCCCGCCCGCCCTGGCGGGTGAACAGACAAGCCTCTCTGGCTGGTGAGTGCTGGTTGGCACCGATCCTCTGTGCGGGAATCTCCCCACTTTGCCCTCTGCACGCCTGTTGCTGCGCTCTCCTCCGCGGCTCTGAAGCTTGCCGCCTCCGCCACCCGCAGTCTCTGCCCACGAAGGGGCTTCTAGTGTGTGGCAACCTTTCCTCCTTCACAGCTCCCTCCCACTGGTGCGGGTCTGTCCCTATCCTTTTGTCTCTGTTTATTCTTTTTTCTTTTGCCCTACCCAGGTATGTGGGGAGTTTCTTGCCTTTGGGAGGTCTGAGGTCTGCCAGCGTTCAGTAGATGTTCTGTAGGAGTTGTTCCATGTGTAGATGTATTTCCGGTGTGTATGTGGGGAGGAAGGTGATCTCCGCGTCTTACTCTTCCGCCATCTTCCTCAACTGTCGAAAAAAATTTTTTAAGGGAGGGAGAAATGCAAACTCTGCTCTGAGAATACAGCCATTTTGTACTTTTCACTGTCATTCATAATTAGATCACAGTTTCTTCCCCACCAACAACTTCACTGATACTCCGTAGTCCCAAGCTGACTTTTTCGTTGCAGTTGACACTCCTGACCTCCTTTTCCCTTTTGAAGCAGTCTTTCGCCTTGACTTCTATACATTCAACTCCTTTGTTTTTTTTCCCACTCTGGCTGCTGCTCTTACATGGCCCCCAGGTGCTGGTCCACCTATACGCTGATCACTCCTGCACGTACGTACATCCCGCAGAGACCTTGCTCTTGAGCTCTGGACTCACACATCCAAATGCCTTTTGGACATCTCCATGCTGCTGTGTTACAGCCACGCAAACTCAGTGAATCCACAGCAGAACTTAGAATCATTCTGCCATCTCCTCCTGCCCTGTGCTCCCTGTTGGCACATTGCCCCTCTGCTCTCCAGACCCTGGAGAGCTCTCAGTTTCTGTCTCCCTCCACCCCTTAAATATCCAAGTCTTCTGCTCATCTCCAGATGTACTGGCTTCCCGTGAACACTCCCTGGCTTCTGCTTCTTCAGGTTCTCAGTTTGGAGGTTACCTTCTGTAGGAAACTTTCCCTGAACCTTCCATCTGAGTCATCTGCCCTTCTTAGGCATTCCTTTCTTAAATTCTTGTTTGTGGCATCACAGCACTTAAAACCACCTAATTGAATCTCCAATTTACTTGACCTCATCCTCCCCAAGACCACGAACTTCTTGAAATCAGCCTGTCTCTTATCCTCATCCCCAGGTGGCCTTCCCTCATTGTCGCCTCCTGGGCAGTCCCTTGGACTTGTTGCCACCATGCCCCACTTTTTCCTGTCCCTTCATTGTTGCTGCCTCTCCTGACCTCTTTCTGACCTCTCTAAGGGAGGCACTCTGTGCAGCCCATCTGGGAAGCTGGTCCTTAGTAATGTGCCCACCAGGAGCAGCCTGTAGTGTGCCTGGGTCAGAATATTTGTAAGAATGGCCTAATGGGGATGAAGCCACCTCGTTTGCCTAAGGCAGGATTAATGAATAAGGAGGGGAAGGTACAGAAGGAAGCATCCTGAGAGCTGCAGCTAACAAAGCCATCACATTGTGAAGAGCATAGTTCAATGGTGCTACTTTTTTCTTCTCCTGTTCTCTGAATCAGTGCTTTGGCTCCTTCTTATTAAGTCCTGACATTCCCAAGACTATTATGGGAAGAGTGTCCAACAGAGCATCTCCAGGCTCTATCCACATGGCCCTTGTTGCCATAGTAGCCTCTGGGCAGATCTCCTGTATTCCCAAAGCCCCTGTACAGCTGTGACGAGGAGGTAAAGGTGGCACTGTCAGAAGACATTTCTCCCTTGGTTACTCACCCACGGGTGACGTCCTTCTGTGGTCCAGCAGTCAGGATGAATGTTCCTGCTTGATGGCTCCATAAGACAGGATATAAAATGCCCAGGTCACCATTACCTGCCTACATACATTAGGCTTCATTGCCTGTGCATCTGAGAGCAAACCTCTTTTTTTCTTCTTGTAGCACTAGAAAAAGATAATTTTCCCTTAAAGCCCTGAAAAATGTCTCAAAAATATGAAAAAGTTTCAAGAAAACTAAAGGACTGCTAACTTGTCTTGGAAAATCAATGTGAAATGCTTTGGGGTAAGGTTTATTTAACAAAAAAAATACACCTTCAAAATTTTACAGGAGATCATGCATTGTTTTCATTCTCCCACGGGCTCCCAGGGGAAAATCCCTTAAAATAACTTTATTAGTCTTTGACTAATTTACTAGATAAAATCACTGTGTATAAAATAGCAACTTTATGAAGATGGTGAGTAATTCTGTAGATTCCACTGAGGCCTGGAACTTTGAGCTTTGCTATAAATTATGGTACCTGTTGCAGTTCTGTACCACACACATGATGGGAACATTTTTTTCTGAACTGATAAACTGGAACTAAACTAGTTGTGTGAAGTATCTTCTTAAGATCTTTAACCAATTATTTCTAAATATACAGAACATAAATTTATGAGTTACATCATTTATACAAACATATATATTGAAAATAAAAACCAGATTTCACCACTGAAGTTTGATAAAGGATGATCTTGGAAAGAAAATGATAGAATATCCGATATTTGCAATCTACTGTCATTAAAATGTGTAAGTAAAAAAAAAATAAGTCTTAAAGGAAAATATGGACAAATAGTGACCTCTGTTTAAAATAAACATCAATTGCTAGATGACAACATACCAAATTCTGGATTAGCAAAGACAAGTCGATTTTGTGATTTAACTCCATAGATAAAGAAGGACTGAGAATCAAACGTAATAGGCTATGTTAACATTGCTAGTCTATGGGAAAATAAGGAAAAGAATAGCAGACCCAGATGGAAACAGAAGCAAGAGCGAGAGCGTGCTTTATTTTGGCATATTTTTAGCTGAACATATAGAATTCAAACATTTTTAAATGATGTTTAAGAAAAATCAGAGGATAAAATTTATTTACTCTGGGAAATATTTGGAAGTACTTTCAATAACGGAGAAACTGTATTCTACCTCACAAGAGCTACGATATGCTTTCCTCTTCTGAATTAAGGGTTTTGCTGTCTTCTGGGAGACAGGAAAGCCGTTTGATGCTCCACTATTTCTACTCTTTTAGCTAATTTATTGCAATAGTGCTTGCATGTGACTGCTGCCTACTATTTCATTTTGTAGGATGTCTTCAAACTCTTTTGAGGATAGGGTCACAATTCATTACATTCTACCCCTGACCTTGAGAACTGGGAGTGTTACCCATAGGTATAAGGTCAAGAGAGGACATCCTTCCCCCAGAGATGACCTTGCCAACCCTTACCATCTATTGCTTGAGCACCATCTTCTCATGGGTTCCTGTGGGCTTCAGTCCCAGCTACCGAGCCAACCCCATAGGGCTGTGTCATGTCTTCAGATGTGCGCTATGCTCTCCCACATGAAATCTCCCACAATTACCGGGACACGCCTCTCTTTTACCCCCAAGCTCTTCCCAGAATGTTCTTCTCCACTTACATGATTGGCAAGCTTCTACTCATGCATCAACGCCCAGGTCCCACCAGCTCCTCAGTGATGCCTTCTCCAGTTGCCTCAGGGCAACCTGACTGCTCCCGTGGACTGTCACTGCCCTCCACTCACCTGTGACCTGACACTTACCATGCTGGGCGGCACTTCACCCACTCTGAGTCTCCCTGTGAAGCTGGGTCATTCCGTGGCCACAGCTCACGGTGTCTGGCACACAGCACGTACCCCATCAATGTTTGTTCTGTAGATTAGTGGTTGAAAAGAGACAGACTGGATACAGGTCTAAGTTTCTATATATTTGAAAAGATTTTTAAAGTATTTCCAACTAATTTTTTTTTTTTACCACGAATGGTTTTGCGATTTAAGACAGGCTGAGTTTGAATTACAGCATTCACAATTGAAATTTAATTGTTTATATCATAACTCATACGGCATATTAGAATTTTATTTATTTATTTATTGGTCCCCTGCCCACACTCCCGCGTGGCATGTGGGATCTTAGTTCCCCAACCAGGGATGGAAACCACGCCCCTTGCAGTGGAAGCATAGAGCCTTAATCACTGGACCATCAGGGAAGTCCCTAGAATTTTTATTTTTAAGCAGTGAATTCAATTCTCTAAATGCACCCATCCCACCCTTCACCCAGAGTGCTGGAGTCTCTATGTAATCATATCATGGATTGTACATTTTGAGTGGAAATTCTGCCAGATCCTTATTCCAATATTGATTTGTGTCACATATGGGTGTGTGAGTGTGTGGGGGCGTGTTAGGAGCTGGGGCCTGTGAAGATGGTGAAGGAAGAAAATGGGTGTAGACAAAAGGGGCATCCAAAGGGCAGGGCCCTGGGAAGGAGGGGGAGCTCGGGGCACACGTTCCTTTCAGGCTGACAAACCCGCTGTGCATCTCATCTCCAGGTGTCTCTGCCTTGTGCACCCCATACAGGGGTTACAGAGAGAGGGTTTCCCATCCTCTGCCCCTCCTTGCTTTTGAGTGAGTTGATATGAATACAAAGGTGCATACTAGTTAGAATACAAACGTGTACACTTGCTAAATACTGGAGCAGTGATAGTCTAATCTGTGTCTAAAGTCTCTTTATCTGGTATTTTTAACACAATGCTCTAAACAACAGCACCCACAATTATTCTCCATTAAATGTGGCGCCATTGATGACTTCCCTTAGTGATTAAAGTGTCCAGGACAAGCACCCACACCTGCGGGGCACAAATAATGGATTGCTGTTTTGACAGCAGGTCTGCATCCCTGGCTTCTCTATTAAACAGTCTGCCTTCCTGTCCCAGGTGGCTAAACTCAGGGCAGAGACCAGGTTGATAGGACTGATCTCCACCTCTCAGTGCCTCACCCAGGACTGTGCTCACGTGACATCAAACAATCAACAACACTCTCATTTCCTATATGTGCCCCGAAAGAGTGGCTGAATTTTCCTTCTTTCGTTACTTACTGATTCTTCGTATTTCTGCAAATGGTCACATCTTTAATTCATTCGTGACATACTTTTTTAACTAGGGAAATATTATTTCAAGTGTTGGTAGAATTTGCTATGTAGGAATCACAATGCTACCTGTAAATGTTAACTATTCTATTATGAATCATTCAAAGGTTATTTTTTAGAAAATATTAATAGAATGTAAAGCATTTTATTTCATATGCTTTAAAAATCTAATCATCAATTACTTCAAATGACCTACATGTCCAACTTCTGTTTCTAAGGAAAGCATGACCTCCTGCCTCATCTATTCTGTTGCTACCCATTAAAATATGTCATTTACCTCCATTAGAAGGAGAAAAAGGTGCAAAATCCCCAGGTATCACTATTTAGCAACCTGTTCATGGGGAGTCAATAGCCTCATTTTTCTTTTCCTCTTTTCATTTGAAAAATACTTATCTAGTCAAAGAGAAACACTTCTCGCTGCTGGAGAATATTGCTTCATTAAACCAAGTAATAGAATCAGTGTTTAGATGATTAAGTAGGTATATAAGCTTTCACAAAAAGAAAACCTAATTAAGATGGTACTCATAGAAATCAAGACACGAATAATTAACAAAAATAATTGCGGCTGGTCTATGAGAGGGCTATGCAAATGTGAGGCAGTGTTATTATTACACGTGTAATGGTGCAACATTTTGGTGAGCTTTCAGGGTTATAAGTATGCAGGGTGCCCTGTCTGTGTAATATGTACTGCAGGACAGGCACACCTTGTTTTATTGCGCTTCATTTCTTTTTCTTTTTTTTTTTTTTTTAATCGTGCTTCGCAGACATTGCGTTTTTTTACAGATTGAAGGTTTAGGGCAACCCTGTGTCAAGCAAGTCTATTGGCACCATTTTTCCAATAGCATTTGCTCACTTCATGTGTCTGTGTCACATTTTGGTAATTCTCACAATATTTCAAATTTTTCCATTATTATACTTGTTATGTGACCTGGGATCAGTGACCTTTGATGTTACTATTACAACTTGAAGGTTCAGATGATGGCTAGCATATTTTAGATTTTTAAATTAAGGTATGTACATTGTTTTTTTAAGAATTAATGCTATTGCACACTTAATAGACTGAAGTATAGTGTAAACGTAACTTTTATATGCTCTGGGAAGCCAAAAAATTTGAGTGGTTTGCTTTATTGAGATACTTACTTTATTGTGGTTCTGGAACTGAACCCACAATATCTTCAAAGTATGCCTGTAAGACTATTTTATTCCAATTATCTTTATCTTTTTACAAGCTCTCTGTACTGCTTCAGAAGTTAGAAAACAAGCCATAATTCCTAGAACTTGCATTCCTGGTGACAGGTTAATTCATCCTACACAAAAAGTCATGCTCAAGTGTGCCAACCAGCCTGAGGCATGAGGAAGACCAGTGCATCACAGAATCACCTCTGTGCTTCGCCCTTGATGGGCACTTTGGAATTTGCCCACAGCATTCTAAACTCTTCCCCATTGGTAGCATGCCTGAAAAATTACACATGGAGCAAAACGTTTGATAAAAATATATTTAAAACAAGCAAGAAAAAAATAGTTTTGACCTTAAGGATAATGTTCACCATTCTTTTAACCAAGTAGCGTTAAATAATATGTATAATGATTTCAAGTACCAACTTATAAAAGATGTGATAAATCAGAAAGCAAAGAACAGGAGGACTCTTTTTTTCAGAAAAATGTATTTGCAATTCAAATGTTCATATAAAAAGCATAAATTTTAAAAAGTTCATAGATGTGTGTTTTTAGAAGTGCTATGGTTTTGCCATTCACTGCAATTACATTCCAAAATGTGCAGGGTGGTCCACACCGCACCTTCTTAGCTTTGTCACACTGAAGTCACTCTCATCACAACCTCCCCCGAGCTGTTATCTTCTGACAAATCTTCATGGGGCCTCATCCGATTGAACAGATGTAATAACATGTAGCCACACTGAAACCTTGGGGAGGTCAACTGTGTTGGGTGGACCAAGTTCCTGTTTCGTAGAGCCGTCAATGGCAACCATAAAGTTCTGCTTGTGGAAGACTCTCCCCGGCTACTTTCTTCGATGTCTGTGGCTTTGTCATAATTTAATACATCCCAGTGTAAGTTGACAGCTCGCCAGCGTTTAAACACTCTGTAAACTGCAGCTCCTTCATGGACAATGAGACCTAAATTTGAGGGAAAAATGAAAAAGACTGGTCATCATCAAAAGTTGAGAATGTTATTTTGTATACAAGTAAGATTAAAGATATAGTCTATTCTCTGTTACGCATCATCATCAAAAACGTGGTATTCTGACTGCTCAAACACTATGTCTAATGGCAAGCTATTACCTGTATTACATAGGAGTTGTCAATATTCAAAAATAAGAATCCACTGCCATGCAGACAGTAAAGTCATCATGGATATAAATTACTTGCTCCATTATGGCTCAGAACATCCTTAGGCATTTACGTTGCCTTAGGAGAACCATTAGGTTCGTTTCTTCATTCAGCATCTCTTTCTTGAGTGCCCACTGTGAGCCAAGCAATGTGTTAGAGACTTGGTCCCAGTTGGCAACTTGATTTGTGAAAGAGACAAATATCAAGGTCACTGCCACCTCCCCAGCTTCTAGAACAATGTCTGACACACAGGAGATACGATCGAACCTTTTGTTATTTTTCCTCTCCTCAACAATTCAACAAATATTTATTAAGTGCCTACTTGAGAGATTTATGTATATTATCTCATTTATTTCTCACCACCCCCTTACAAAGTAAGCACTAGCATGTCCCCCATTTTACAAACAAGAAGTTGCTCAAGAGCAGACAGGTGGCAGCAGTGGAACAGGGATTCAAACCCAGGCAGGCGGGCTCCAGAGGGCTCTTTGCTGCTATACAGGGAATTGATGATTCCACATTTCTGAGACGAACTTTCAGGAAAGTAAACAAAATAATACGGGAACCTTGGGGACTACAAACTAGCCAACCGTAAGTTGGATATGGTGCCCTGTCGCATGGCTCCATCTCCACCATCCACTGCAGATCCCACCATACCCTGCATTTTTCACACATTTATATTTCAATGTGTAGTCCAAAAGCTTTTGAATCTGTGACCTAATACAAAAAGGAGTTCCTGGTGGGGAGGTCCCTTCAGGTAGAAAAGTGAGGAGGAGCTTCTCTCAGAGGAATTTGCAATTCCATTGAAAGTTGGAGGAGAAGCCAATGAAGTCTTTCTTAAGAATGGAATATGGCACGTAAGGAGGATGTGTCAGTTTTGACACAATCACTTTTCACCAAAATTTGAAAATGAGAAGATCTTACCACCTCCTAGCATTTAGAATCTCGGGAGTATGTCCTAGAGAAGCTCTCATAAATATGAAAAAGGAAGCATGTTCAAAAATGTTTATTACATATTTGTTTGAGAAAAAAAACGCAAACAATCTCAATGTCCATCCTGAGAAGAATGGACAAATTGTCCTGGGTGGATCCAAAGGACTATAGCAATGAAAGAGAAGGGAACAAAGTCACATGCACTAACACGGATAAATCTTAAAATAAGAGTGGAAATCTCAAAGCCACATAACAAATGAAAATTTCAGAAGTATAAATGATTGGAGTGAAGAAATACTATAAATTTTTATGGATACAGATACATATGGTTAAAATGTTAAAACGTGCATGGGAATAATAACCATTAAATTCATGATAGTGAGGGGGGGTGAAATTGGAGAGAGGCTTCAAAGAGGGCTTTCTATTGTGCCTTTAATATCGCGGTTTTTTTAAGCTGGGTGGTGGGGATATGAATGTTTAACGTGTTATTCTATATACTTTTCATGTACCCAAATAATTCATAATTTCAAAAGTTATGGAAAATTTATTAGGAAAGTTGACCTAAGATAGGTTGAAGAATAGACAACAGAAGTAGGGGACAAGTAAGGAGGTTACCACGTTATATGTGAGGAGCAGAGCGTTAGCAGTAAGGAGAACACAGAGAAACAAAGCAATAAACTTGTCAGAGGAAAAACTGACAGAAATTGTAAATGCAAGAAGGGGAAAAAAAAAATCAGAGGCTCACATTTTTAAGGCTAGAAGACTGGGTGACTGAAAGGATGATAGTAACCTTCCCAGAGGTATAATGAGTACGGGTTTTGAACAAGTTTTTATTGAGGAGATTCTTTCTTTTTTTTTTTTTTTTTGGTCAATTAAAACAATGCCACAGAGATGATGGAGATACCAAGTCTTTGAAAAATCACACCTACCTAATATGAGAATTTAAATTTTACATCTATCCCTTACTAGGAGATAAACGTCTGGCACACGTGACTTAAGAGCATTCCAAAGATACTAACATAGGCCACTAAAAAATGCATATGCTCTAATAGATAAAAACGTCTTAAGCCCAATTATTGTACATCACCAAAATAATGAGAAGTAATGTAAACTTCTGTTAATCATAGCAATTCAATGGTTTGATTCCTTTTTCCTAAAGAATAATCAGAGTTGACCCAACTGACCAGATGTTTTGGGGATACAGTCAGAATTATAAGTCAAGACTACCAGAATTTAATTGGTAATTCTAACATTAGCTTTTTGAAATCTCCCTGGCTAATGATTTAACTTTTCTGGTTCTGTTTTTCCTCCTTAAAATGCAATTGGAATGCCTAATCTATACATTCAGTGGGATGGTATGAAGATAAATTGGAATTCATGAACTATAAAGCACTCAGATTTCTTTGGAGATGGCAACTATCTAAATACAAGACATTATTATTGATTAAAAAATCAATAGTGAATCTATGTGGTGAGAAGCATTCATTCACACTAATCATAAGACCATTACAGTCTGCAACAGGTTCATTCTTGTTAAGTGCAGTGATGGGGGGCTGACTTCACCAGGGGAAACCACTTGTTTCACAGGATCCTCTTCTTTTTTTTTTAGTGATTTCCTTTGAAAGGCCAGAAATCAGATCATTTACTCAAGCTGAAAGTCATTTTCTGGGAATATATTCCTCATAGCACTTTTCTAAATATTATACATAAATCTACCCAACGTGTAGAAATAAATCCCATAGGTCTTTATAGTACATTTTGATCTAAATTTAAAGAAAGAGAACTACTTGAAGTTCTCATGAAGACATAGTCCTCCTGAATTTCCAGCTCCATGTGCTGCTTCTTCATTGCATTCAGGTTATGAGTGACGTTTAGACTTTGCTTTATTCCCCGTGAAAGTTTGGAATTACTCCTCATCCTCTAGAGGCTTAAATTTTACTGAAATAGGAGGAACCCCATCTCACCCTCCTTTGTAATGTAAACTTTCCTCCTTAAGATTTTTCTGGGGCAGTGGCAAATGCCATTTGTACTAGTGGTTATGAGAAGACTTGACTACTGTGATCATTGAAATCCAGAGGTAAGGATTCATTTAACTCTAGTACAATGTGTTGAGAATCTGGCTATTAAAAGTCGCACTGCCCTCCTGTCTTACTGATGATAGGTCCCCTCTTGTTTCATAACTGATCAGTTCACATCCTTGAGTAGCCTTCACTCTCTGTGTAATACCCTCAAGTTAAGCCTTAAAATGAATCTGTCACCTTGACATTTCAGGTCATAGGAAGACAGGCTTGGATTTGCTTCATCTGAGTCACTAACTCTGAAGGGAAAAGCAATGATAATTTCTATAAAATGTAAATATTAAATGTTACTTGCTACATTATTAATGGCAAAGGTGTCAACAAGGTGTGATTCATGGGAACTTGGGGTTTTGAAACTTGAGGACCGTGTGTGTGTAGGTGTCCCTGTGTGTGCAGTTGGTTGTTTCTTATCATTTTCTTGCCAGTAACATTAATTTGAGCATTCCCTTATTGATGTGCAAAGGAACATTTTTGTTAGGGAATAATCTTTAATGACAGAGCAGGTTTAAGTATTTTCTGGTTTCATTGAAATAAGAGCACAGTGTTTATGTAAGTAAAATATATCCCAAATTTGGAAATGGTGTGTTAGTTGAAATTCTTACAAGGTAGTAGAAAATGGGCTAACTACCCATGAAATAATGGGAAGACTCTCAAGGTACACAGACTCACACATGTGCATGTGTGCGCACACTCACCATTTGTCTATGTTTATTTCAATATAGACAAATGGTGTGTTACAATTAACAGAGACTTGCAAAATTTATGTTCAAATACAAACAAATGTTGATATTAACTACCAAACCACCAGTCTAACCATTTCACTTCTTGTGTTGCTTGTTTCAGCTTTTGTTTGAATAGATTTGGTCATTTTTCCTAATTTAAAAACTAAATTTTTATCAAGGATCTGTTCTGTGCCAAGTGCTTTTACATGCACAATTTTCATTTAATCTTGACTGCGACTCTACAAATATATATTATTGAATAGTTTCATAGTTAAGGAAATTGAGACCTAGAGAGATTTAGCCAATTGTCCAACATTATGAAGATATCAGCTCTGAGAAGGAAGCCCCAAATTTGTCTATATGTAAACCTTGAGTGCTACAGCGCTATTCATTCTAAATATCCAGTGGATGGCAGCCTCTCCTAGTCATAGAATGACCAACTGAAAGAGATATTGCTATGGACTGAATGTTTGTATCTCCCCCAAATTCATTTGTTGAAGCCCCAATCTGCAACATGATGGTATTTGGAGGTAGGAGGTAATTCATGAGGGTGATTAATGCCCTTATAAAAATTGGGAGAGACATAAGTTTTCTCTGTGTGTGTGTGCGTGTGCATGCACCAAGGAAAGGCCATGTGACAATATAATGAGAAGATGGCTGTCTGCAAATCAAGAAGAGAGCCCTCACCAGACTGAATGTGCCAGCACCTTGACTTTGGACTTCCCACAGCCTTCGGAACTGTAAGAAATAAATGTTTGTTGTTTAAGCCACCCAGGCTGTGGTATTTCGTTATAGCACCTCAAACAGGCTAAGACAGACCTGGTATAAAAACGACATCATCCTCATTTAAAATATGAGTAAATTAAGCCCCGGAGACTATGATTTGGGCAAAGTTATACAATTAGTTGCCATCTTTAATATCCTTGTGTGTCACTGACACTGTTTCATCTCTAGGAGTGCCAATAAAACAGTGCCTTCCATCTGTCCCCATCCTAGGAGAGAAAAGGGTTGAGGAACCTCATATGAAGGCAACACTGTAAGTGGTGAACACTCCATCTGGTAAGCTGCACTCATCCTGAGCTTTCCCAAGAAATGTAAGATCCTGATAACACAGCCTAAACGCCTGTGTGCTGTTCAATCACAGAGACCCTTGGGAAAGCTAAAGAACTCGCAGCGGATATTTGGCCAGAAAAGGCTCTCTTGATTGTGCGAAAATGTCTAAGATTTCTCAGTTAAATTTAACCATTCTCCCTGGCCAAGATTCTCACTCTCATTCTCCCTCTCTCCCCCTACCTCTCTCAGTGAGTTTCATTCTGGAAAGTCAGCGTGCACCAGAGCGGAATGGTGACTTTGGGGCCCCTATGGTTACAGTTAAGAAGAACAGGGCTTCCCTGGTGGCGCAGTGGTTGAGAATCTGCCTGCTAATGCAGGGGACACGGGTTCGTGCCCCGGTCCGGGAAGATCCCACATGCCGCGGAGCAACTAGGCCCGTGAGCCATGGCTGCTGAGCCTGCGCATCCGGAGCCTGTGCTCCGCAACAAGAGAGGCCGCGACAGTGAGAGGCCCGCGCACCGTGATGAAGAGTGGCCCCTGCTTGCTGCAACTAGAAAAAGCCCACGCAGAGAAACGAAGACCCAACACAGCTAAAAATAAATAAATAAATAAAATTAAAAAAAAATAAAAGAAGAACAGATTAGAGAAGATTAGAGTCAACCTCATAAAGTGGCTCCATTTTTTAGTCCTTAATTCCCACTGGAACTTGGGGAAGACCAGAGTGTGGTTGCACAAAACAGGGTTAACTAAATGAGACTGTGGCCCAAGATACCCTTTGTTGGGAATCATCGTTGCTAGAATGTAATCAAATGCATGAATCCTCCTGGCACATCTTCCCAAGATACTCTACATTTAAATGCCCAACCATTATGGAAACTTAGATGTAAGTGTAGAGGTAATCACTTTAAAAGTTACTCTTCCATTGTTGAATCTTGTTAATATGAACCTTGAAGAAATAACCACAAGTCATTTCTATATACACTGAATGGTTTTTGTTGGGACTCAACTATATATGAAGCTTAAAGTAAAACAAAAACCAGGAAAGAAAAAAAAAGCAAAAATATAAAACTTAAAGAGAGATATAAAGATTGAAAGACAATACACATTCCATTACAGAAATCACTAAGCTCACAAAAGAAAGCTATCATCAGCTGATATCCTGAAATCTAGGCCTCTGGAAACTACAGTATCCTGATTATATATGGGGATTTTTGTGAAACATATTTCTAATATTGCCCATCAGAACAAATAATGAAAAGAAATATCCTGCATAAAATGTACTTATATCTCTAAAAGATGAGTTGATTCTTCTATTGTTGAATATTTATATATATATATATATATATATATATATATATATATATATATATATATATATATATATATATTAAGAACCAAGTTGAGAATGGCAGGTTGGTCATCAAAGTTTAAAGCTCAGGGGTTCAAACACAGATTCATCATTAGCATTGGTAGTAAGATCTTCTTTGCTAAGAAATGTGATAAGGACAACGAATTATTCAGAAACTTTCCACAACATGAAAACCCTTGACACTAGAGGCTGGCTAGTTTCCTAATATGGATGATCTAATCCACCTCACCCCCAAAGTAAAGAACAGCACACATGAAGAAATGATTATAACAACGATTATGACAACAGAGCCTAAATGACCGTTTCTCTGAGAGCACACAAAAGTAAATTCATGGTGTTTGTTTTACAACACTGCCACCCTCTATGTCTCCCTCTCCACTCAATGAAATCTGCCGTCATCAGCCTGGTTGCAAAGAACACATATGTGCTGTTCCTTCAATGCTGAGGACCAACACTGCCTGGGCACAGAACAAGATGCAAAGGCAAATTTTAACATGGAGTGTAACCTCTCACTAGTTGGCAGTGAGGGAAGCACCCCCTTTTCTAGAAGGTCTTGACATAGGTTGGATCTGGTTCTTAACCTACCATCTCTATTTCAGTTAATGATCATCCCCCAAGTCAGTTAAGCTGAAACCCAAGAATCACCTAGACTAGTCTATCCTCTTGCATGAAATTCTGCTAATTCTCTCTTCTTAGCAAATCTGAGATGAAACCATGAAACACAGAATCATCTCTCCATGACCCCAACCAGTCATGTGCTCCCTGAGGACAGGAACCCTATTCCTACTTCAATTACTGTCATGAATCCAAGTCACAAAATGACTGTGCCCGGGGCAAAAACCTAAGAGGCAGACATGGATTCCTCTCTTCTATTTCCAGGCAAAACAGGAGAATTAAAAAAATGCTGTCCATTTATCTGACCACTTGCTCTTTTAAGAAGCCAATCCATCAATCAATTATTTTAATGAATTTTTTTCTTCCTTAGTAGAGAGGAGATTCTGCTGAACTTTCAATTACTAGCCCTGGAGCACAAATCTACCATAGGCATATTCACAGAATAGTCCTCAAAAGCTGCAAACTTGTTATACATTATAAAATACATGATATGTTCATTTTTTAAAAAAAGGATTAAAAGAATTCACTGGAGAGAAGAATTGTTATATTATCTAAGTTTCCATCCAAAAGTGCTTGAGGAAAAAAAGATCTATGGATATGATTATTTCAATAAAAGAAATAAAGGAATGAGTCCAATACTTTTATAGGTAATAAAGGTATCCTAGAGTTCCCCTGTAACTGGGAGCATGATTTAGAATCAGTTTAATTTCAGCTGAATGCAACTCCAATTCATGGACAGATGGAATACCTGGTAGCAAAGAGTAACATCATATCACAGAGATGAGAAGTTGTCAAATGTAGTCACTGAATTTCAAAATTAGGAAATATTGGGTATGATTTAACCCAACCTGTTCACATGGGGGGGGATGAAGTCTCTGAGGCCCAGAGAAGTGGCACAGCTTGACCAATGGGCCACAGTTAAGTGTCCAAGCCCAGAATCAGAGCCAGACCCCTGATGCCTGATCCAATGCACTCCCTCTGCAAGAACTCATATCTCAGGAGCCACCCCTGGCTGAAGCCGGTCCTCGCTAGTGTCTATTTGGCCCATGGGATATTATACTGACTATGAAGTAGACAGAATCAAAATCTCTTTTCAGACTAAGATGGTCAGTTCTCCTCTGGCCTTTATTCTAAAGTGTGCATTGCAGCATCTGGATGGTAGATGGGAGTGATCCTCCCAGTTTATAAAATAAATAACTCTGCAAACCTCAATATTACAGTATTTGGTTAAAAAGCCTATCAATGTCTATCTTCTGGGTTAATTAATGCCTCAAGGATTGGGAATCTACTTTGGTAGATTTCCATTTGTTTCCCACACTCTGGACCAAAGCCAGTTCTTAGAAGGAGTCTATTAGTGGACTTTTCCTAGTGGCAAGTCAAGATATGTACAACTAATGTTCCCTTCCATCTCCAATGGATAAACTGTCTACTCCAAACTTGCAGATTATGATTTTATTAATCTTTGGGGTAAACAATACATGTATTGATTGTTCCATTTCAGGGGTGAGAACAGCATTTTAAAAGTTTTAATTGATCTAATTAAAACCTGTGGGCTTCCCTGGTGGCGCAGTGGTTGAGAGTCCGCCTGCCGATGCAGGGGACACGGGTTCGTGCCCCGGTCCGGGAAGATCCCACATGCCGCGGAGCGGCTGGTTCCGTGAGCCGCGACCGCTAAGCCTGCGCGTCCGGAGCCTGTGCTCCGCAACGGGAGAGGCCACAACAGTGAGAGGCCCGTGTACCGCAAAAAATAAACAAACAAAAAAACCCCAAAAACCTGTTTCTCTCTGGACCTGCTATTTCACATTTGTTGGCTTTGCTTTTCATTTCTCTTAAATCACACAGACTGTGGGTAAAAATTCCAAACAGAAGCGGCCATCTCAGCATAAGTACAGTTTCTAACTCTCTGAATTCATCCACATAACATCAGTAAGATTTTTAATTGAAAAAGCAATAAAAATTTTTATGCTGAATATAAAAATGCTCAGACCTTAAGTTTCCTTAATATTCTATTCTGTGATCTAGCAAGAAAATTCAAGGTTGAGATGTGATTCTTTACATAAATTATTCTTATCAAGAAACTGTTTCACTCAGAACAATGCAAAGAGAGAGACATGGCTTTGGGTATGGTATATTTTCCATTCTCTTTACTAATGTTTCTGTATGTTGTGGTTCTATGAATTTACAATAAATAAAGGCTTCACAAAACAGCTACATTACTTTGGGTTTCTAAGGAAATTTTTTTCTCTATTTCTGATCTAAAATCAGTAGTTGAAGAAAGTATTTATTCCTGATTCCGTGCCTTAGGTGTTCGACACAGCAACTGACGAAGTAGTTTCACTTTATTGAATAGACAACATTTTGTAAGTTAGCCATTTGAGCTCACCGTATAAGGAGATAGATGATAGAATTAATCACATAAATAGTTTTACACAGGCTCTGGAGCCGCAGTGTCTGGAGTCCAATCTTGGGTCCCTCTTCCAATCTGTGTGACCTCTGGAAACTGGTTAACGGCACCTTAGTTTTCTCATCTCTGAGGTGAGGAGAACAGTACCTACGCCTCATTGGGTTGCTGTGAGGACTGAGTGTGAAAATGCAGGTAAAGTGCTTAGAATGTTGCCTGGGCCAGGGTAAACACACTCTTAGTCATCACTGGAGATTTGATTTTAAAACCTCCTTTCAACGTATTTGGAAGCAGCTGAAAACATATACAGGCTCCACTTCTCTGCTCCTCTGTGTGCTTCCTCATGACCCCAGAGAAACCCTGGCAGCGTGCCGCAGTCCCACATCCTCCGTGCGCTACGTAGGAGCATCGTTTAGAAAAATCACGTTCACACTCTCCGTCGTGAGAAAGTTCTTTGTTGCAAAATAGCGTGAAGCCAGGAGGCTCCCAAAGAGGTCGGTGCCAGTTCTGAAGAAGAATCTCCAGCTTCTCAGGTTAAGGGAGCTGTGTCATCTTGTCATGGTTCCCATTACCACGGTCTACTCTGCTTTCTCTTCCAAGGAAAACATCCCATGTCCAAGTTGAATTGGCCTCTTTAAGAACCTCATTTTAGAGAAGCCTAGGGATGTACTCAGATCTCTCTAAAGTAGTTGCAATTGTTCCAACCCTCACGTGTTTAGAAATCACACAACCACTCTCGTGGAAGACAGTAAAGACAAAGAAAGAGTGAAGTCGCGCAAATCACACACACGTGCACGCGCGAATGTGCGAATGCTCACACACAGAGCGAAGCCACAAGGGGTGTCCCCTCCTGATGCCTCAACTACAATCTCAGATGATTTGTCCCCTGGCTCCTGGATCTCCTCAGCCCCACAGACCCACACTCCTCAGGTCCATGTGGAAGACTTGACCACGACCTGACCTGCATAACCCTTGCCCTCCGCTGTCCCTCCTTCACTCCACCCCGGGCCTTTCCCTTCCAGAAACTGGTCCAAGTGCAAAAGCCCTGACACTGTACCAGCACTGCCAACAACCACCACCTCACTGCTTCTCACTCACCCGCTTTCTTCCTTTCAATGAGTGCACCCGTTCTACTTCCTGAAGACCTCGAGCCCCTCTATTGGGCAATCTTTCTCCACTCTGCCAGCTTCTTTCTGGCTCTGGTTGCTTCCCCAGCCACTGAGAAAGCAACCCCATCCTGTAATCGTCCTCCACCACTCAAGGTGAAGGGCAAGGTTCATCTCGCTGCTGGTCTCCCAGCAGCTCTGTATATACAACCTCATCTTAGCCCAGTCTCACCATTTCACCGCTCTGCACTCACTCTCAGCGCTAGTGGGTAAGAATACACAGTCTCATAGCCCTGGATGTCGGGGCCACCCCCCGGCCCAGCCTCGGGAGGGCACGCAATCACGCCCAGTGGTTCTTCATGTCTCCTGGCTCAGCTCCCCTCCCCAAAGCCCTGCGCTGCTGACTGTCATTTTTAATTCTCTCCACAGACTCCTGTCCCCAGGCTGTGCCTTCCCTGTCTCCATAGATGACCATACTATCTGCCTGCCTGAAAAAGGGGAGATCTTTGGCAAGGAGGACCATCCATTTACCCTCCCAGAGCAGCGTGTGCAGCATCTCCAGCTGCGCCCGCCCTCTCCTCTCCCCCTGCCCATCTCAGGGGTGAGGGCGCCCTTCCTGTGCAAGACACGGACCCCTCCCCTGTGTGCTGGGCTCTATCTCCGCACCTCAGGGGCATCAAGCTGTCCCCTCCCACCTGGATCTTCAATCTGCCTTTCTGATTTCTTCTGGGTCT
Source organism: Orcinus orca (assembly GCF_937001465.1). Lineage (NCBI taxonomy): Eukaryota > Metazoa > Chordata > Mammalia > Artiodactyla > Delphinidae > Orcinus > Orcinus orca. The sequence goes on along the minus strand of NC_064561.1, from coordinate 171,553,999 downwards.
GTCTTCTCAGCATTTTGCTCAAACCTCGCTCCACCATTAAAACAAATAAACAGGAACTTTCCTCAATTCGACACCCACCCCCCAGATTCTACCCTCATTTAACTGTGCCCCTTTTCAGCCAAGACTTATGAACTTACATTTTGAGCCCCTTCTGCCTATCCCAGCCGTTCTCAGCAATCTTGTGTCTATGCACCGAACCCCCATATTGCCAGCTCCAGTGATACGTTTTTGTCCTGATTTCACCTGCTCTTGGTAAGGCATCTGGCACTGTTGGCCACTTGCTCCTCCGCCCCGGTCCCTTCCTCCCCTCGCCCGGCCCCACTCCCTCCTCCTGTGGCCGCCCTCCCCTCCCTGCCTGCTCTGTGTCTCACTGTGCTCCGCAAACTGCTGCTCATATCACCCAAATCACTTGCCCTCGCAGACGCTGGTTTCAACCACCAGACACAAGTCCCCAGCTCAACTTTCCAACCCTAAGTATGATTAACCTTCCCCCACCTGCACTCACATATATTTCTCTCCTGGCACTTTCCACGTTGTATTTTATTTTATTTTTTATTTTTTTGGCATTACACGGGCCTCTCACTGTTGTGACCTCTCCCGTTGCGGAGCACAGGCTCCGGACGCGCAGGCTCAGCGGCCATGGCTCACGGGCGCAGCCACTCCGCGGCATGTGGGATCCTCCGGACTGGGGCCCGAACCCGTGTCCCCTGCATCGGCAGGCGGACTCTCAACCACTGCGCCACCAGGGAAGCCCTCCACGTTGTATTTTAATTGCTTATTTCCCTGACTGTCTCTTGTCAGCAGCTGGAGAGCAGGGAGGATGCTATATTCCAAAAGCTTTTCTGCAAAGGCCCAGATAGTAAATATTGTAGGTCATGCATACATCATGGTCCCTCTTTGATGAGGCTGCAAGCACTCACTGACAACATATCAGTGAATGGATATGACTGGGTTCCAAGAAAACTTTTTTTATGGCCACTGAAATTTATATATGATATAATTTTCATAGGCAGTGAAATAATATTCTTCTTTTAATGTTTGTTTGACCATTTCAAAATCATTCTTAGATCATGGATTATACAAAAACAGGTAGCAGACTGTGAACTACTTGTATTTCTATCCTGTATTTTATTATTGGGACACAATAAATACCCAGTGGATGTTGGCCTAATAGATGACTAATTTGGCTAAACCGCCCCAACTGAGACAGGCTGAAAGATTCACACTATTTCCTATGGAGGAAAGAAAAGTCAACGATAACAATATACTTGGTCTGCTGCTCGGCTTATCATGTCCATGTTTCTCCAAAAGAACTTGAACTGTACAAGGTCACAAGAGGGGAAGGTTTGGGTTGGGTTTTCTCCCCCAGGAGGAGGCCTGAAGAGTTAACTCACTTTGAGAGACCATTTCAGGCACAGCCTTGAGGACAAGTAGGAAAAGCAAGTTCCTTTCTGCTTTCTCTCCGGCGGTTTTAAAGGCAGCGATACCACTAATAACTATGATACTAATCATAAACTATGATAATAATCTTTGGAAAAGTTGGTAAACGTCAGTGTGATCAAGGCACAGAATAGCCTATAATTTGTACTTCCAGAGTAAAGAGATAATAACGGCCTGCTTCTCAAAGCATATAAAGGGTAAAGCTCTGTTCTTTCTCTAACGATGCTGAATTACAAGGGCCCATTCTGCCTCTCCGTCCAAGGGGCCTGGCTAGATTCTAAGTGAAGCTGGGGCACTTCCTGGGGCATCAAGCCCACGAATACATTCTGAGATCAGGAACTAATGATCTGTGCTTGTAAAGGAATTCTGCTCTAAGGAACGATTCCAAACAAGCCAGGAGAACATCCGAATCTGGTAACAGGCTGCAAGGATGACAGACCAACCAGCGCGGCCCACCTCGCAGCCCAGTCCCGGCCTGGGAGGAAGCTTGAAGGGAAACCCAGAGGGGCTCTGGGCCAGAGTAGAAGGCCTCTGTCCAGTTGCTGGGCAAGGGTCTCCCAAGTGGCCAAACTGAGACGCTGGAGGGACGTTAGTCCCCGATCAAATGAGAAATCAGGAAATTGAAGCAGGAAATGGAGCAGAGGTGGCTGACAGTCCTCTCCCGTCTGGAGGGAAAACTGTGACAGGACGATTCAAAAAGGAAACACCGGGCTAATTGACTTCCTTAGTTATTTTGCCAGACACCGTTCAAGCTGAGCTGCTTTTTTCTCACGCCTTATATGATTCACGCAGACTCACCCACATCCGTGCTTCCTATGAAACTCAGAGTGAGACAAGGGCAACAGCACCTCCCATCATCCGCTGCAACCTAAAGCGCCCACCAGGCACTCGCGCAGCCTTCTGCGTCTCCCCCGCGCCCCCCGCCTCCCCTCCGTGGCCGAATGTGGACCCACTGACGTCCAAGCTCCGTTTTCCTGAGTGATCCCAGTGGCTCAGATCCCAAACCTGGTGGTAGTGGTGGTGACTGGGGTGGGAGCGGGTGGAGTGTGATGAAAGGTGGGCTCCACCCACCAAAAAAATCTACTTTACGTAGATTTGAAATCTTACAATCAAACGCCCTGACAATTTTAAATGAGTTGGCGCTGTACCATTTGGCGGCCCTGAGAAGAGGTGTCCCCACTTCCCAGAGAGAAAGTCTCTTCGATGTGGAGACGCCCCATGTCAGGTCACACTGGACTGACTCCGTGGTCTAGGCTGTCCCCTGGGAGGGCTGAGACGTCTGTCCAACATCCACAACCCCTTCTGTGAAAGAGAGCGCTCCACAGGCCCTAGAGAGTGTGGTGAGCTTGAGTGTTCTCTCGGTAATTTTACATTTTTCTCCTGGAACTATTTGATAACTTTTATATTTGCCCATAAATATACTGCAGCTTAAAAAAAATGCTATCTATCACGACCCGGGAGCTGAACTTTTTATAAATCTCGCCAACTGCTGTCCTTTCAATCACACATCTGTATGGTAATGACCCTGTGTGACAAGGTAAGAAGCAGAAGCCCTCTGGAGGGCACTCCCCAGCAAACCCATTTTTCTCTGCTCTAAGTTACGGCATGTTTCAATTCCAATGTTACTTTCTTTCAGTAAATATGTTTTTCACCTAAAACACTTTAAGAAATATTGTCACCTTCTGAATCATGCTAGGAAATGCCAGCGAGCATGGACAATTTTAAACAGGGGATGGTTTCAATGTCATTTATATTTTGTTTGGAACGCATTAGAATTTTCTTCCCTTAGTTGATTCACTTTCTTATGCTTTGCTTATGCTAATTGGGTTATACGTGTTGAAAATGAGCCACAGGAAGGAAGATGACCTAAATGCACCATTTTAGGCGGAAGTAACCCTGGCATTCTATAGACAACTGGTCATCCTCCATGGCAAGGACTCATTTGTGGTAACCAAGACTCTGATTATCCTGAAATTCTTTGTCAAACTTCTTCACCTTTCCTCATATAATATCAAAAAAATAGAAAATGTACACTTTACATTTCACATTAATAAAATGTTAAATCATGTGTTACTATTAGCTGCTCTATATGGAGAAAAAAATAGCAAAGTAAAGCAATACCAAAAGCAAGAGAGAATTACCGTGTCTTTTTTTTTCTGGCACGCGGGCCTCTCACTGTCGTGGCCTCTCCCGTTGCGGAGCACAGGCTCGGGACGCGCAGGCTCAGCGGCCATGGCTCACGGGCCCAGCCGCTCCGCGGCATGTGGGATCTTCCCGGACCGGGGCACGAACCCGTGTCCCCTGCATGGTCAGGCGGACTCTCAACCACTGCGCCACCAGGGAAGCCCTACTGTGTCTTTTAAAAAGTAAATATAGGTCTTATATCACTATTCCAAAACCATAGGAATAGGTTGTATTTATCTATTTATTGTTCTAAAGTTCTATAATGAAATGTGAATAAAAGTTACCAACTGGTAACTCTAGATAGTTTTCTTACATGTGCCTAAGTAGCTTTAACTTGGTATAGTACCAACTGTGAAAAACAGATTTTCAAAAGGGCCATGATATATATAAGAATTTATCTGAATTAAAAAAAAAAATTTAGATTTGAAACTTAGGAAAAGAAAACTTCATGTTGAAGAGTATGAGATTTCTGCAGAAGAAGCATTCTTCAATATTGACTATAATTGATACAGAAAGAAGAAGAAACTTTGATCAGATCCTCGTCCTAGTATACCTCAGGTTATTTTTGAATACCACACTGAAATACCGGATCTGCGCTATAAACACTGCACTGATTCTTTTAGAAGATAAAATCCAGCAGGGGTGATCCAGATCACTGCCTCTCAAAACCCCTGGCTTCGCCAGCACGTTTAGGAGCTCTGGGGTCAGTTTGTCCTACCTATTATACTGTTGACACGGAGGGGATTTCAATTTTCAACCTCTTCTTTTCGTGTAGTAAATGCTCCCTGAAATTGCTTTAAGAAAAATTGCTTCCCTCTGTCGCACGGCTCTGCGGCTAAAGTACCGATTCTGTTATTGCTGGATCTTCTGATTATTCTATATCTCAAATTCAAGTGCAAGCATGCAGAACAGAAGAGGTACACACACACACACACACACACACACACACACAGGAAACAAGCAGCAACCAAAAGTACCTCTCAGGGCGCTTTTGAAATAATGAGATAAAGTATAAGATGGTTGTTTATGCCGTCCTGCTCTAGAAAGCTTCACGTGGCATCCCTGGTGTCCCCCAGAGATGCCAGGCAGGATGAGCTGCATAGCAGCAAGGCTCACTCTTACTTTCTTACATAAAATTGCCCCGCAAACCTAAATTGTCAGAGAATGGATTTTTAAGAAAACCACTAGAATGGGGTTAAATATAGTCCAAGCTACAAATGTCAAAAAGCAAACTGTGAAAAAGATCTGGAGGGTACACATCAAAATGTTGAGAGGGGACATTTCTGCAAAGGAAGTGACATAACAAAAGGGCAGTGTGAGGGAAATCGTCTTTTTAAAAACGTTACATATTTCACAGTTGTAAACACAAAATGTTTTTTAATTTGAATAGGCATATATTTATACTGTGAGGACGATTAAGGAAATCTTTAAAAAAAAAACAAAAGTAATTCAAGTTTTTAAATTTTGTAGCCATAACCAGTTCCTTCCCTTACCATCCCAGGGAAGATACAAATATTTTCCCGACGCGGTTTTGGCACTAACTTGGAGTGTTAATGTGATTAGGTATAAGCACTGCTACCTCTGTTTCGGGAATCCCACTAACATAGTAGGGTTTTCGTTTTAGTTTGTTGCTCCTACAAAGAGACTGAACTCACCTCATGAGGTTCCACCAGACACTGACGAGACTTGGTAAACTGCCCTCACCTTCCAGAGGCAACGTAATCAAATGACCCCCCGTCCTTATGGCCGAGTCTTACTTAGCCCCTCATTTCTGTGAGTCATTCATAAACGTATTCCTCTCGTGGCCCAAGCTTCCCTTGAGTTACACGGCCGATGGAAGTGTTTTATGTGCAAAGTGTGGAGCTGAGACCCAGGTCCTGTGCCCGGAGCCTTCCGCCAGGCATTTGCTTTTCAGTTGTCAGTTTGCTAATCTTTCTTTGTCCACTGTGCAAATCTTCTTAGGGAGCCAATGCAGGCCTGCTGTGCTTATTACTTCTCCCTAAGTTGCTGACCCTGGGCTACAACATCTTGGTGATTTAAATCCTTTATATTAGTTTTCCTGGTGCACAATCATAGTCTGAATGCCATCTATGTAAATATTTATAAGAGCTCCACAAACATAATACAAAGTTATATCTCTTTGTACTTCCATTTCCTTAAGGCGTCTCCCTCTTACAGCTCCCTGTTTATCTCTTGACCACCACCCTCTCACCTTAACACCCTTCTCCTAACCCTCTTGAACTCATTTTCACTTTATTCATCTCTCATGGAACAGAGTTACTTTATCATTTAGGAAATACAGCCTGTTTATACAGACAAGGTGAAACTTGTTCATCAAACCCTCACACATTTACCATTCCATCATCTAGAAATCTGTCCAATGTGGTAGCCACTAGCCACATGTGACTGAATTAAATTTAAATTAATTTAAATAAAATTAAATTTAAGATTCAGTTTCTCATTCTAACTACATTTCAAGTGCTCAACAGCTTAATGTAGCTAGTGTCCATGGTATTGGACAACACAGATATACAACATGTTCATCATTGCAGAAAATTCTGTTGGACAGCCCTGATCTAGGTATTTGAACAATAACGGTACCTAGACCCTTGGGATAATTCAAACTTTAATAGTAAGAAGAAACTGGATCTTGGGAAAGCAGAAAATGTTTTACATAAAAATAAATGAAAGCAACAAACAAATTTACTTTGCCTGGAAATAAGTAAATTTCCCCAAGTAAATAAATTTTCTACAAATCTTTACTTTTCTATTTAACAATCCAATAAAAATCTCTTCCTAAACATTACATGCACTGGCTGGATTATAACATATTTTTGGTTCTGCAATGGTCCTCTATGGATTCGCAGAATTCTTTTTTAAGAAGAACATTTACGAAGCTGTCAATCTGCTCCTCGTTTAGGTACAAACACGTTTGAAAAGCTTGGATGAACAGGAATACGGGAATGTTTGCAACTACTTTAAAGCCCTCTGTATGGGGAGCCAATCTTACATCCTCCAATGGTGACAGAGGGGCCATCTCCCCACTTGCCAAGCACCTCTTCATCCATCAGCCTGCTTGGCTATCACTTCCCCCACGAAATCTGCCTGAAAATGTTCCCTCCCTGCATAAAACAGCCAGCATCAATCTCCCCCTGCTTTGTCCAACGACCATCTCCTGTGCATACGTCCATCACTCTGCACATCCAGCTGAATTCTAGTTATTTCCACGTCTGTCCTGCTCTTGTGGCTGGGAGCCCTTAGGGGGACAGGAAAGTGACCGACTCTCATTTGCATCCCCAGCACTTAGTACTCTGTTTGACACATACAAAGTTTATTGAACTGAGCTGAACAAATAGGACTCGAAGTTGAAAAGCCTGCTTTTCACTCTAACTCTGACTCTGGTCTTGCAGTCAGGGGTATGTATCTGAGGTATAATCAATGTAATCTACTTTGTTACTGTCTACATTTAATTAGAAGACATTTTAATTCATTTGAAATGGTAGCAGGAGCTATTACCTGCTATGATCCAGTTGGCTGTTGGTAGCCTACATCTATTTGCTTTCTGACTATAATGGTTTCTCAATTTCTTGGGGAAAAAAAATAAGATTTTCTCTGGGTCCAAACAGGCTAATTAATGAGATTGCCAAATGAAATGAGCACTGTTGTTCAGTCTGAATTCTTTAATATTTTTCAAAATACACATAAACTATTGTATGATGGGACTTTGATGTGATGAACAAAAAGACAATGAAAAGTACTGTCAATATTTAAAATTTAGATAAAAATCCACTCTCCAAAGCTTATTCAGGAAAATGTCAATTGGTTTTTGTCCCTAAGAAACTTGACTTTATAAAAAGGGCAAACACCCAAATTTCAAAAGGGAGGCCCAAAGACATCATACATTGTCAAAAAGATCGTTAGTTTATACGTATGTGCTCTTAAAACCAGAATCCTAATAATCTTGATTAAAAGACTGGCATTAACAATGAAAATTTAAGATATAATAACTCAGCATTAAATTCAGGCTGCGGAATTCAAGAAAATGATTTCCTAACCAAGAAATACATGGCCCTTTTCAGTGCTGTAATAAAGTCAACTGGAATTTTTTTCCCTTCAGGTTGGATTGGGAGCCTAATGGCTCTTTTGCTTTTCATCTCCCCTTTTAATATCAGTGGAATACCACATTTTATAACTTTTATGTTGAAATATAGAATAAACACTGTTTCTGAATTTGCTGAGGGATTTGTAGAACAATTTTGTAATCCTTCTTAATTTAGAGCAATACCCCAGAGACTATATTTGTACAGAGATTTAGAATTTCCAAATGCTTACATATGCATTGTCACATTTAATGCAAATTGTTCATATACATGATTAGCTCAGTTATTCAGGCAACATCTGTTCAGTTTACACATTATTCATGACATTTCCCTCCCTTCTTTTTTCGTTTCTGGCCTGAAATTTTATACATTTCTTTCTTATTATTCTTATATTAGTAACAAGAGAGGAAAGAAGAAAAGGAGGTGAAATCCAAGCTGATCATATCTTTTAAATGTATAGAGTTCTTTTAGAAAAAAATGAGACTATTAAAACTGCGAGTTAAATTAAGGGTCTAGTGAGTAGAGGCGTTAATTTAGGTGGTTTAAAGCATTTCAGTGTTCGTGACTTATGTAAATACTCTTAATCTACAACTTCCAGTTAACAGCATAATTATTTTATAATAGTTATTTCCTGTACGCCTGTGTGCTAGGGATGCTTATTCCCATTTTTATAGGTGAGAGAGAGGACTATGGAGAGACGAAGTTGATCTATCCAAGCAGAGGCCAGCGTTACAAACCAAGGCACCTGATCCCAGGTCGGGAAGCCTCTCCCTGAAATCAGTGGCTCTCAAGCTTCATCGCACCTTGGCGAGCTTGTGAACACAGACTGCTGGGGTGGGGGGCACCCGGAAGTTTCTGATTCGGCAGATCTAGGGTGGGTCCTGAGAATGTGCATTTCTCAAAAGAAGCACTGCAGATGCTGCTGCCATGGGTGGTCCTTGGACCATTCTTTGCAAACCACGGCTGCCTCCCTCGGCTCTTTTTACATCCTTTAAGCTGTAAACCACATCAGAGCAGGGAATCTCCTGCATACGGTGCTGCCTCTCTCCATCCCCATCTCCTATTGCCAACTGGTCACCATCACAATGCCTGTGGCACCTCACACACACTGGGTAGATGCTGCATGAATTGAATCAACCTCCATTTTCTCATGGTATAAGGGAAACAAGAGATTGGTTAAGTGAGACACGTACGGAACCTTTTTTGTACGGTCTATTTAAGGTAAAATATTCTATCCTTTATTTCTCTTCTAAGCCACTGAATTTAATAAGTGAAACAAAGAGGCACAGGACAGCAAGGAAAACTGTCCCCAAGTCCTTACCCTTCCAAGGGGCCCTTTATGCCCTCGGAGTCACCACACCACCATGTAAGACCTCCAGGTTATCAGTGCTCTCCCCAGATGTACAATATCGCCATTGGCACTAGTCAGTGCTTTCCCAGCTTTGTGAGGGGGATTTATGTGCTCCCATCCCTTAGAAATAAATGACTATCCTTCCATCGCCCACTCCAAATAATTTCTTCAACTCCACCTTCTTTGTGTTGCAAAACAGATCACTTTAAACGGGCATTATCCTGTTCATTTTTTCAGACTACTTGAGAATAGAGATGCTATGCTTTTTGAGAAAAGTGGCGAGATTGTGACGCCCCAGATAGTCAATGAGCTGGATAACCGAGGTCACGTGAACCACAACATTCTGCGTTAGATCCAACTGATGAAAACGTAAGAGCTGCAAGAAATGGATTACTGACAGTTTGTTAACGTTGAAGGTCATGATCTTACCTATGCACACTAGATCCATAAAACCATACATTCCATAGCAGATTTGAAAAAGGATGTCCTTCCTCTGCCACACTGCATAGGGGCTGAAGGCTGACCAGAGGAGCCAGGTCACACTCGCTATTAAGAACAGGGATCCTAGGATTACAGCAATCATCTGAACTTTCTCAACCAGTGTTATAGAAATGCTTTGCCACTAAAAGAAAAACAGAGGCAGGTAAGGAAAAGGTGCTGTGTATAATGGAAAAAGAAAAAAAAAAAACACTTTCAGCCCCATGTTTCTCTTCATGTTAGACCCTTTTCAATCTGATTGGCCCCCAAATGAATTTTTCCATTTCGTCCAGGCTATAAAAAATAGACAAGCAGATAAAGATTAACGAATGGCCTCTACTTCATTATTTTCAGTCATTCACCATTCTACAAGTTGACTCTAGTTTTATTCCAGATAACCACACTGAGTGTGAATGGCTGAGGAATGTTTAGTACCTAGGAATCACATTATCATCTTTCACATGTGCATGAAATTAAATACACTCTGAAGAAATATGGTGAGGACTCTTCTATTTGGAAATTTATTTTGCTCTTAACACATTTGCCTACTGCAAAGAAAAGGGAATTATCTCTTTTTTTATGAAAAAAATGTAAAAAGCAAATAAATAAGCTATATAAGAATATCCATGAAAAAGTCATTTAACACACTGAAATAATTATAAGGGAACTAGAAAATTGTATGTTATCTGTTACTGGTACATTTCATATGCTCAGATATTACTGGCCATTCATTATCTAATGAGTAATCCATGAAGCCATTCTTGTCAAGATTTAGAATTTGTACTTGAAGGAGTATCTTTGAAACTCACAAACTGTGTAGGCACACACCATTCAATGCAGAAAGTAATTTGGTGTCTGAAGCATCAACGTTTGAGAGCGTTTATAGTATAAATGATGAAAAATCTTTCAAGGGTGTTATCAACTTGAGAGAATTTATTAGTCATGTTCTCACTTTCGCATCGCTGAGACAGGAACAAAACTAGAATTTCTGTTATAGTCTGCCAGTAAACAATGAAACTCAAAACAACCTGCACAATCTCCCTGTGTGTGAGAGTTATGGCTGCTGCAACATGGGGCTTGTCAGCAGAATCCCTAAACAGTTTAAATAACCTTGAAAACAACAAACTTGAACAGTCAGCATCCATTGGGTGAATCAGATATCTCCTTAACCTCTTTACTTACCTGGAGTCTGAATATGTGCATCCCCAGATAGGGGTCTATCACTACTCATAAATTCCCTCTCTCCCTCACTGCCTCTGTCTCTCATCATAAAGAATTAACATATAATGATTTTAAATATGCTTTGAGTCTTGCATATTCTTAGAGGCAAGGTTCTAAATTCTATACTCGTTAAAGATTAAATATCAAAATGCATTTGAAATATTTCATTCTCTCAGGTCATTTACTTCATGTTTCTCTTAAAAAAGAGCAGAACCAAATGACAAAGGTTGTAGATTCTATAAGAAAGGTATTTCTCACGATTTTAATACTAAGATTCATTGACTGAAAAGTGGTTCTTGCCTTTGCATGAATAATAACTGAACTAGTCAATATTATTTTATCATTACAAATGAATCAATGCTGTATTTCAAGCACGTATTTGAATTTTTTTTTTTACTAGCATCCTGACATAATTTTAAACACATTAATTTCAAATGACTAGGCATTTGAATTTTAAACCATTTTAAATTTGGTGTCACAAGTGTGAAGTGTCAATGTCTGTGGTCTTGTTTAGTTCTGATGCTCATTAAAATCTGCATTAAATACAACATGGTAAATGATATAGAAAACTACTTCCAACTAATAGCCGTCCTAGATGGATGCTATCGTGTCTGTATGCACTACGTTAGCCTTTGTCAATTTATTAATCACATCAAATAGATGAAAACAAATCATCGTTTTAAATCCATGAGGCAAAGGTGTCCAACTTGTGTGCGTGTGTGTGTGTTTGATTTTCCAATGATGTCCTACATGTTTCAAAATACATATGCCTGAAACACAGAAGTCGGGGAATCAAAAATGAGTGAAGAGGATTCACCAAGAATGCGTTTTACATACTGAAATCTATTTTCCTTTTGCCAGGAATCCTTTATGTTCCAGATTCATTATGTGATTTTAGTGGAGTTAAATTTGGACAGCTCAATATTGTATAATTAATTATATTTAGCTTCAGTTAGGCTTATTATTTAATTAGTTGATCCAGGCTGCCTGCATGCCAATTCAGTAACAACATGGTGGACCCTAGTAGGCACTCGGATTTGGGTGAACTGGTGGGTATAGTTTTATGGTGCTGTGGTGTGTCCTGGGACAAGGAAACTGGTGGCTTTGGTCTCAGAGTCAGCATGATTGCCAGGACCCGGAGGTCATGCTCAGGTGGCAGGCTTCCCACACATGAGGCTCAGCTGTTCCTTGACAAGGAAGGTGAATGAGCAAAGGGACAGACTTGCTAGGAATAAGAAACATGTGATATGGCTTATATGTGGAATCTAAAAAAAAAATTGATACAAATGAACTTATATACAAAGCAGAAATAGACCCACAGACAGAAAACAAACATGGTTAGCAAAGAGGAAAGGTAGGGGGAGGGATAAATTAGGATGTTGGGATTAAAATATACACACACTACTATATATAAAATAGATACGCGGGCTTCCCTGGTGGTGCAGTGGTTGCGAGTCCGCCTGCCGATGCAGGGGACACGGGTTTGTGCCCCGGTCCGGGAAGATCCCACATGCCGCAGAGCAGTTAGGCCCGTGAGCCATGGTCGCTAGGCCTGCGTGTCCGGAGGCTGTGCTCCGCAACGGGAGAGGCCACATCAGTGAGAGGCCCGCGTACCACAAATAAAAAATTAAAAATAAAAATAAAATAGATACGCAACAAGGACCTACTGTATAGCACAGGGAACTCTACTCAATATTTTGTAATAACCTATAAGGGAAAAGAGTATGAAAAAGAATACATATAATATATAATATATATTATATAACTGAATCACTTTGCTGTATATCTGAAACTAACTCAACATTGTAAATCAACTATACTTAAATAAAAAAAGAAAGAAACATCAATGCTTCACACTTGTGTGGTGTTACCAAATTTAAAATGGTTTAAAATTCAAATGCCTGGTCGTTTGAAATTAATGTGTTTAAAATCATGTCAGAAAGCTGGGAAAAAAAGAACAACTCGATTACAATACACTGGGAGGCTCAATTATTTACTATTATCATAGAAATTATTTTTTGTTGTGGATATAAGAAGTAATTTGGGATTTTTGAAGTTTACTTTTAAAGAAGGATAAACTGTTTAAAATCTATAATGAGCCCCTTAAAAGTTTGGTTTTATGTCACTTCGCTAATAATGCAGGCGTGCAAATGTGTCTGAAAGTGCATAGATACTCTTCACATACTGATGAACCCTAAAATTAATACCATTTCACTGAATAGCTAATGAGGACAAACTGTTATGGAAACAAAGTTTATTAAACCAATTATGAACTTAGGGATTTCCCTTTGAACACTGATAACATCTTGATAATTTCTTTTCTCACTATACACTGCTCTCTTATTTTTACCATTATGTGTGAAAAGTGGGATAGCTCACATTCTTCCCCTAGGAAAAATAATGCTGCTTCCTACCACTAGGAAACAGCCACCTAGCGTCCTTGCCCTGGAAGACACACATCATCTACTAGGCTCAGCCTAAAGGAGCTGTGTTAATGCACCATTTGCTTGGACAATATAAACAGAAGAGGAGTGTCTTGGGTCTTCTCTCTCTACCCCAATGCTACGCAAGGCCTGAATTTCAGTTTGTAAAGCACTTCTGAATCTTGAACAAAATTTGTCAACTGCTGAGCACACTTCTCTCCTCTAAAACCTGATATATAAGTATGTATATATATTTTTTTCACTTAAATTTCTTCCCATATTTGGAAAGTAATATAACAATAACCAGATTGGCTTAGAGCCAATAATTGCTATTATTTTCTTTCTTTCCATAATATGTGAGTGTGTGTGACTCTTTTATAGCCCTGAAAAGCTGTTCACTTCTACACAACTATTGAACCTATTGTTTCTAGCAAAAATGGGCCCAATTGGTTCCTCTTTGGGAAGTTCATTCTAATTTTCTGTACTAGAAGAAGTCATTGAATATTCACAGCCTGTATTTATCTAGGGCTAATATGTGCCAGGCACTTTTCTAAGTCCTACGTACTAATTCAATTCATTCAATTCCCACAACAACCTTAGGAGGGAGGTACTATTATAATCCCATTTTACAGATAGGGAAACAAGCAGAGATAAGTTAAACAATTTGCCCAAGGTTAAACACCTAGTAAGGACTGGAGTCGAGATATAAACACAGATAAGTCTGACTTCTAGGCTCATGCTCTTCACCCTTATACTATTCTGTGTAATGATTCCACTGAGCTCTGATAACAATTAATTGCACACCCCCCATCATTTCAGTGCCATGGCAATTTCCTGATAAAAGCTTCAAGTCTGTCTTCTCCGGTCTACCGAGATAGCGTTCTAGCTGGATGTCCAGCTGTGAGTCATTCGCTGATCCTCCATGTAGCTCCCCAGTCTACATTCCTAATGAAAGAAAAGCTGCCCCTGCTGGGCTGGACTCCAAGCTCCATCCAGGAGGCTAAATATTTGGTTCAGCACATATTCCCAGTGCCTGGCATGTGACTGCTGCAGGAAGGATGAAGAAAGGAGATGTAGGAATATTACAAGGAGGAGAGGAAAGAAGAGAAGAAGAAAGTTGGAAGGATGAAGGGAAAGAAAGAAAGAAGGAAGGAAGGAAAGAAGGAAGAAAGGAAAAAAGGAAGGGAGGAAAAAAGGAAGGGAGGGAGGAGAGACAGAGGCACACTCCTCAATTTAGCTTCATCTGATTCTTCGTATTCTCCCAAATGCCGGGTACTTTGGTCCCTCTCTGCCTTTGAGCATGTATCTCACTTGATGAAATCTCTCATCCATCCATAACTGGCTATGATGCCAGCTCTTCTAAAAAGCTGTCCCCCTCCTGTCCCTCCTTTTCTAAGCAGAAATCCTCCTTAGGGACCCCACAATCCACTATGTATACTTCTGCTTAGTGTGTATTTCTTTCACTGGAATCCCAGATAGCTGTTTCTCTCCCTGTTGTCCACGGACTGCATACCATGATAGCAGAAGCTGAGTCTCACCTCCCCTTATGTTCACCAAACAGCTGAACACACCTAGTCAATGCTTTAAATACACCAGAGGCTGATTTTCGTTTCCATCACCTATCTGATTGCCAGATTAACGTTCTCTCCACATCCATTCTATCACTGCCTACAAGATAAAGTTCAGCTCTGGCTGAGCCACCAGTGAGTAGAGAAGTGAGAATTTAAACTCAGATCTGTTTCCAAAGCGTAAGTTCTTTCTAATGTGTCCTTCTCTCTGCATAACGTCTGCCCTTCACACCTTCTCTCTGCCTACTTAAACTGACACATTTTACATCTAAAAGCAAAACCAAAAAGGACATAGTTACACCTATCTAAAAGGTAGCTGTAGGGGTGAAAAAAAAAGTCAACAAATACAAAACGCAGCTCAGCAGAGTATCGACTAAATCTGACCTATAACTTCCCAACTGGCATCCTCACATACTTCTTGAGTCTGAAAGCTGCAGTTTATTAAATGAGTATTAACATAAAGATGACACTCTCAAGGAGTTATACTTCTTTAATTTTAGTGAAGTTTGGAAGGAATTAAATAAACTCATATTGGAAATTATTTAATATTCTCTTTATATATGACTATTCAGAGAAGCACCAAGTAAGGTCCCTCAGCCCTGGAAAGATACAACATGTGTGGCCCCAAACTGGGCATTACTGTGTGTAGGGTCCACGTTGGTGTGGCACCCTTCCTGCGAAACTGGATAAGTACCCCGATAATTACCACAGACTGCTCTGAAACCATGGCCGTAATTGTTGCCCTTCCCAATGAAATTATATGCCAGGTTTACTACTGCCTTCAGACAAAAAAGGATAGAAGAAAAAACTCGGAATTTTCTTTAAAGAAATGATGGGAGTCCAAGCCATGACAAGACCGAGTCTTCCCCTTGTATAAATCACTTCTAGCCAGTAAGATAAGAACCAGAGAAAGGAGTGCACTCCATCAGGCCTCCTCCAGGAAGCTATTTAGAAAGATGCTCTTGTCATTCCATTGTCTGAAAGAGTTGATGCAGCTTCTCAATTTAGAATCAATTTCCTCCCTGAAAATAACACATGCTCAGAGGGAATGAGGCTGAACTCAGAGAAAGTAGATCTTTCAGTATGCATTAGATCACTCAGTCTGAAGCACTGTTTCATCTTTGTTTTTACAAGGTAGGCCAGATATGCATCTTAGCTAATAGATTTGTAGTACAATGATTTATAGCACGCAGTGTGACAGGTGGGATTAGTTACTAGTGTCACAGGAGAGAACACCTCCTCTTAAGAAGTGTCCTCTTCAGAAAAATGAATTTAGCTGAGACCTATTTTCAGTCATCTTTAGATGGTGTTTAAATTGAACCACTAAAGTTGGGATTTGAAATGCTGGCAGAAAACATCTCAACGTGTAATCAATTTGACATGCGGATAAGACATTCAGTTAATTATATGCCCATTCTTTGTAGAGTTGTATTTATATGCTGCATATTAAAAATGATTTCATGGTTTAATTTGCGTCTTCTCTGCGAGAAAAGCATTTTCATAAACTTATCAGACATGAGGTAAAAGTCAGACAAAAGAAATTTACTTTGTCTGAGAAAGGTGAAATCTAAACCACCTAGAGAAAACAATTAGGGAAACACGAAACTGCTTCTTTTAAATGTTAACAAAACTGATAAACCTAGCAGGACTAACCAAGAAATGAAAGAGAGGATATGATGATGGATCCTACAGATGAAAAGAGAAGTAAAAGAATATTATAAACAGCTTTATGCTAATGAATTCAATTATACAGATGAAATAGACATGTCCTCTGAAAAACACAACTTCTCAAAACTGACTCAAGAAGAAACAGAATGTATAGAAACAGAATAACGCTATATAAAATAAATTGAATTTTTAATCAAAAGCCTTCCACAAACAAATGAACAAACACCTCCAGGACCAGATGGTTTCACTGGAGAATTTTATCAAACATTTAGAAAACACAATGTCAATTTAACATATACTCTTTCAGAAAATAAAGGAGGACAGAATATTTCCCAACTCTTTTTATGAGGTCAGCATAAACCAGATACCAAAACCTGACAAAAACATTACAAGAAAAAAATAATTTCGGACCATATTCCTTATAAGTATAGGTGAAGAAAAAAGTCCTCTACAAAATATTAGCAAATCAAATCCATCAATATATAAAAATAATAATGCAGCACGAGTGAGTGGAGTTTATCCTAGGAATGTAAGGTTAATATAACATTCAAATATCAATCAATGTCTAAAAAAAAAGCAGGAATAAAGATGCAGACCTACTAGAGAATGGACTTGAGGACACGGGGAGGGTGAGGGGTAAGCTGGGACGAAGTGAGAGAGTGGCATGGACATATATACACTACCAAATGTAAAAGAGATAGTTAGGGCTTCCCTGGTGGCGCAGTGGTTGAGAGTCCACCTGCCGATGCAGGGGACACGGATTCGTGCCCCGGTCCGGGAAGATCCCACATGCCGCGGAGCGGCTAGGCCCATAAGCCATGGCCGCTGAGCCAGCACGTCCGGAGCCTGTGCTCCGCAACAAGAGAGGCCACGACAGTGAGAGGCTCACATAACGCAAAAAAAAAAAAAAAAAAAAAGAGATAGTTAGTGGGAAGCAGCCACATAGCACAGGGAGATCAGCTTGGTGCTTTGTGACCACCTAGAGGGGTGGGATAGGGAGGGTGGGAGGGAGACCTAAGAGGGAGGGGATATGGCGATATATGTATATGTATAGCTGATTCACTTTGTTATGAAGCAGAAACTAATAAACACACCACTGTAAAGCAATTATACTCTGATAAAGATGTTAAAAAAAAAAAGATAACTCATGAGAACCTACTGTATAGCACAGGGAACTCTACTCAGTGCTCTGTGGTGACCTAAATGGGAAGGAAATCTAAAAAAAAGGGGATATATGTATACGTAAAACTGATTCACTTTGTTGTACAGCAGAGACTAACACAACGTTGTAAAGCAACTGCACTCCACTAAAAACTAATTTAAAAAAAATCAATGTAATTGATCATAAACTAAAAGCTAAAAGAGAAAAAGTCTTTGGAAATAGGAGGCTGAGTCCCAAAGACTATCCTATCTGGCTGTCTCCAGATGCCCAGGAAGATAGCAGATCAAAGGAGTAGAAGGTGTGACGTTCTCTCATAAGGGACGAGTATCCTTAGTTTGGAAGGTTTCGCCTCACTGAGAAAAGTCTCTCAAGTGACTGAATCAACAGGAGCAACAGCTTTTTGAACTAACAAGCATTATTTTAGCAACTCTAGGGTCTGGAGTCTACACGAGGACACCATAATTCTGGATCTCACTTAAGAAAAAGCATATTTATTCCTCCAGTTTTTTCTCCTAATTCTTTCAAAACCATCCATATCTCATTTCTCAATGTAATCTCTTTGTTTGTTTTGATTGCTACAGATTTCCATACTTTTCAAGGGCATGTTGATCCAGATTCAACAATCTAAATGTTGAAATAAAAATACACTTTAGCTCTTCAGTGTTCAAGAGTTTATACTGCACTTTTCCTGTCTGTGTTCATTCTTTCTTGCAAAAGCAGGTGCTATCCATTATTTCAAATCAGGGAAATTTGCCCCAAGTGTCAACTGTCTAATATAGTTAATCTCAGTAACCAGATTTTGTCCCATATGAATTAAAAGTGTATGTCTGCATGTAATGCATTTTTGTTTCAATATTCTTCTCAGTATTTGGTATTAATGATGTTTGAACACAAGCTCCCCAGGGGATCTCTAAGTAATTAGTAGGTGGTCATAATCGTATTTATTTGTTCTCTCCACAAGGAGTTGAAAGCTACCTTTGCTAAAGGAGCTTATTAAAACTCTCAATGGGCTGTTAACTGTTTTCAACCTTGTTTTTGGAACAGAATTTTCATGGAAAGCAATTACCTTCCCATTTGAAATAAATACTCAGTTCATGCGGACTGATAAAAGAAATGTTCACATATTGAGGTATGGGGAAATCATTCTGGCTTATACATGAGTTAACATGAATTTTATGCTAACTAAAACATCCTGTTTGCGGCCCATCAAACATACATTGTACACCTGCTTTAATTATTAAAGAAAAGGGTGCATTGACCAGAAGTAAAGAATGTCCAGGTTAAAAATAAAGTTTAAATGCCTCCCTTCCCGGATGCCAATGCCGGTACTTCTTTGATAATAAGACTGTCTTCCCAGGTGCCAAGGCCATACTGTCTGGGTGTGTATATGCTGGTCTGTTTTTCTTGAAGCCTTGAAGGAATGTATCCCTGACTTATTTCATGTTTTTTCTTCTGACAAGATACAAAACTGTGCTGAAAACCATGCTTCTCTGGAGCAGTTCCTTGGAGTTATATGAGAGGGTGTCTCCTGAGATATAGTCCTCAGATTGTCTCAAATAAACTCTTTTCTATTCTTATTATAGATTGTTTATTTATTATTTTCATCGACAAGACCAAACACTGTATATTCTCCTGGTGGTCAGAAGAGCACCCTTGGTAATTAAGGACCATGGCATGAGTCAAGGTCACCTCTTCTGTGTAATTTCTGCAGAGTCTTTACATAGTGGTTTTCCTTGGCTACGGGGAGGCAGTATAATGCGCTGGTTCAAACAGAGAGCTGTGAATTGGCTCTTTGACCAAGTGAGTTAGTCTTCTCATAAGGACCTCAGTGTTCTTCACTATAAAGTGACATCTGACATAGCTGTCTCAGAATAATTGTGTACTGACACCTCCACACCTAGCTCTCCTTCCTTAACTGGGTTCTAGACTCTGAACCAGTGGCTGTAAGACAGTGAAGCTGGCGAATCAGTAACAGGGAGGACAGAGCCCAAAAAACTGAGCATTGAACGTGCAGTGTCTACTGCGTGAAGCTGGGCTTTGCCTCAGTTCTTGGTTAGAGAAGTCTCACTAGGGGATGACACCACCAACACAAAGGTGCACGGAATTCTGCCGCCTTTAAATTTCTGACATGTGTATGTTGTTCATGCAACATATACTTACTTACTGGCAGCCTGGTACGTGCCAGGCCCTACAGAAGGCAGTAGACTGAGGAAAAAGCCTTTTTCTCATGGGATCACTCACAAATAGAAAAAGAAATACATAAGGCTTCCAGGACAAGTGAGCTGAGTTTAAAAGTTTAGGTTAAAAAAAAGGGCTCGGTGGAAAGAAAGTATGCTGAAGATTTGGCAGAGAGATGGGAAGGGCAGGCAAAAAGAAGCATGTGCAAAGGAGCTAGTATATTTTGGAAAGAGTGAGATTTTTATTGTCACTGCAGAGTAGAATTCATGTTGGCAAGTGGTGCAGGCCAGCTCACGAGGGGCTTCCAGGATTTGGCTGTGGAGTTGCACTGTATCCCATCAGGCAACGGCTATTAGATAATCACAAGAAAGAGCGAGGTCTGAAGGTGACAGGATGCTTCCTAGTCCCGTCACACCTACCACCATGCCTGAGTACATAGCCGGTGCTCAGGCAGCTATAATTATCATTCCAAAGGCAAAAGAGCCTTAATTGAAAACTCCTCTGAGACAGGGAAACCTTTTAGATGTTTCTAGATGAAGTCTGATGGAGAACCACCACCAGTGTGTCTGGGGACGGCTGCCCCACCCAGCTCCCAGATACACCTCAAACCGTGACCCATTTCCTGACATCCTGCCACGGTTAACATAACACTTTGCTTAAGTGCAAAAAATCCTTTCCACTGACATAAGAAACTATAAATTCCTTAATCAAGATTTGGCAACTCATTAATCGCCAGTAAGGGGGAGGTGAGTGGTGGGAAGAATAGCTATGATATCTTCTCATATCTTATTCTTTACTCTGAGCAATATTTTGAACAAAACAAACAGACGAATGCTTCCTACTAATTCCTGGAATTCCTCACTGTCTCGTAGTTTCCCCATCATCAAGGTTTTATACGAATAATAAAGAAGAAGCTTTTCCTCACTAAAGAGAGCTTCCCTTTGCTTAAACTTGAGGTCATTTGTTCACATTTGAATTGAGAACCTACTATTTGCCAGGCCAGGCGGAAGTACAGGATGGGACACTACTGTGAGATATGTCAGCCCCTGTTCTGGATACCTGGGCGTCGAGACACAGGACAGGTGCCCGCAGGGGATCTCCCAGCAACCACATCTGTGCACACAGCATTCTCCAAGTGCAGAGCATAGGTACCCTTCATAATAGGGAGCCACAGAAGCATAAAGAAGGAGGTAAGGTGCTCTGGGGTTTGGAAGCATCAGTAGAGGCGCGTTAGGCAGAAAAGAACGTGCCAGACAGAAGACCAAGCGGCTCTCACTCTTTGGCTACAGGTTTTGCTTTAATTTCATTTTATCTTTCACGCATCTTTTCTAATAGATTTGAGTTCAATTCCCACACCTAGTTTTGCAAGCCAGTAGCAGTCAAATAGTGAGTTCTTAGACCATTAACGTAAATATCCCAGTATAAGACCTGGTTTCCACCTCAAATAGCCCATAATCTACTTGAGCGATGAGGCCACTACATGGGAAACAGAGGGGGATCAAATAATGCAGCATGCAGTTAAGCCATAAACCGTGCAGAAGAGACTGTGAGTTTCATAATGGGAGTTTGGTGGGCAGACATCAATACAAACTCAAGCAATCTAGAATGGCTTCCTGGAGGAGACTGGCCTGCCTATGAATGGCAGGGAGAACATGGAGATGTACAAGTCTGAGATTAAGACCTTCCAGGCAGGAGCGACCTAAGCAAGGCTCTAAGGTGGGGAAATGAACAAGGGATGTTTCTGTGGTGCCCAATTTAAAGTAAGGCTGTGTCTGCAGAACCCCCGAGGAACCATTTGAGAAGTGATAAGTGACAGATAGAGAACAATCTGATAGATACGGAACACCCAGCAATATGACTAACTGTCTCCCTATTAAGTCACGCTGATACATGATTATCTGTTTACACGTCTGCTTCCCTGACCTCACTGTGAGCTCTGTGCAGGCAGGAATGGGACCTTATGGATGTCTGACTGAGTCCTTGTTACTTGGTACAGTGCCTGGCACCATCAACAGAACTCACATTTGGTCAGTGAAGGAGACTTAGTTTTGCTTTACCTCTTTATGTGAGTGATTTGTTTTGACAGCATGAAAGGACCCCAAAGTCACTGTAACTTTCTAGTCTAGTTCTCAACCAGGCCCAAAATGTCGATAGTGCCAAGGTCAATAAACCCTAGTCTATCACACGTAAGACTAAAATAGATGCTGTGTTTGGACTGTGGCTGTTTTAGTTGTACTCTCTTCTGAACTTAAAGCACGCTTATCTTTAAAAAAAAAAAAAATGAGGGGGAAAGAGCCTGATTCTTTTCAAGATAATTGCACTTAATTTCCTGGGAAACCTAACAGCAGTGATGTCCAAAATGTGTCACGGGTCATCTCATCAGCCAGCAAACTGCATTACATGGTGACTCAGCCAGAAAATGCATGAGAAACAGTGCAGGGAGGATAATGTCAGATGGTGACTAATAGGCTGATATGTTCAAGGTGCCTAATTAAAAACAAATTCAAATTCCTTGTGATCCTGCATGAAATAAGCTACAGCTATATAGCAACACAGGACGCTAATTTTTGAAATGAAGGATAGATGATTCAATGAAGCATTGATAAAGGAAGGAAAAGCATGTTGCTTAAGGAAAGATTTCTTTATAACATGGGATAGATAGATAGGGATGCATGGAAAGAAACGAGGGAGGGGAGGGATAGAGGGAGGAAGCAAGGATAGATGGATGGATGGATGGGTGATAGGCAGATAAATGGATGGATGGATAAATGGATAGATGGACAGACAGACTGAGCTACCCTCATCCAAGGCCACAGCCAAGGTCACTATAACATCAGTAACTGTATGGCCATCCTGCACTGTGTCTCTATTCACTGAAATAACCCAGATTAGTAAAAGCAGCTGGCCTTTTCTGGTTTTGATTAGGAATTGGAAGAAAGCTATTCAAAAATGTTAGGATAATTCTAATATTTTGACACCAAACAGCTTCCAGATTAGGCAAATCAGAGAGGGAAACTACCTTACAAACTAAATGATTGTGCTGTTCTGGAGAATGGATAGCTCTTCAGATAAGAGAGAAAAGCAAAATCAGTCTGGTTCTGAGGCAGATGATGGGCACGGATGAAAAACAAAATGTGTCTACTGAGAAGGGACATCAGCCTATTCCAGATCTGAACATACCTATCTGAAAACCTGTCCTCATCAAAACACATTTGGAAGGAGGCAGAGAGCTCTTCAGAAGCCCTTTATTTTACGGAAGGGAAAAGAGTGGTCCAAGTAGAGAAGTAAGCTGCTGGGCAAGGCCACAAGCTGGCTGGCGGGACAGCAACATGACCACGGGCATTGATCCAGCCATCCTGTCACTCTGCCATGATGCCTCTGAACTCATCCTGAAACCTCTCCCTGTCTCAAACTGGGTCATCTTCTCACTCCTATGGGCTAATGCACTATTCACTCTAAATTCTTTCTTGCCAGTCCCACGGAGACAGCCCATGACTTATGATAGTGGCAGAAACCACCTGCCCCATGACCCACAATGTCAGAGGCAGCTCGGGGAGGACCCTCGACCCTGGCCAGGGACCTGGTTGCAGGTCAGATGTTTCACAAAGCTGCTCCTGTACTTCTACTTAGGAAATCTCTGTCTATCCTGAAAAACATTCCAAAATGATGCACATTACAGAAGGAATGAATATGAAATTATTCATATGACAGCTGAACTAGCTTTTAAGCCATTTTACTTATAAACAGGATTTATCTGACAGGAGATGTGAAGGCGGCTTTTCTAGAGCTTTCCCTCCCCCAAGAAATGCTTAGAGTGAGAAAAATGAACTAAGTGATTTAGAGAAAAGAGAAGGGCTTGAGGGAAGTACTATTGATTTTTTTGGAAATTAGATTACCGCATTATTGCTTTTTAGGAGGTTATATCCCTATTAAACAATAATTTATTCTTCAACAAACTTCTTTGACAAAAGTTTTGTAATTGGAAGCAGGAATGAATGACTGAAACTAAGCATGCTTTGCAAACAGTGAAATAAGGCAACCTGTATCCCCAAATAATTAATAAGTTATTAAATAGCTACAACAATATTAAATGTGCCTCCCCACTAAAAGAAATAAAGCCTAAATCTGGGCAAGTTAGAGCTAAGAGATTGGAGAGGGACGGCAGGCACAGGGCTGCAGTGGTAGATGCAGAACTTGGAAGGTCCTGTCTTAACGTCTATCAGGGAGGAGAAGGGGGACCTGCCGGTGGCAGAACTGTCCCTACGCAGGACAAGCTCCAGATGGAGAAAAGGAGGGGCACAGAGGATCAGATCTGTTCACTTCCATAAGCCCCAGTGGCCTGGGGCAGGGGAGGGAGGGTGAAGAGGGGGCTGCAAAGTGAGAGATTCGGAGTTGAAGTGGCCCAAGAGAGCAGGCAACACAAAACAAGGCCAATGTATTTCCTAGTAGCTGAGGCACATGAGAGAAAAGTGTGCTCTAGTCTGTGTTTCTCCTGCAGCTGCAGAAACAGAACTCTGCATAAAGAGCTCTATGGAGAGAACGTTTGTATAGTGTGTGTAGTGTCTGTGTGTGTGTGTGTGTGTGTGTGTGTGTGTGTGTGTGCGTGCCTATGAAAAGGGAACATTGCCAGCCATTCCAGTAAACTGCCATTGATGCCCACCATCAAGCCATCAGCCCCTGCAGTGGCATCCAATGGTGTGCCCTGAGGGGAATGCAGAATGAAGAAAACCAGGAAATGATCTATATTCTGGATACTGGCCCTAGACAGTTAAGATGCATATCTAAGAAACAATTTCAATGAGTCTAGACTCCTGCACCTCCCGTACATAGAAAATCACTATAATCATTTTTTTGTGATTAGCAGTACTTGTGATGTTTGACAGCATGTTTTTTTCAGCAAGAACTCCTATATACCCTGGCTCCTCCCTTACCTCTCTGGAACTGTCCCTCAGAGCTATCTGAAAGGCTGGCTCCTGGGCTATAGTCCTCAGGAAGGTCCCCAAATAACTTAACTCACAACTGGTATGTTGTGCGTTTTTCTCCAGTCACCACACACGTGTGTACGTGTGGGTGAGTGTGTGTGTGTTTATGACCACATACCTGTGTCCTCCTCCTGGCGTGGGTGATGGTTAACATCACAAGCCTCAGTGTGGTCCAGCCTCAATGACAGTCCTAATTCTGCTATTTCCTACATAACCTTGGAAATTTGCTTGACCTTTCAGAGCCTCAGTCTCCTCATTTGCAAAACAGGATAATAATACCTACCTCACAGGACTGTTGTGAGCATCACAGGAGACAATTTTCATAAAATGCTTAGCAGCATCCCTGGAACAGAAGTGCTCAGTGAACTGCATCTAGCTAATTAACTGTAAAAATGACAGAGTTCCCAGAAATTCACCAGCTGAGCCCTGAGAGAAGGCAGGCCCAGGCATGTTTAATCCAACAGGCAAAACCAGCAATTGCCACTTTTTTTTTTCCAGGACCACTGGTATAACACACCATTGACGTTTCATTTAGGGAATATATTTTCTTCACAGATCTCTAAAAAACTAGGCAAATTATATTCATATATTTTTATTAATTTAGAAAATTTATAATATATGCAATTTTAAAGGTCTCCTTTAGAAGACAGAAATGATAAGACAAAGAATATTGTTTAGGACACTAACTGAGACCGAGATCACGGAATTCAGTTTCCATACTTTTAAGATTGTTTTGCGCACGTGAATCATTACATCCTGTCACTGGACTCAAAGGAGACCAGATGTAGTTGAAGAAAACCATATAGCCCAGCCATCTACTGCACTTTTCCACTGCTTATATGTGGGCTACTAGTTGTGGGTGAAGACCAGCATTTTTCATATATGAATGCACAATTGTAATACAATAAAATAAAACTCTATAATATTAAATAGATATTTATTTGAACTAGAGAATATTGGAGGTCAAAAACAAAGCAGAAAGCCTACCTCAAGAAACAAGAAAAACCTCAAATAAACAACCTAGCCTGCCATCTAAAGGAATTAGAACAAGAAGAATAAACACAGCCCAAAGTCAGCTGAAAGAAAAAGTATAACAAAGATCAGAGAGGAAATAAATAAAACAGAGGCCCCCAAAACAATAGAGAAGATCAATGAAACCAAGAGTCACGTTTTTTGAAAAGATGAACAAAAGTGATAAGCCTTGAGTCAGGCCCATCAAGAAGAAGGGAGAGACGACCCAAATAAACAAAATAAGAAATGAAAGAGGAGAAATAACAACTAATACCACATAGATACAAAAAAATCTTAAAAAAAATACTATGAACAGCTACATGCCAACAAATTGGACAACCTAGAAGAAATGTTCAAATTTCTAGAAACAAAAACCTGCTGGGACCAAATCAGGAGGAAATAAACAATTGGAAAACTGTTAACTAGTAGTGAAATTGAATTTGTAATAAAAATTACTCTCAGTAAAAATAAGCCCAGGACCAGACAGCTTCACAGGGGAATTATACAAAACATTTAAATAGGAGCTAATATCTATCCTTATCAAACTATTCCAATAACTTGAAGAGGATGGAACACTCCCAAATTCATCCTATGAGGTCACCATTACCTTGATACCACAACCAAAGACACAGACACTACATAAAAAGAAAATTACAGGCCATTATCTCTGATGAATATAGATGCAAAAATCCTCAGCAAAATCTTAGCAAACCAAATCCAACAGCATATAAAAAGGATAATACACCATGATCAAGTGGAATTTATTCCAGGGATGCCAGGACGGTTTGATATTTACAAATCAATTAATGTGATATAGCACATTAACAAAAAGAAGGATAAAAATCACATGATCATCTCAATAGAAGCAGAAAAAAGCATTTGGCAAACTTCAACATCCATTCATAATAAAAACCCTCATCAAAGTTAGTACAGAGGGGGTTTCCCTGGTGGCGCAGTGGTTGAGAGTCCACCTGCTAATGCAGGGGACACGGGTTCATGCCCTGGTCCGGGAAGATCCCACATGCCACGGAGTGGCTGGGCCCGTGAGCCATGGCTGCTGAGCCTGCACGTCTGGAGCCTGTGCTCCGCAACGGGAGAGGCCACAAGTGAGAGGCCCGCGTACCGCCAAAAAAAAAAAAAAAAAAAAAAGTTGGTATAGAGGGACCATATCTCAACACAATAAAGGCCACTTATGACAAACCCAAAGCTAACATCATACTCAGCAGTCTTTGCTCTAAAATCAAGAATAAGACAAGAATGCCAGCTCTCATCATTTCTACATAATATAGTATTGGAAAGAGAAAGCAAGAAAAAAATTATGTTTAAAAATCTCACCAAGAAGAATAAAATACCTAGAATAAACTTAACCAAGGAGGTGAAAGACCTGTACTATGAAATCTATAAAACACTGATGAAGAAATTTGAATATGATACAAAGAAGTGGAAAGATATACTGTGTTCCTGTATTGGAAAAATTAATATTGTTAAAATGTCCATACTACCCAAAGCAATCTACAGATTTAACACAATTCCTATCAATATACCCATGACATTTTTCACAGAAATAGAACAAATAAACCTAAAATTTATACTGAACCACAAAAGACCCTGAATTCCCAAAGCAATCTTGAGATAAAAGAACAAAGCTGTAGATACCATGCTTCCTGACTTCAAACTATACTACAAAAGCTACAGTAATCAAAACAGCATGATACTGCCCCAGAAACAGACACACAGATCAATGAAGCAAATAGAGAGCCCGGAAATACACCCACGTACTTATGGTCACTTAATCTACAACAGATGAGGCAAGAATATACAATGGAGAAAAGACAGTCTCTTCAATAAGTGGTACTGGGAAAACTGGAGAGCTACATGAAAATGAATGAAATTAGAACATTTTCTCACACAGTATAAAAAGATAAACTCAAAATGGCTTAAAGACCTAAATGTAAGACCAGAAACCATAAAACTCGTAGAGGAAAACTTAGGCAGAACACTCTTTGACATAAATCTCAGCAATATTTTTTGGATCCCACTCCTAAAGCAAAGGAAATAAAAGCAAAAATAAACAAATGGTACCTAATTAAGCTTAGAAGCTTTTGCATGGCAAAGGAAACCACCAACAATACAAGGAAAACAACCTACTGAATGGGAGAAAATATTTACAAATGATGTGACCAATAAGGGGTTCATATCCAATACATATAAACAGCTCATACAACTCAACATCAAAAAAGAAAAAACCTGATTAAAAAATGAGCAAAAGATCTGAATAGACATTTTTCCAAAGAGGAAATGCAGATGGCCAACAGGCACATGAAAAGATGCTCAACATCACTAATCATCAGGGAAATGCAAATTAAAACCACAATGAGATATCACCTCACACCCGTCAGAACGGCTGTCATCAAAAAGAACACAAATAACAAATATTGGAGAGGGTGTGGAGAAAAGGAAACCCTCCTACACTGTTGGTGGGAATGTAAATTGGTGCAGCCACTATGGAAAACAGTACAGAAATTCCTCAAAAAGCTAATAATAGAACTACCAAATAACCCAGCAATTCCACTCCTGAGTATATATCTGAAAAAAAAAATGAAAACACTATTTCAAAAAGATACATGCCCCCCAATGTTTATAGCAGCATTATTTACAATTGCCAAGATATGGGTGAAACCTAAGTGTCCATCCACAGATGAATGAATGTATCATACACAATGGAATACTACTCAGCCATAAAAAAGAATGAAATCCTGCCATTTGCAACAACATGGATGGACATGGAGGGCATTATGCTAAGTGAAATAAGTCAGACTGAGAAAGACAAATACCATGTGATATGAGTTATATGTGGACTGTAAAACATACAATAAACCAGTGAATATAACAAAATAGAAGCAGACTCACAGATACAGAGAGCAAACTAGTAGTGACCAGTGGGGAAAGAGAAGTGGGGAAGGGGCAGTGTAGGGATAGGGAATTAAGAGGTACAAATTAACATGTATAAAATAAATAAGATACAAGGATGTAATATACAGCACAAGGAATATATCCAATATTTTATAATAACTATAAATGGAGTATAACCTTTAAAAATTGTGAACCACTATATTGTATACCTGTAACTTATATAATATCGCACATCAACTACACTTTAATTTTAAAAATCTCAGCACCATGATGTCTTTGAAAAAATTTTAAAAATACAATCCTCCCTCCTAATAACAACACTTTATATCAAGAGCATATTTTTATTTTCAAAAGAAAGCTATTATCTTAGTTTTTCACAGAGCTGGTTTATAGTGCAAGAATTAAAAGTTAACAGAAATCTTGGTTTTAATATGTAAACTGAGATTTATGCAGCTCAAGAAAAAAATACAGAAAGAGGCTAAAATCTGAAAAAGATTTTTTGTGCTTCATTTATGCAGTGATTAGGTTTGTAGGTCGATTGCCAACATGCCCTTTTTTCTTACTTCCAGCTTGGTTGTCTCCGGTAAAGCATCATTACTCTTTTTTTTTTTTTTAATATCTTTATTGGGGTATAATTGCTTTACAATGGTGTGTTAGTTTCTGCTTTATAACAAAGTGAATCAGTTATACATATACATATGTTCCCATATCTCTTCCCTCTTGCATCTTCCTCCCTCCTACCCTCCCCATCCCACCCCTCCAGGCGGTCACAAAGCACCGAGCTGATCTCCCTGTGCTATGCGGCTGCTTCCCAGTAGCTATCTACCTTACGTTTGGTAGTGTATATATGTCCATGCCTCTCTCTCGCTTTGTCACAGTTCACCCTTCCCCCTCCCCATATCCTCAAGTCTATTCTCTAGTAGGTCTGTGTCTTTATTCCTGTCTTACTCCTAGGTTCTTCATGACATTTTTTTTTCTTAAATTCCATATATATGTGTTAGCATACGGTATTTGTCTTTCTCTTTCTGACTTACTTCACTCTGTATGACAGACTCTAGGTCTATCCACCTCATTACAAATAGCTCCATCATTACTCTTGAGTAGTAATCTCCCTTTTTGGTCCAGAGGTGTCACATTGCCCAAACAGTAGATTAGGAAGACCTTCTGTCATGTGCACAAGGGCTGACATTCTTGGAAGTCTTTTATTATAAGGAAGACATGGTTGCCATAATTATAAATATGAAAATGAAATACAATGTGGTTTCTCATATTTCCCCTTGATTAAATCTGCTCTGACTACTTGGATTGTTCTTTTAAGAATAAAAAAAGACCTGTGCTATGGAATCAAAAGCCATTATTCTAGGCTTTTCTAGTTGATGGTATTTGTCTATAGCACTTACCTGCACACCATGGCTTACCCCGTTGCGATTATTTCATCCTTTTGCAGTGAATAAATTCCTGTCATCAGTGAAAGTCATGAATAAGGTTGTGAGTCTTGACTCTGCAGTAACATTTTTAATGGAAGCTGAGGTGGGACTTTGTAAAGGGCATTTTGCAATGAGCATAACTTGAAATGAAATATTTACTCAATCTATTTCTTATGATAAAATTTGTGAGTCGAATTTAAAACATTATTTTATAGTGAGTGCCCTCTCATTCCTTAATTCACCCATTTCCATCATAACACTTGCATTCAACTTGCACTTAGATCCTCTTCCTGTGCTTCCCTGAATTGTGTCTGTTGTGCTGCTGGCTTTCTCCTCAGCTGAGGAGCACCGTCAAGTGCAGCTTGATGTCACAGTCTCATGAGTTTAGGAGAGAAAAATGAACTCATCAGTAAAATCTGAATCAAGAGCCCAGCAAGGTAGAGGAGAGGACAGAAGCAGTGACAAGCAAAGAGAATCCTCCTTCTTAAAGAAGCATTTACAGGAAGCATGCGAGTTAGGAGTCATCTGGAATTTTTAACAAATCGGGTAAGAGGGATGGAATAAAAAGAGTGACATAAAAATTCTGTTATCAGTTAAACTGAAACTTGGAGCTTGTTTAGTTTTTTAAACCTCATCTTTTTATCTGGGAAAATTTCAGTATAAACAATTGGGTTGAGACTGGTTTTGCAGGCTCCTCTCTGGGAACAGGAAGCACAGGTTGACATGCATTTTGCATGCATTTCGTGAGGCTGAGCATCGCTTACAGTGAGATGGCAAAAGTTTAGTGGCACGATTCTTGCCTTCAGAAATGTACTTATTAATGACCGTCAATAGAGAGACACTGCAGGCAGCAAAGAAAACCATCCTCTTTACGTTTAATTATATCAAGTCAGTGAATAGTATTCTTGATGTTAGTGTCCTCAAGCTCACCTGTCTGTCGGCAATCACAAAGTTGAAGCTATCTGTAAGAAATCAAACTGGCTGCATCTTGGTGCCTAGAGCCTGGGATTGATTCCCTCTCACCAGGAAATGTACTGCACCCACCACACTACCTTCATGACATGTGCCCCGTCTAACAGGGAGCTGGGATTGCCTGCTTTTCCATGCTTACGATTTCATCAAACAACTCTGAGTACCTCCAATGGCTTAGTTCCCTGTAACCTCTACCCCCAATTGCAGAGAACTGATATTACAGGTGATTTAGAAAATCGTTTCTGCTACCATATGAACTCCTCAAAGAAAGCAATACTGAACCACTGATTGTACTCTGTCTACTTTGACAGAATGAAAAGATCCTATAAGGACTTTAGAAAAGTTAATCTTAGGTTACTGGAATGACAAGTAAAAGCTGCTATGCTACTGTGCACAATTATATCACATTTTGAAATATTTGGAAAGAACTCAAAGGTATCACTTCATGCAATGATGAATAGGACTTCAGCATCCCAAAACAAATAGTGTTCATGAATAGCATCCCTTAACATTTTAAAATCTCAAGGCTTGTAATTTTCATGGCTCTGGAAATTTAAACAAAACTATCTAAACCTAGGGACAAATGTTTAAGAAATCGAATTTGGGTAAAATTCCCAAAAGCACTCTTATAATAGAAGTTGCTTTCTCAGAGTCCCATCACCTCATGAAGGGTCAGACAGCAGGAAGTGCTAAGACTTTTTTCAGGCACAGGGATAAAAGCTCAAGGAAAAGAACTGACACTGTCCAGCTAGGACATTTAAGGAGGACACAGATAATGGAGAAGAACTAAACTCTACTGTAAATGTCATTCTGGCGATTAGAACCTCAAAGCAATTATTTAAATTGCAAGTCAGAATTACACTGAGAAGGACAAATGCGCAAACACTGCAGTAGTACCAACAGTTGGGATCTTACCAGAGAGGTAACGAGAGCAAGAGAGAGGATGAGTTTTACAGCTGTTCCATCTGAAAAGAACCACCTAACTTAACACACAGAGGAGGGGACGTGGGTAAGCACCAGGAAACCAGGATTGCTCTGGAAATCTCCTCAAATTGATTTCCTTCATTCCATAAATAAATAAAATATGACTGAATCAGCTGTGCTATAACACGGCTCATTTGGGATGCTGTGAATTATTTATTCCTGACTGCATACCCATTTGGCATGTTGACTCACTAACCTTTTAAAGCCATCTGATAAAATGATGCAAACTTCTTAAATTGATTCATTTGGGTAGATATGCTTCAGGACCAGCTTCTTTCTTTGCAGTCCTGAACTAACTTCCATTTATACATCCGGAAAAAAACATACATGTAGGAAGTGCTCTACACAAAGCAACAGAGCACAGTCACACCCACATGTGGACTTGGTCCCTCAGGACGGTCACAGGCCCAAGGAAACTGATGACCGCTTTCTTCCAAAATAAACTAGGAAATAAAACTCACTCGTTCATCCTGTAACTTAGTGCTTACTATGTGTCTGACGTGGGACGTGCGCTGGTGAAAAGACAGGCAAGATCCCGCATATGTGATGCTTACAGGCTAGCAGAAGATGCAGACATTAGAACAAAAATGGCACAAAGAAAGTGGCATGTAACTATACATTGTGACACTGACTATGGGCAAGCACAGGCTGCTCTGAAGGAGGAAAGCAGAAAGTACTCATCTGGGTTTTGGGGTTCAGGGAAGCCTCTTCAATCAAAAGGCTCTTTATCCTGAGACCCGAGGGATGGGTCTAAGGTCTCAGGATAAAGAATTCATCAGGAGAAGAGCCGGGGGACAGGTGTGCATGGCAAAGGGAAAAGCACTGAGCACCTGGGGGGATTTTGAGGAACACGTAGAACCGTAGGTGAAATATGGCCGGTGAACATACAAGTAACATGAAAGGAGCTCGAAGATGCAGGCATGGCCTGGGTCAGGCAGAGCCTGTGAGTCCTTTTAAGGATTGAGGTTTTCTTCCAAGCTCACAGGGGAACCAGCCACTGAAGGGTTTTAAGGCAGGGGGTGGCGTTTCCTTCACTGCCATATAGGCAGAGAATGGATCTGAGCAGGAGAGAAGTAGAAAATCCATGTAAAAGGTCATTCAACTGGTCCAAATAAGAGGTGGCCATGACTCGGGCCAGACGGTGGCTTGAGACGGCAAGTGAATGGGGGCACAGCACATGGAGATGGGGAGACTGGAGGAGGACGAGGTTTGAGGGGAAAGACCAAGAGTTCTGTTATAGACATTTAGTTTGAAATTCCCGTTAAACATTCAAGGGGAGATATCAAGTCGGTAGTTGGACTTATGAGCATGAAAGAATTACCATATTCGATAGAGAAGGAAGAACCAGGATGAAAACCAAAACAAAAAACAAAACAAAGCAGTCAGAGAGATGAGAACCCAGGAGAGAGGAATCAAGAGCAACAGAAGAAAGGAAGAGCCCACTGCCCACCGTGCCACGCTCTGTGATGTCTGAAGACCCCTCTTCCAGGCCATGACTGGGTTTGTCAAGAACATTCTCAGCAAAGTAGCAGAAGAAGAATCTCGCTTAGAGTGGGTTGAAGAATGACAGGGAAGTGAAGAGGTAGAAACAGTTAATCACGGGCAGTACTTTTAAGGAGTGTGATGGGAAAGAAAGAGAGCAGTAGCTGAGTGGGTCAAAGGAAGGTTTATTTGTTAGCTTTTTGCTTTTACTGTTCTGTTTCTTAGAATGGGAGGGAGACTCTAGAACTCTATACAACTACTCTTGGAAATAATCCAATTGAAGAGGAGATGCTGAAGAGTCAGGAAAGAGAAGAAACAACCAGGGAACAAAGGAAGAGAAGAAACATGAGTCCTGAAGAGGCTACTATGTCCTCTCTGGTACAAGGTGGGGAGAGATCATGCAGGAAGCATCACTGACATTACACACAGGGCTTGGAAAAAAACTGATTTTAATCCAAACTCCCAGAGCCATGAAGACTGGAAGCCTTGAGATTTTAAAATGTTGAAGGATGCCTACCCACGAAGACTATACGTTTTGGGATGCTGAAGTCCTATCAGCCAACAAAACAATTATGTTTACTGACTGCTGACAATACCTTTTAAGAATCCTCCAAGTCGGAGTTTACTTCACCAATTATTCCTCTAAGGCAAAAAAACCCAAGGCTCTGTGTTTTATTACTTCTATTTATAGTAATAAAAACTCAACCCACAGATTCAAATAAACATGCAGAATGAAATGAAGTAAAATGAACTAGCTTAAAATGCACTGTGTACTAAATAACCCTTCACAAATGGATTCCCTTAGGCTTTATGTCCATACTTATGCCACTAAGTGCTTAACTCAAGGACAATCTCCTCCCAGCAGACGGTCCAAGGACAACAAGCAGGGCCTGCACCTGAGCAGCATCCATGAGCATCCTAGAGCCAGCGGGGTCCCTGGAGGAGTTTCTGAGAACGGGGCTCCATTTCTTTCTGTAAGTTCACCTTGGAAATCTAAAGTCCAACAGATTCATTTACTCATTCACTCATTCAACAAGTATGTATTGAACATCCACCATGTGGCAGCCATGGTCCTAGGTGCTGAGAAAACTGTGGAAAATCAAACATTCCTTGCCCACAAGGATCTTTCACTCAAGATGACAGAGAGCGAGAATAAGCAGGGGATGGCTTCCAACATATATCTAGAATGTGGTCAATTCTCACGACTTTCACTGCTTCCACCCTAATTCAAGTTGCCACCAAGTCTCTCTTAAGATTACTGCAACAGCCTCCTAACTGGACATTCAACTTCCACTTTGCCCCTTTATGATCTCTTCACAGAGCAGCCAGAGAAACACTTTTCAATTATTAATTCAGATATGTCAAGTTCTGCTCCAAAGCCTCAGATGGCTTTCCAGCTTACATTTACAACTTACATTATGAATAAAATACAAACTTACATTTACAGCTTGCAAGGCTGCACTCCTCTCTGACCTCATGCCCTGCCACTCCCCTCAGGGTAGATTGCAAAGAAATGGCCACAGTGCTTGGCAGTTTGTCCCATCAAGACGTGGAGCCAGTTCCCCACACCTTGAATCTGGGCTTGGCCATGGGACTTGCTTTGACCAATCGAATGTGGCAGAAGTGACCCGCCGTATGAACAAGCATCCAATAACCTACTGTTGGAATATCAATGTGGGCCAGAGACTGGCCATCCTGCCTATGGTCCCCAAGGCCAATCAGCACTCAGCTTCCTGATGGCTGCCAGAGACACATGAGTGAGCCCCGTCAAGACCAGAAGAAGAACTGCCCAGCTGAGCCCAGCCAAATGCCCACAAATAGGTTACTAAGCTAAATGAATGGTCATTGTTTTAAACCACTCAGCTTTGAGGTGGCTTATTATGCAGCAAAAGCTAACTGATACATCTCCCCTTATCTGTTTCATCCCTGCCACACCCGCTTCCTTACCATTACATGAATACAAGTAAATTTTGTACCTCTGACCCTTTGCACTTGCTACTCCCAATACTTAAGAGCACTCCTCACCCAGATATCCACAAATATCACTCTCTTCAGATCTCTGCCCAGCTGTGAGCCCTAAGGGAGGGCTTCCCTGCACACACTATATAGAATTGCAAACCCACCACTCCAGCCCAGCACTTCTTTGTTTCTCTGCATAGGGTTTCTCACCATCTGACATATGAAATTTACCATATATTTAACCTATTTATTGGTTTTAAATCTACCTTTCCCATTAGAATATAAGTCCCATGAGGACCGGGACTTTCTCTTGTTTTGTCATCCTTATGTCTCCAGTAACTAAGACAACGCCTGGCACATGGTAGGAATGCAATACATATTGGTTAAATGAATAAGCCAATGAGTGAATGAAACAAACTAGGAAATACAGCATAGTAATAACTACTATAGGGTGATGAGGTAGTAAGTGAGCAGGTGCTCACTTTAGATTCAGTGGCGACGGAAGGCATCACCGAGGTGGTGACATTTGAGTGGACACCTGAATAAATTCAAGTTCTAACTATACAAGGTTCAGTTTGCATGTAAGTGTCACACCAATAATGGCACTGTCCCCCATTGCAGCTGACTCTGCTACAATGGCTGAGGGACAGTGTCCATTGATAGATCCAAAAAGCAAGGAAAAGCTTTGTACCCGTCCTGAAGTAGGTAGTTTTTCCTGTCCTCTTCATCAATTACACCATCAATATCATTATAGCTACACTATCACAGCTGCCAACAATCACATGAACCTTTTCAAGTGATTGTACTGTGCCAGGCAATGTCCAAGGTACATCATGGGTTTTACCTCATTGGTACTGTCATTACCCTCATTGTCCAGACAGAAACTAGGAGACAGAGAATATAGGTACTTTGTCCAAGGGCACAGGACTCAAAAGCAGTAGGACTGGATTTAAACACAGGCAATTTGAGCAATCCCACTCCTGGGCATATATCTAGAGAAGAACATGGTTCGAAAGGATACATGCACCCCACTGTTCATTGCAGCACTATTTACAATAGCCAGGACATGGAAGCAACCTAAATGTCCATTGACAGACGAATGGATAAAGAAGATGTGGTACATATATACAATGGAATATTACTCAGCCATTAAAAAGAATGAAATAATGCCATGTGTAGCAACATGGATGGACCTGGAGATTATCATCCTAAGTGATTAAGTCAGACAGAGAAAGACAAATATCATATGATGTGACTTATACGCAGAATCTTTTAAAAATTATACAAATGAACTTATTTACAAAACAGAAACAGACTCACAGACTTAGAGAACAACTATGGTTACCTGGAGGGAAGCGGGGGGAGGGATAGATTGGGAGTTTGGGATTGACATGTACACCTACTATATTTAAAATAGATAATCAACAAGGACCTACTGTATAGCACAAGGAACTCTGCTCAATATTCTGCAATAACCTAAATAGGAAAAGAATTCAAAAAAGAACAGACACATGTATATGTATAACTGAATCACTTTGTTGTATACCTGAAACTAACACAACATTGTTAATCAACTATGTTCCAATATAAAATAAAAATATTTTTTAAAAAGTACATTGCAGTAACACGGATGGACTTAGAGTTTATCACACTAAGAGAAGTAAGTCAGAGAAAGACAAATATCATATGATATCACTTATACATGGAATGATACAAAAAATGATACAAATGAACTTATTTACAAGACAGAAATAGACTCACAGACATAGAAAACAAATTTATGGTGACCACAGGGGAAAGTTGGGGGAGGGATAAATTAGAAGTTTGGGATTAACAGATACACACTACTATATATAAAATAGATAAACAACAAGGACCTACTCTATGGCACAGGGAACCATAGTCAATATCTTATAATATCCTAAAATGAAAATGAATCTGAAAAAGAATAGAAGTATATGTAAAACAATCACTTTGCTGTACACCTGAAACTAATACAACACTGTGAATCAACTACACTTCAATAAAAAGTTGCTTTGAAAAACATAAAGTACCTATTTACATAGAAAAAAAGTAAAAACAGGCTTTTTTTTTGGCTCTGTCGCCCACACCCTTTCTCAGCCACTACACACTGCCTCACGTGGATCCCGATGCCTTGCTCAGAACTTTGACAGAAAGAAACTTCGGGGCCCTGGGACCTAAGCATCATGCTTTCCCTGGGAAGCCTTGAAGCAGGCACGGGGCATGGGCCTAGAGAGAGGGAGCGGAGTCTCCCAGGAGAGAACGGAAAAGCTTCTCCACTTTCACAGTGAAAGGTGAAAGCCAGCCTTGTGCCACCTACTGACTGTTCAAGTTCCAGAACCCACGTTTGGTCAGCAATCTGAAATACCAGTGCTCATCACATATGTGATATTCATGTTTATTATCTCTTAAGAGCCCAGCAGAAATAAGTCATATTGAAGGAAAATAATTATGTATTTTTTCTGCCAGTTTTATTGAGATATAACTGACCTACAGCACTGTATAAGCTTCAGGTGTCCAGCATAACCATACGACTTACATACACTATGAAATAATTACAATAAGTTTAGTGAGCATCCATCATCTCATATTGACACAAAATTAAAGAAATAGTTTAAAAAATCGTGTTTCCTTGTGATGAGAACTCTTAGGGTTTACTCTCAACAACTTTCGTATGTAACATAGAGTGTTAACTATATTTATCGTGTTGTACGTTACATCCCTAGTACCTTCTTATCCTATAACTGCAAGTTTTTGTCTTCTGACTGCCTTTGTTCAGTTCCCCCTCCTCCACCCTCTGCCTTTGGTAACCACAAATCTGATCTCTTTTCCTATGAGTTTGCTGGTTGGTTGGTTTTTGAAGTATAATCGACCTGCAACACTACGTTAGTCCCTGGTACACAACACAGTGATTTGATATTTCCATACATTTCAAAATGATCCCCATGGTAAGTCTAGTTACGATATGGCACCACACAAAGATATTACACAGTTATTGAATATATTCCCCACACTGTACATTTTATACCTGTGACTCATTTAGGAAAATTTTTTAAAACAAGAAGAATTATGCAAGTGCCAGAAGCTCACAAAATGGCTCTCTTCTCCCTGTGCCTAACAACTGCCTCGCTTTTCTATCTTACAGTGGTGGCCACGACGATTGTCCTCCGTCCAGCCTGGATGCTCCATGCAGCCTTGTGACTTTCTCCCCCTCCTCTCTAGCATTCTCTCACCACACACCTCAGTGGCCCTGACTTCCCTCTGCCTTGGTTACCCAGCGCGTCCCTTTCTAACTGCAGATTAAACCACCTGGGCAGTAAGGCGAGGAGCCCAGTACAGTGGAGGTTTGTTTGCCCCATTTCAGAATGAAGGGCACATCACCAAGAGGGAGGGCCACGGAGATGTCTGAGAAAAACCAGACCACACACGTCCATGTTCCCTGAAGAAAACACCACTGGTAAGACAAGCTCTGTTAAGCAGAAAGGCGAGTCTACGCCATCTCAGTCTTGCATGTGTTACCTACAATGAGCCATTCTTTCAGCAATTGTGCTGAGAGCCTGTAAATTCAGAGGCACTTCCTCACGAGCTCACCTTGCCCGTTCTTGTTGAAAAGCCGCCACTCTTCACACCCAACTCAGAAGCCACCTCCTCCAATGCAAACCTTTCCCTCTTTCAAACTCATCACTTCTTGTTTGTTCCATTTATTTCCCACATGTTATGGGCTGAATTGTGCCCCCCTAAAAATTTCCTATATTGAAGTCCTAACCCTCAGTGTCGTATTTGGAGATAGGGTCCTTACAGGTATTACCACGCATCTTAGTCCATTCGGACTGTTATGTCAAAGTACCATAGATTGGGTGGCTTTTAACAAAAGACTTTTTTTCTTACTGTTCTGAAGCCTGGAAGTCTGAGATCAGGGTGCCAGCATAATTGGTTCTGGTGAGGACCCTCCCCAGGGTGGCAGACTGCCTTCTTATCGCACCCTCACAAGGCAGAAAAAGAGCTAGGCATCTCTCTGGCCTCCCTCTTCTTCCAAGGGCCATGATCTCATCATGGGGCTCCACCCTCATGACCTAATCACCTCCCAAAGGCCCCACCTCCTAATACCATCACACTGGAGACTAGATTTCAACACATGAATTTGAGAGGTATACATATATTCAGTCCATAACACCAGGTAACTGACATAAAATAAGGTCATTAGGGTGGGCCCTGATCCAATATAACAGGTGTTCTTATAAGAAGTGGGGATTTGAAATGCAAAGACACATATAGAGGAAAGACCATGTGAAGACACGGGAGAAGTCAGCCATCTACAAGCCAAGGACAGAGGCCGGGAACAGACCTTTCCCTCATGGCTCTCAGAAGGAGAGTCAATCCTGCTGACACCTTGACCTTGGACTCCTAGCCTCCAGAACCGTAAGACTATAAATTTCTGTTGTTCAAGCCAGCCAGTGTGTGGCACTCTGTTACCGCAGCCCTAGCAAACTCATACACCGTAAATGGGCTTAGGATATGTCCTGTGCTGCCTTGTCACTGAACACCTAGGGTTTTATCTTATGACTTGATTTGGTTGCCTGGTATTGTTAGAAGGTGGTGAGAATGACAAGGAATTCAACGATGAGACTCAGTAATCTGGACAAAAATGACCCCTCTTCTTCATTAATCCAAGAGAGGACAGAACCGTGAGTTGTAGGCAAACAGTTCTACACGGGATGGAGAGCTGGATCTG
Organism: Orcinus orca; assembly: GCF_937001465.1. Classification (NCBI taxonomy): domain Eukaryota; kingdom Metazoa; phylum Chordata; class Mammalia; order Artiodactyla; family Delphinidae; genus Orcinus; species Orcinus orca. The sequence continues at coordinate 171,513,744 of NC_064561.1, read as the reverse complement.
GAGGCCAGCATAATGGACTGAAAGTAGATGAGCAGGGAATACAAAAGCATGTTTTCTAGAAGTGGAGTCAAAACTGGAGGCATGGCCTCTTTCTCTATATGCTCCATTAATAAAGTTCGCTACGTCCCATAGGGCAGGCTGAAACATGCGACCCTACTAAGGAACCTCACATCCATTCACTTCAGTGACAGCTACAGGGAATTTGGTGTTTGAGGCATGTCCTCAGCCTGTGTCATCTCAGTTGCATAATCAAATTAAAACCCAAGGTAAGCCATGGTTTTGGAAATTCAGTCACCAATTCAGGGTAAATAATGTCTCAAGATATGAACTGAGGTTAGCCGAATGCAAATTTGTAGACATGGTGAGAACTATCAGATTTCATAAGACCTTCAAAAGGTTTGAGGCACATGAATAAAAATGATCTGCTTTGTTCAAACGTGATTGGAAACTATCTTTACAGAAACAATGTGATAGATCTGTCTCTCTGTTTTTGCATAGTAATTTTTGAAAAGGTCTGCGTAATGATGGATTTACAGCTGAGGTTCCCAAATTTTCTCGGTTCATGGAGCCCCTAGCATCACAGTAAATTTTCTCACACTGCCCCTAGGCCAAAAGAAATAGCTTACAGTTCTGTTTATGAAGTAGTCAGATCCAGACAATTTAATAAGTACTTATTTCTTAACAACTTTGCAGCCATTTGAAAAAATACTAATAATTGTCATCATTAAATGACCACAATTGCTTGTAATAGAACATGTGACCCTGCTGGGCACTGCTCAGCTTCTCAAATTTTGGACTGAGAGAAGACACTGACACCGCCACTCCCTGTTCCACATCTGTCTTCACGGGTCACTTTCACTGTATCACGGCAATCCTGAAAATCTGACTTTACCAACTATGATATCATCAAAAGGAAACTTGAAACCTGAAACCATGAATTACCTTGAGCTAGTAATTCACCCAATTCCCAACAGGTGGTGCTGTATTTTCCTTGAAAATTTACAATATCCGGTGGTATCCCCAGAAATTTCTGGGCATAAGTTTCCAAGCCAGAGATTTATACCATCATTAGTTTATATCTCAAACACAACAATACACTTAGGGACAAGATTCATAATTAACAGTAGAAGATGCAAATCCACATCTTTGGATTTCTAATAATCTGTTAATCATTTCTAAGTTTTGGGCTGACTTTTCATCAGATCTGCTAGATTTGCACTGGTATGAGGAAGGCCAGCTGAGCCATGTTCTTATTTTTTGATTATGTGTGTATTATTATAATTGCCTTCAATCCAAGGTTTCTTTGCCAGAATATTTTTCAGCCTCTTGTCAGTTATGTGATGGTAAAGCGGAGTTTAAACCAAGTGTTGTCGTCTACAATATCAATCCCACAGGGTCCTGATAACGTGATATGTCACATTAAGCTGAAATGAAACTCCGGTGAGGGTGACACTGCCAACCGCTCCTTCTCTGGAACATTGCTGATAGCATATTCATGACCATCTGACGTTTGAACTGAGCACTGGCACAAAAGCCAACCTGTATATTAAACATCAGTAAAGCTGCTCTTGTGTGGACTGAGGATAATACATGTAACTGTCCTAGAACTGGGATGGCACGTGGTTCAAGTTCAATAAATCCTATTATTATCATTATCCTAGAGCCCTCAGTGCTGTGAAGTCTCCAAAATGGACCCCTGCCATGTGGCTTTTAAAGTATGAAATAACTCTCCAGCAATGGTTGAGCTGCCATGAAGAATCCAGCCCCAAGGCTGGCATCTAAGCATGGATTTGGAGCTTTTAAAGTAGCCAAGACCTTAGGACTGTTTCATCCATGGACACCTCTCAGCTGGGGAACCCTGGCTACCCGTAACTTCATATTGACCGCTGCTTCATAATATTATCTAAGGGATCCATGTCAAGAAATCCAGAATATGTGGCCTGGTTATGAGAAAATCTAACTACATTTGCTCTGTGAGGGACCGAAAAGTTACATAAATAAGTGGTAAGAAATTTAGTACAAATCACTTTCACGTTCAGCTGACAAATGTCAGGAGGCGTGTGAGGTAACCTACGCTTTCTCTATGAGAAAAAAGACACAGCAAAGACATGTTGCCCCTGAAACCTGTATATACTAAGCCAATGTGATGAGAATTTTATCATGCTGATTTGTGAACATAACTTCTTGCTTGCAAATTTTTAGAAAGTGATCAGAATATGTGCTCGCTGGAAAGAATTCAGATGAATCCCTTAATTGTTTCAGTTGAGCTTCGGTGTCTTAAATAACATCACTCCAGCTAATGGTTATTGTGCAAATTAGGCACTGCAATGTGATGCAGTCAAGGAGAAATTGTTCACAAAGGACTAAAGGAGTCATCATTTTAACATAAACTATGGATGGTTGTAAGTTGGGGTGGTGGGTGGAAGGACCACATGGGGATCACTTGACATTTACAGAAAGGAAAATAAAGAATAAAGATAAATCACTTTCTCATCTGCATGGCGCTCACCGCTTCCATGAAGTCACACGCCAAGAATGTGCCATATAAACGCCGCTAATTAACAACTAAATCATTTACAAGAAAACGTTGGCACATAGACCAATTTTTAACACGTGAATTATTTTGTACTTTATTTCAAATTATAATACTTTGCAGCTGGAATTAAACCTAAGTTCTTAATAGCAAAGCCTCTTTAGATTGTTCTTATTGTTATAATAGCTACTTTTTTTTAATGCCCTGCAGAGACATTTTATAAGCAAGAACTAAGTGCTTATAAAAATAAAAAATATGGAGACCTTCAAGATGGTGTAGGAGTAAGATGTGGAGATCACCTTCCTCTCCTTAAATACATCAGAAATACATCTACACATGGAACAACTCCTACAGAACACCTACTGAACGCTGGCAGAAGACCTCAGACCTCCCAAAAGGCAAGAAACTCCCCACGTACCTGGGTAGAGCAAAAGAAAAAAGAATAAACAGAGACAAAAGAATAGGGACGGGACCTGCACCAGTGGGAGGGAGTCGTGAAGGAGGAAAGGTTTCCACACACTAGGAAGCCCCTTCGCGAGCGGAGACTGCGGGTGGCGGGGGGGAAGCTTCGGAGCCGTGGAGGAGAGCGCAGCAACAGGGGTGCGGAGGGCAAAGTGGAGAGATTCCCGCACAGAGGATCGGTGCCAACCAGCACTCACCAGCCCGAGAGGCTTGTCTGCTCCCCCGCTGGGGTGGACGGGGGCTGGGAGCTGAAGCTCGGGCTTCGGAGGTCAGATCCTAGAGAGAGGACTAGGGTTGGAGGCATGAACACAGCCTGAAGGGGGCTAGTGTGCCACAGCTAGCTGGGAGGGGGTCCAGGAAATAGTGTAGAGCTGCCTAAGAGGCAAGAGGCCACTATTTTGGGCGTGCAAGAAGAGGAGATTCAGAGCACTGCTTAAAGAAGCTCCAGAGACGGGCGCGAGCCGTGGCTATCAGCGCGGACCACGGAGACGGGCATGGGACACTAAGGCTGCTGCTGCCGCCACCAAGAAGCCTGTGTGAGAGCACAGGTCACTCTCCACACCTCCGCTCCCGGGAGCCTGTGCAGCCCACCACCGCCAGGGTCCTGGGATCCAGGGACAACTTCCCCGGGAGAACGCACAGCGCGCCCCAGGCTGGTGCAACGTCACGCTGGCCTCTGCCACTGCAGGCTCGCCCCACATCCGCACCCCTCCCTCCCCCCCGGCCTGAGTGAGGCAGAGTCCCTGAAGCAGCTGCTCGTTTAACCCCGTCCTGTCTGAGTGAAGAACAGACGCCCTCAGGCGACCTACACGCAGAGGCGGGTCCAAATCCAAAGCTGAGCCCTGGGAGCTGTGCAAACAAAGAAGAGAAAGGGAAATCTCTCCCAGCAGCCTCAGGAGCAGCGGATGAAATCTCCACCATCAACTTGACGTACCCTGCATCTGTGGGATACCTGAATAGACAATGAATCATCCCAAAATTGCGGCGGTGGACTTTGGGAGTAACGATATAAACACTTTTTCCCTTTTTCTCTTTTTGTGAGTGTGTAGCTTTATGCTTCTTTGTGTGATTTTGTCTGTATAGCTTTGCTTTTACCATTTGTCCTAGGGTTCTGTCGGTCTTTTTTTTGTATAGTATTTAGCGCTTGTTATCAATGGTGAAATTGTTTTTGGTTTGGTTGCTCTCTTCTTTCCTTCCTTTTTAATAATTATTTTAATAACTTTTTTATTTCATTTTATTTTATTTTACTTTATTTTATTCTTTCTTTCTTTCTTTTTTGCTCCATTTTCTTCTGAGCCATGTAGCTGGCAGGGTCTTGATGCTCCGGTCAGGTGTCAGGCCTGTGCCTCTGAGGTGGGAGAGCCAAGTTCAGGACACTGGTCCACCAGACACCTCCCAGCCCAACATAATATCAAGTGGCAAAAGCTCTCCCAGAGATCTCCATCTCAACGCTAAGACCCAGCTTCATTCAACGACCAGCAAGCTACAGTGCTGGACACCCCATGCCAAACAACTAGCAAGACAGGAACACAACCCCACCCATTAGCAGAGACGCTGCCTAAAATCATAATAAGGTCACAGACACCCCAAAACACACCACCAGATGTGGACCTGCCCACCAGAAACACAAGATCCAGCCTCATCCGCCAGAACACAGGCACTAGTCCCCTCCACCAGGAAGCCTACACAACCCACTGAACCAACCTCAGCCACTGGGGGCAGACACCAAAAACAACGGGAACTACGAACCTGCAGCCTGCGAAAACCAGACCCCAAACACAGTAAGTTAAGCAACATGAGAAGACAGAGAAACACACAGCAGATGAAGCAGCCAGGTAAAAACCCAACAGACCAAATGAATAAAGAGGAAATAGGCAGTCTACCTGAAAAAGAATTCAGAGTAATGATAGTAAAGATGATCCAAAATCTTGGAAATAGAATGGAGAAAATACAAGAAACGTTTAACAAGGACCTAGAAGAACTAAAGAGCAAACAAACAATGATGAACAACACAATAAATGAAATTTAAAATTCTCTAGAAGGAATCAATAGCAGAATAACTGAGGCAGAAGAATGGATAAGTGACCTGGAAGATAAAATAGTGGAAATAAGTCCCACAGAGCAGAATATAGAAAAAAGAATGAGAAGAATTGAAGACAGTCTCAGAGACCTATGAGACAACACTAAACGCACCAACATTCGAATTATAGGGGTCCCAGAAGAAGAAGAGAAAAAGAAAGGGTCTGAGAAAGTATTTGAAGAGATTATAGTTGAAAACTTCCCTAACATGGGAAAGGAAATAGTCACCCAAGTCCAGGAAGCACAGAGAATCCCAAACAGGATAAACCCTAGGAAAAACACACGAAGTCACATATTAATCAAACTAACAAAAATTAAATACAAAGAAAAATTATTAAAAGCAGCAAGGGAAAAACAAAAAATAACATACAAAGGAATCCCCATAAGGTTAACAGCTGATCTTTCAGCAGAAACTCTGCAAGCAAGAAGGGAGTAGCAGGACATAATTAAAGTGATGAATGGGAAAAACCTACAACCAAGATTGCTCTACCCAGCAAGGATCTCATTCAGATTCGATGAAAAATTAAAACCTTTACAGACAAGCAAAAGCTAAGAGAACTCAGCACCACCCAACTAGCTTTACAACAAATGCTAAAGGAACTTCTCTAGGCAGGAAACACAAGAGAAGGAAAAGATCTACAATAACAAACCCAAAACCCATTAAGAAAATGGTAACAGGAATATACATATTCGATAATTACCTTAAATGTAAATGGATTAAATGCTCCCACCAAAAGGCATAGACTGTCTGAATGGATACAAAAACAAGACCCACATATATGCTGTCTACCAGAGACCTACTTCAGACCTAGGGACACATACAGACTGAAAGTGAGGGGATGGAAAAAGGTATACCATGCAAATTGAACTCAAAAGAAATCTGAAGTAGCAATTCTCATATCAGACAAAATAGACTTTAAAACAGAGTATTACAAGAGACGAAGAAGGACACTACATAATAATCAACGGATCAATTCAAAAAGAAGATATAACAATTGTAAATATTTATGCACCCGACATAGGAGCACCTCAATACATAAGGCAAATGCTAACAGCCATAAAAGGGGAAATCGACAGTAACACAATCATAGTAGGGGACTTTAACACCCCACTTTCACCAACGGACAGATCATCCAAAATGCAAATAAATAAGGAAACACAAGCTTTAAATGACACATTAAACAAGATGGACTTAATTGATATTTATAGGACATTCCATCCAAAAACAGAATACACTTTCTTCTCAAGTGCTCATGGGACATTCCGCAGGATAGATCATATCTTGGGTCACAAATTAAGCCTTAGTAAATTTAAGAAATTGAAATTGTATCAAGTTATCTTTTCAAACCACAATGCTGTGAGACTAGATACCAATTACAGGAAAAAATCTGTAAAAAATACAAACACATGGAGGCTAAACAATACACTACTTAATAACCAAGAGATCACTGAAGAAATCAAAGAGGAAATAAAAAAATACCTAGAAACATAAGACAATGAAAACACAACGAACCAAAGCCTATGGGATGCAGTAAAAGCAGTTATAAGAGGGAAGTTTATAGCAATACAATTCTACCTCAAGAAACAAGAAACATCTCAAATAAACAACCTATTTTTACACCTAAAGCAATTAGAGAAAGAAGAAGAAGAACAACAAAAAATCCCCAATGTTAACAGAAGGAAAGAAATCATAAAGATCAGATCAGAAATAAATGAAAAAGAAATGAAAGAAACAATAGCAGAGATCAATAAAACTAAAAGCTGGTTCTTTGAGAAGATAAACAAAATTGATAAACCATTAGCCAGACTCATCAAGAAAAAAAGGGAGAAGACTCAAATCAATAGAATTAGAAATGAAAAAGGAGAAGTAACAACTGACACTGCAGGAATACAAAGGATCATGAGAGATTACTACAAGCAGCTATATGCCAATAAAATGGACAACCTGGAAGAAACGGACACATTTTCAGAAAAGCATAACCTTCTGAGACTGAACCAGGAAGAAACAGAAAATATGAACAGACCGTTCACAAGCACTGAAATTGAGACTCTGATTAAAAATCTTCCAACAAACAAAAGCCCAGGACCAGATGGCTTCACAGGCGAATTCTATCAAACATTTAGAGAAGAGCTAACACCGATCCTTCTCAAACTCTTCCATAATATAGCAGAGGGAGGAATACTCCCAAACGCATTCTACAAGGCCACCGTCACCCTGATACCAAAACCAGACAAAGATGTCACAGAGAAAGAAAACTACTGGCCAATATCACTGATGAACATAGATGCAAAAATCCTCCACAAAATATTGGCAAACAGAATCCAACAGCACATTAAAAGGATCATACACCATGTTCAAATGAAGTTTATCCCAGGAATGCAAGGATTCTTCAGTATCGCATATCAATCAATGTGATACACCATATTAACAAACCGAAGGGGAAAAACCATATGATCATCTCAATAAACACAGAAAAATCTTTTGACAAAATTCAACACCCATTTAGGATAAAAACCCTCCAGAAAGTAGGCATAGAGGGAACTTACCTCAACATAATAAAGGCCATATATGACAAACCCACAGCCAACATCGCTCTCAATGGTGAAAAATTGAAACCATTTCCACTAAGATCAGGAACAAGACAAGGTTGCCCATTCTCACCACTATTATTCAACATAGTTTTGGAAGTTTTAGCCACAGCAATCAGACAAGAAAAAGAAATAAAAGGAACCCAAATCAGAAAAGAAGAAGTAAAGCTGTCACTGTTTGCAGATGACATAATACTATTCACAGAGAATCCTAAAGATGCTACCAGGAAACTACTAGAGCTAAAGTAGCAGGATACAAAATTAATGCACAGAAATCTCTTGCATTCCTATACACCAATGATGAAAAATCTGAAAGAGAAATTATGGAAACACCCCCCTTTACCACTGCAGCAAAAAGAATAAAATACCTAGGAATAAACCTACCTAAGGAGACAAGAGACCTGTATGCATAAAACTATAAGACACTGATGAAAGAAATTAAAGATGATACAAATAGATGGAGAAATATACCATATTCTTGGACTGGAAGAATCAATATTTTGAAAATGACTATACTACCCAAAGCAATTTACAGATTCAGTGCAATCCCTATCAAACTACCACTGGTGTTTTTCACAGAACTAGAACAAAAAATTTCACAATTTGTATGGAAACACAAGACCCCGAACAGCCAAAGCAATCTTGAGAAAGAAAAACGGAGCTGGAGGAATCAGGCTCCTTAATTTCAGACTATACTACAAAGCTACAATAATCAAGACAGTATGGTAGTGTCACAAAAAGAGAAATATAGATCAATGGAACAGGATAGAAAGCCCAGAGATAAACCCACGCACATATGGTCACCTTATTTTTGATCAAAGAGGCAAGAATATACAATGGGGAAAAGACAGTCTCTTCAATAAGTGGTGCTGGGAGAACTGGACAGCTACATGTAAAAGAATGAAATTAGAACACTCCCTAACACCATAAACAAAAATAAACTCAAAATGGATTAGATACCTAAATGTAAGGCCAGACACTATCAAACTCTTAGAGGAAAACATAGGAAGAACACTCTGACATAAATTAGAGCAAGATCCTTTTCGACCCACCTCCCAGAGAAATGGAAATAAAAACAAAAATAAACAAATGGGACCTAATGAAACTTAAAAGCTTTTTCACAGCAAAGGTAACCATAAACAAGATGAAAAGACAACCCTCAGAATGGGAGAAAATATTTGCAAATGAAGCAGCTGACAAAGGACTAATCTCCAAAATTTACAAGCGGCTCATGCTGCTCAGTATCAAAAAAACAAACAACCCAATCCAAAAATGGGCAGAAGACCTAAACAGACATTTATCCAAAGAAGATATACAGACAGCCAACAAACACATGTAAGAATGCTTAACATCACTAATGATTAGAGAAATGCAAATCAAAAGTACAATGAGGTATCACCTCACACCAGTCAGAATGGCCATCATCAAAAAATCTACAAACAATACATGCTGGAGAGGGTGTGGAGAAAAGGGAACCCTCTTGCACTGTTGGTGGGAATGTAAATTGATACAGCCACTATGGAGGTTCCTCAGAAAACTAAAAATAGAACTACCATACGACCCAGCAATCCCACTACTAGGCATATACCCTGAGAAAACCATAATTTAAAAAGAGTCTTGTACCACAATGTGTACTGCAGCTCTATTTACAATAGCCAGGACATGTAAGCAACTTAAATGTCCATCGACAGATGAATGGAGAAAGAAGATGTGGCACATATATACAATGGAATATTACTTAGCCATAAAAAGAAACAAAATTGAGTTATTTGTAGTGAGGTGGATGGATACAGTCTGTCATACAGAGTGAAGTAAGTCATAAAGAGAAAAACAAATACCATATGCTAACACATATACATAGAATCTAAAAAAAAAAAAGGTTATGAAGAACCTAAGGGCATAAAGCAGAAACTAACACACCATTGTGAAGCAATTATACTCCAATAAAGATGTTAAAAAAAAAAAAAAGAACCTAAATGCAGGACAGGAATAATGACACAGATGTAGAGAATGGACCTGAGGACATGGGGAGGGGGAATGGTAAGCTGGGATGAAGTGATAGAGTGGCATGGACAGATATACACTGCCAAATGTAAAATAGATAGCTAGTGGGAAGCAGCCGCATAGCACAGGGAGATCAGCTTAGTGCTTTTTGACCACCTAGACGGGTGGGATAGGTGGGGTGGGTAAGGCAGCATAGGAGGGAGACACAAGAGGGAGGAGATATGGGGATATATGTATATGTATAGCTGATTCACTTTGTTATAAAGCAGAAACTAACACACCATTGTAAAGCAATTATACTCCAATAAAGATATTTAAAAATAAATAAATAAATAAAATAAAGCCTTTGGCAGAATTTTCCTGAAAAGAAAAAGAGAAAAATATTAGCATTACATGATGGTCCTATATTTCTTAGTGCAAGAAAAGCTAAATGATATATTCTTCCTCTGGACCTCTCTTTGGTTCTAAATATTTGGTTTCAAATATTTCAAGAGTCTCATGTAATGGGACATGTAGAATTAAGATTCTAATTGCAGAGTTAAGATTCTAATAAGTACTGACATTAAATCAATTCACCATATTAACTGCTCAGCATAATACTGTTTGTTCTAACCTTAAGATATGACATCTTCAGAAGTCCTGCTTTGGTAAGCATCTACTTTTAATGGCCATGGACGATTTATATGGAGTTAAATTAATAACGATTAAAGCACTAAAAATTGGGGGCATATTTTTGAAGGGTTGTAAATCTTTAATAACAACATAAATCTACCTACTTACATCATCTCGACTCAATCAAAAAAATAAAAACTAAAAAGCATCTCCCACGGTTCTTCCAAAAATGAATGGTGGAGATAATTAAAGTCACATATAATTAAATAATTAGATAATTAAAGTAGCATATCTAGAGTAACTAGTTAAACATTCAGGTTTCACAGGGTATGGTGGAAATCCCTAGAATAACAAGAATTAATGGATATGCAATCATGGGGGCTGAGTATTCAATTAACTTGGGCTAAGGAGTTCCACTCACTCTAAGTTACATTCATCGTTGGGATTCAGGCACAGAACAGAGACTGTCAAAACTCTTCAAAATCCTGCCTTTCTTTGCATTCAGGGTGGAGCCATGTAACTAAGTGGTCAAGAGGATATGAGTGGCGAGATGTCAGCCACTCCAGGCCTGGCCATAATATCATCTTATGTGATCCCCCCTCTATCTTCCTTCTTCTCTGGATCCTGGAGGCCCCGTGTTGCAAACGGTTTATCTACAAGACAGAAGACACTTGACCCATCTTGGACTGGAACATGAGCAAGCAGTTCTCTTTGGGTTAAGTCACTGAGATTTGGGGGTTTGACCCACATCAAAACCTAACCTCATTTGATTAATACGAGGCATGTCTGGGCAGGTCTGGTGAAGTGCCTGGGTCAAGGTAGGAGAAGTTTACTTGCCTGAGTAACCAGTCCCCTGGACGAGGACTCAAGCACCACAATTACAATCTTCATTGCTCTGCAGAGAAGAGGGACTATTCTGAGTGTGGCAAGGCATCTGTTTTGCAGATTTCTACTCTGACCCAGCTCCTAGGACCCATGTCTAGTGCAGTGTGGGAGAGGGGAGGGGAAGGAAAAGCTATGTGCCAAATACTCTTAGTTTGGGCCTCCACATCTCAATTCTGTCTCTTCCTGCTCTGTTCTTATGAAACCATCACATTAGCTCCCCTGCCCTCTGGCTTCAGGTTGGATGCAGCTACGGGAGGAGCCTGCAGGAGGTCAGAGGGAGGGAGGAGAGTGAAGTCGGGGTATCTGCTCCCCCTGCTTTTCCTTACCTGACAATGAACATGGCAGTGGCTACATTCTTCTAACCTCAGCTCACCTCCTCTTCCACTGCCAAACCTCTGAACAGACAGTCTCCAGGAAGCCTCCACCTGCCCCTTCACACCCTAGGTGTCCACCATCTCTTGTTGGTTCTCTTAACCCTGCTCACAGCATCTACAAGACACATCCACCGATCCATCTGTTTCCTACCAGGGCTGATGCAGGCCACGTGTAATTTAAAAAGCTAAAACTATCTTTATTGAAATTTCTGTAAGATGCCAAGACACAGACAGCATTATCAGGTGAAGTGTGACCGAACAAAGGAAGTGAGGTGTTCCCCCGTTCTGACTCAAGGCACAGTGCAGCTGGGCTATTTGCAGGCTCCCAGAAACCCACAGGTACATGAGGGCCCTAGTGAGTGAGTTGGCAGCCTCACAGCTCTGGTTGGAGGGACCCACAGGGACCACACCAGTCTGCAGGCAGCTCAAACATGGGCCCAAGAGGTTGCGGCTGGGTACTTCCAGGCAGCTTTGCAAATTGCTGAACAACTACTAACTGCCAAGGCGTACTCAAGCCCACTGAAATGACCCCTGGGGATGCCCAGGAATATTCCGGAAAGGGTCTGAAGCTGTTCAGGGTCCCTCTAGAGGAAGGAATGGCAAGAACCAGAGAAATAGAATTTAATGCTCTTGAAGTCACCAGCTATGTAATTCTATACTGACATGGCCTGGGGAGATAATCTTTCTTAGAGAAGGTGGTGTGGGAAAAGTCTCTGAGTATAGAATGTGCCCTAACAAAAGAAATAACATCTTGGAATGAATTTTAGAGTTTACCAGTCATGTACTAAACTCTGTGTGTGTGTGTGTGTGTGTGTGTGTGTGTGTGTAAAACCACGACTTCAAAGGTGTCTTTCAGAGTCCATAAGAAAACATCCAATATTCCAAAATTTAGGGGAAAAATGTGAGTGAGCTTGACCATCTGTTCATGCAAGTAACTCATAAAACACCAATTCCAGATGTATATTTAAACCTTAGACATTCATTTACTCTGCCCTTTTGTGCCTAGTTGTTTTCATTTTCCAAAATGTCTCTTTTATTTTGTACATAAGACCACTCCCCTTTCAACATTTATGTTTATGCAAAGAAGTCCCATTAACCCTTGATTAGTAAGGGTTGATTAAAAGATGAGCTTACAGATAAATGTCTCTAATTTTAGTATCATAATTCAGTCCTTCATGTGGCAACTCAGAACTTATCAACTGTTAATCATAGTTCACGCAATTGGCACAATTGACATGTAACTGACATGAGCTGCTATGCTGCTGCTTACCCTGGAGTAATACTTTTTCTCATTTCTGAAAAGCCAGATGTCTTACAAATAAAACAGTATATGTTTGACCATCCAAAGACATTTGTAGATATTTAAAGCTGGGGAATGGCTGGGAATGTTTTCTATCATCTTAACACTATTATCAGTGTTTTTTGGTTTTTTTTTTTTTGCGGTACGTGGGCCTCTCACTGTTGTGGCCTCTCCCGTTGCGGAGCACAGGCTCTGGATGCGCAGGCTCAGCAGCCATGGCTCACGCACCCAGCCGCTCCGTGGCATGTGGGATCTTCCCGGACCGGGGCACAAACCAGTGTCCCCTGCATCGGCAGGCGGACTCTCAACCACTGCGCCACCAGGGAAGCCCTATCAGTGTTTTTTGACTATATTTTCTTGGCATTGCTCAGGAAATGCTTTTTCTAGCATATAGTTTGTGCCCTTCATTTTTTTTCTATAAAGCAATGTACTAGAGCAAACAATTTTTAAAGTCACAGTTTACAATGGAAAAATTTCCTTACTTTTCAGACAAGTGTTTTATATGAAACAGCTATGCCAAATTTAACTTTATTTAATATAAAGATGTCTAAATAGAGTTATTTAAAATATTTATTTTAGGGTTATTTTACATTCCTATTATACTTTAAGTAAATTATTTTTCAAACAACTTGCTGACTGAGCAATACTTTATTTCTACACTGAGTTTCAGTGATTCCAAAAAAGACTGTATAAAAGTTAGCTGTAGAATTAAGTAAGATATTATTAATACAGTACCATTCTTGAGTTTGTTTTCAGGTGTTTCAATAGAGAAATAGTAATTTTCAATTGACATTCATCGCAGTAAGTTACATAATTGTTTTGTTTGAGGTCATTTTATGCCACTTGTCCCAACTTAATTTTGTCCCTACATGGCACTGGGACTATGTTACTGGAGTGAGGAATGCCTATTAGTGAGACAAGGACCAAAAGAAAAATAAATCAAAATGAAAAAAAAAAGAGAACTCAGTCAAATTTGTGCTATGAAATACAACGAGGATGAAATTTCCATGTTTTCCCTTTCTTAGCATTTCAAGATATATTTCCTAGGAAATTAATAAAGACAAAATATTTCATCAGTTACAGAGAAAATGAGATATTTATTGCCCTTAAGACTTTACCTAACTGAATTATGTAAATATAGGTAAAATCTCAATTTAGTAGATTCAATAATTATATCCAGATTCAATTTTGGAAATTTGGTCCACCTCTCAGCTAATAATTCATATTAACTGCTGTACTGATGGAAGCACCATCAATTCTAGGTGACAGACACACACGTATTATAGGTGTGTTCACATTTTTCCTAACCATTTGTTAAACTTTGGTCAATGTTTCTAACCAATGAAGATCATGAGCTCTTCAAAAAGACTGTGTGTACAGACCTTGAACTTGAATACTTCTGCTATGCTAAATACACTCAAAAATTAGGATATTGTGACACAAAATACTGTTCTGATGATATTTGGGCTTTATAAACATAGTTTTGCTGTTTTCCAGACTTCTGTAGAGCTGTGGGATGTTACAGAACAAAATCAGTGCAGGGTGCCACTCACTGGCAGACTACTCACTCTTTGGAAAATAAAACATCCTTGGTTCTGGTAACAAACAAACAAACAAAAATTTGGAGATTGGCTCAAGATGGTGGAGTAGAAGGACATGCTCTCACTCCTTCTTTCGAGAACACTGATATCACAACTAACTGCCGAACAAACATCGACAGGAAGACACTGGAACTCACCAAAAAAGATACCCCGCATGCAAAGACAAAGGAGAAGCCACAATGAGATGGTAGGACAGGCGCTATCACAATAAAATCAAATCCCATAACTTCTGGGTGGGTGACTCACAAACTGGAGAAAACTTATACCATAGAAGTCCACCCACTGAAGTGAAGGTTCTAAGCCACACATCACGCTTCCCAACATGGGGATCTGGCAATGGGAGGAGGAATTCATAGAGAATCAGACTTGGAAGGCTAGTGGGATTTGACTGCAGGACTTTGGCAGCACTGGGGGAAACAGAGACTCCACTCTTGGAGGGCACACACAAAGTAGTGTGTGCACTGGGACCCAGGGCAAGGAGCAGTGACCTCATAGGAGACTGAACCAGACCTACCTGCTAGTGTTGGAGGGTCTCCTGCAGAGGCAGGGGGCAGCTATGGCTCACCAGGGGACAAGGACACTGGCAGCACAAGTTCTGGGAAGTACTCCTTGGTGTGAGCCCTCCCAGAGTCCGCCATTAGCCCCACCAAAGAGCCCGGGAAGGCTCCAGTGTTGGGTTGCCTCAGCCCAAACAACCAAAAGGGAGGGAACCCAGCCAGACCCATCAGCAGACAAGCGGATTAAAGTTTTACTGAGCTCTGCCCACCAGAGCAACAGCCAGCTCTACCCACCACCAGTCCCTCCCATCAGGAAACTTCCACAAGCCTCTTAGATAGCTTCATCCACCATAGGGCAGACAGCAGAAGCAAGAAATACTACAATCCTGCAGCCTGTGGAACAAAAACCACATTCACAGAAAGGTAGACAAGATGAAAAGGCAGAGGGCTATGTACCAGATGAAGGAACAAGACAAACCCCCAGAAAAACAACTAAATGAAATACAGATATGCAACCTTCCAGAAAAAGAATTCAGAATAACGATAGTGAAGATGATCCAGGGCCTCGGAAAAAGAATGGAGGCAAATATCGAGAAGATGCAAGAAATGTTTAACAAAGATCTAGAAGAATTAAAGAACAAAAAACAGAGACAAACAATACAATAACTGAAATGAGAAATACACTAGAAGGAATCAATAGCAGAATAACTGAGGCAGAAGAACGGATAAGTGACCTGGAAGACAGAATGGTGGGATTCACTGCTGCAAAAAGAATAAAGAAAAAAGAATGAAAAGAAGTGAAGACAGCCTAAGAGACCTCTGGGACAACACTAAACGCAACAACATTCGCATTACAGGAGTCAGAGAAGGAGAAGAGAGAGAGAAAGGACTGGAGAAAATATTTGAAGAGATTATAGTCAAAAACTTCCCTAACATGGGAAAGGAAATAGCCACCCAAGTCCAGGAAGCGCAGAGAGTCTCATACAGGATGAACCCAAGGAGAAACACGCCGAGACACATAGTAACCAAATTGGCAAAAATTTAAGACAAAGAAAAATTATTGAAAGCAGCAAGGAAAAAATGACAAATAACATACAAGCGAACTCCCATTAGGTTAACAGCTGATTTCTCAGCAGACACTCTACAAGCCAGAAGGGAGCGGCATGATATACTTAAAGTGATGAAAGGGAAGAACCTACAACCAAGATCACTCTACCCGGCAAGGATTACATTCAGATTCAATGGAGAAATCAAAAGCTTTACAGACAAGCAAAAGGTAAGAGAACTCAGCACCACCAAACCAGCTCTACAACAAACGCTAAATGAATGTCTCTAAGTGGGAAACACAAGAGATGAAAAGGACCTACAAAAACAAACCCAAAACAATTAATAAAATGGTCATACGAACATACATATTGATAATTACCTTAAACTGAATGGATTAAATGCTCCAACCAAAAGACACAGGCTTGTTGAATGGATACAAAAACAAGACCCATATATATGCTGTCTACAAGAGACCCACTCCAGACCTAGGGACACACACAGACTGAAAGTGAGGGGATGGAAAAAGATATAACATGAAAATGGAAATCAAAAGAAAGCTGGAGTACCAAAACCCATATCAGATAAAATAGACTTTAAAATAAAGAATGTTACAAGAGACAAGGAAGGACACTACATAATGATCAAGGGATCAATCCAAGAAGAAGATATAACATTTATAAATATATATGCACCCAACATAGGAACACCTCAATACATAAGGCAACTGCTAACAGCTATAAAACAGGAAATCGACGGTAACACAATAATAGTGGGGGACTTTAACACCTCATTTACACCAATGGACAGATCATCCAAAATGAAAAGAAATAAGGAAACAGAAGCTTTAAACGACACAATAGACCAGATAGATTTTATTGATAATTATAGGACATTCCATCCAAAAACAGCAGATTACACTTTCTACTCAAGTGCGTACGGAACATTCTCCAGAATAGATCACATCTTGGGACACAAATCAAGCCTCAGTAAATTTAGGAAAACTGAAATCATATGAAGCATCTTTTCTGACCACAACACTATGAGATTAGAAATCAATTACAGGGGGAAAAAACATAAAAAACACAAACACGTGGAGGCTAAACAATACATTACTAACCAACCAAGAGATCACTGAAGAAATCAAAGAGGAAATCAAAAAATACCTAGAGACAAATGATGATGAAAAGACGATGATCCAAAACCTATGGGATGCAGCAAAAGCAGCTCTAAGAGGGAAGTTTATAGCTGTACAAGCCTACCTTACACCTAAAGGAACTAGAGAAAGAAGAGCAAACAAAACCCAAAGTTAGCAGAAGGAAAGAAATCATAAAGATCAGAGCAGAAATAAATGAAATAGAAACAAAGAAAACAATAGCAAAGATCAATAAAACTAAAAGCTGGTTCTTTGAGGAGATAAACAAAATTGACAAACGATTAGCCAACTCATCAAGAAAAAGAGGGAGAGGACTCAAATCAATAAAATTAGAAATGAAAAAGGAGAAGTTACAACAGACACTGTAGAAATACAAAGCATCCTAAGAGACTACTACAAGCAACTCTATGCCAAAAAAATGGACAACCTGGAAGAAATGGACAAATTCTTAGAAAGGTATAACATTCCAAGACTGAACCAGGAAGAAATAGAAAATATGAACAGACCAATCACAAGTAATGAAATTGAAACTGTGATTAAAAACCTTCCAACAAACAGAAGTCCAGGACCAGATGGCTTCACAGGTGAATTCTATCAAACATTTAGAGAAGAGCTAACACCCATCCTTCTCAAACTCTTCCAAAAAATTGCTGAGGAAAGACAACTCCCAAACTCATTCTACAAGGCCACAATCACCCTGATACAAAAACCAGACAAAGATACTACAAAAAAAGAAAATTACAGACCACTATCACTGATGAATACAGATGCAAAAATACGCAACAAAATGCTAGCAAACAGAACCCAACAACACATTAAAAGGATCATACACCATGATCAAGTGGGATTTATCCTAGAGATGCAAGGATTCTTCAATATACGCAAATCAATCAACGTGATACATCATATTAACAAATTGAAGAAGAAAAACCATATGATCATCTCAATAGATGCAGAAAAAGCTTTTGACAAAATTCAACGCCCATTTAGGATAAAAACTCTCCAGAAAGTGGGCACAGAGGGAACCTACTTCAACATAATAAAGGCCATCTACGACAAACTCACTGCCAACATCGTTCTCAATTGTGAAAAACTGAAAGCATTTCCTCTAAGATAAGGAACAAGACAAGGATGTCCACTCTCACCACTATTATTCAACATAGTTTTGGAAGTCCTAGCCACGACAATCAGGGAAGAAAAAGAAATAAAAGGAATACAAATTGGAAAAGAAGAAGTAGCACTGTCACTGTTTGCAGATGATATGATACTATACATAGGGAATCCTAAAGAGGCCACCAGAAAACTACTAGAGCTAATCAATGAATATGGTAAAGTTGCAGGATACAAAATTAATGCACAGAAATCTTTTGCATTCCTATACATTAATGATGAAAAACCTGAAAGAGAAATTAAGGAAACAACACTACCATTTACCACTGCAACAAGAATAATAAAATACCTAAGAATAAACCTACCCAGGGAGACAAAAAACCTGTATGCAGAAAACTATAAGACACTGATGAAAGCAATTAAAGATGATACCAACAGATGGAGAGATATACCATGTTCTTGGATTGGAAGAATCAACATTGTGAAAATGACTCTACTACCCAAAGCAATCTGTAGATTCATTGCAATCCCTATCAAATTACCAGTGGCATTTTTTACAGAACTAGAACAAAAAATCTTAAAATTTGTATGGAGACACAAAAGACCCCGAATAACCAAAGCAGTTTTGAGGGAAAAAAATCACAGCTGGAGGAATCAGACTCCCTGACTTCAGACTATACTACAAAGCTACAGTAATCAAGACAATATGGTACTGGCACAAAAACAGAAATATAGATCAATGGAACAGGATAGAAAGCCCAGAGGTAAAACCATGCACCTATGGTCAACTAATCTATGACAAAGGAGGCAAGGACATATAATGGGGAAAAGACAGTCTCTTCAATAAGTGGTGCTGGGAGAACTGGACAGCTACATGTAAAAGAATGAAATTAGAACACTCCCTAATACCATACACCAAAATAAACTCAAAATGGATTAGAGACCTAAATGTAAGACTGGGCACTATAAAACTCTTAGAGGAAAACATAGGAAGAACACTCTTTGATATAAATCACAGCATGATCTTTTTTGATCCACCTCCTAGAGAAATGAAAATAAAAACAAAAATAAACAAATGGGACCTAATGAAATGTAAAATCTTCTGCACAGCAAAGGAAACAAACCATAAACAAGACGAAAAGACAACCCTCAGAGTGGGAGAAAATATTTGCAAATGAATCATCAGACAAAGCATTGATCTCCAAAATATATAAACAGCTCATGCAACTCAATATTAAAGAAACAACCAACCCAATCCAAAAATGGGCAGAAGACCTAAACAGACATTTCTCCAAAGAAGATATACAGATGACCAAGAAGCACATGAAAAGCTGCTCAACATCACTAATGATTAGAGAAATGCAAATCAAAACTACAATCAGGTATCACCTCACACCAGTTAGAATGGGCATCATCAGAGAATCTACAAACAACAAATGCTGGAGAGGGTGTGGAGCAAAGAGGACCCTCTTGCACTGTTTGTGGGAATGTAAATTGATACAGCCACTATGGAGAACAGTATAGAGGTTCCTTAAAGAACTAAAAATAGAATTACCATATGACCCAGAAATCCCACTACTGGGCATATACCCAGAGAAAACCATAATTCCAAAAGACACATGCATCCCAATGTTCATTGCAGCACTATTTACCATAGCCAGGTCACAGAAACAACCTAAATGCCCATTGACAGACGAATGGATAAAGAAGATGTGGTACATATATACAATGGAATATTACTCAGTCATGAAAAGGAACGAAATTGGGTCATTTGTAGTGACGTGGATGGATCTAGAGACTATCATACAGAGTGAAGTAAATCAGAAAGAGAAAAACAAATATCCTATATTAACACATATATGTGGAACCTAGAAAATGGTACAGATGAACCAGTTTGCAGAGCAGAAACTGAGACACAGATGTAGAGAACAAACGTACGGACACCAAGGGGGGAAAGCGGCAGAGGGGTGGGGGTGGGGGTGGGATGAATTGGGAGATTGGGATTGACATGTATACACTGATGTGTATAAAATGGATAATTTATAAGAAAATAAACAAACAAATAAATAAACATTAAGAAAAAATCTGATGATGACATACATTAAAGGGATAGACATAAAAGGGCAAAAGGCAATAACAATTTCATAGATGAAAACAACTGAGAAAGCATTATTAAACAAAGTCAGAGTGCTCAAAATATACTTCTAATTTGTCATTATTGAGGTAGAAGACAATCGTCATCACTCGCACATCAAACCAGTAACGCTGTCAAAGATCCAACCATAAGCTGACAGTCTAACTCCAGATGTGTTTACATAATAGGCACTACATTTTCCATTCTTACTGAAATTAGTTCACTTCCTAAATCTTTTTCCATCTCACAAAATTTATTGTGATCTCTATGTCTGAAGGCTCATGTTAATTTACCAGGCAAATATGATCTGATGGGATCCTTCACTTTAAATAGATGAAATAATGGTGAATATTTACACATGCTTTAGATACGCATTTTAAAGCCAGCAGTAGCTTGACTCCTCCATTTAACAGAGGAAAGCCTGGAGAACTAGGATAGAAGGACAGGCTCAACTAACACGGACGCACATGTAATATTAAGGCAAGTGCTGCAACAGTGAAACATAATTCTTTTTTAAAAAGTTCCAAACTCTAATCCTAATGGCAATAACTCCTTATTACTTTGTAAGGAAGAAACCAAACAATCATTATGAAAGAAATAGCAGGCAGTAATGTAGTTTAATTCACAAGTAGTAACATAATCCCAGTAGAATTACCTTTTGTGTAGAAATAGAAGCAGAAAATAGTAAATTACAATTTGTTACTTATGATTTTCTAGACAACCAGAAATAGATTCTGGAAATATTTTTGATTTTGAAATATAGAAAATATAGAAAATTGTAATTATACAGGACAAATGTGAAAAAGTTTTGGACCCTGGTAGTAGAAAGAAAAGAAAATACAATCTAAAATAAAATATGTTATCAGCAAAGTAGTGTAAAGAGCTGGGGGGAAAATAAAGGATAAAAAGGCAGTGGATTGATGGGACCTGGATCTGATTTCCCATTCTGGAATCATGAATGAATCATTCCTACCCCTCTGGGGCTCAGTTTCTTCCAGTTAAACCTGATGATCTCTTAGATCCCTTTCAGCTCAAATATTCTGGGAACACTGCCATCTCGCAAAGAACAGCTTAAACAGAAAGATCACTTTACTTTGTGCTTAGGAGCTGAAATACATGTCCTTTTTTTAATCTAAATACCTATTCAGTTCTCTCTTCTGCCAGCTCTTGATGTGAGGTATTAAATAGTGGTGATGTGGCATTTAAAAGGGAGACACAATAATCAAGTCACAGATGCTCTGAGGTAAGGTAAGGTTCACCCACATAGAAAGAACAGAAAAGAAAAGCAGAGAGGAAGCCAATGACTTCGGCCCAAGAGTGTAGTCCAGAGCCAGCTATGGAGGATTCCTTTCATCTCTGATCCATGGCCCCAGGGCAAGAGCTCAAAGCATCCCCAGCTGTGGCAGGACAATGTGGCAAGGGCAGCACTTCCTCTTACCTTTAAAGCAGAGCAGCTGCCATGTTCAGAACCAAGCGTAATAAACGTGAGTTATTCTCAAGGTGTTTAAATGGCTTAAGAGCAAAGAGGAAATAATTATCTGGCTGAGAAAGAGAAGGTATAAAGTATAATGAGCACCATTCTGAATATGTTCCTTTTGGTCTGTTCTTACCAGCCTCAGGCCAGTTAAGTGTGTCCTATCAGTCCAACTTAGTACCTATTTCAGGGCTCCATTCCTTGCTGGTCTAGAAGCTTCCATTTTGCATCCACCTTTGGCTTCTTCCTCCCTAACATGGTCCTCATAACCCCCCTATAGTGTCTGGACTGCCAGGACCAATGATGTTTAATGATGGAAAGTTTGTACAGTCCTCCATGGTATCTGCAGGGGATTGGTTCCAGGACCAAAATCTGTGCATGGTCAAGTCCCATAGACAGCTTTCTGTATCTGAGGTTCTGCATCTGTTCATTCAACCAACCTTGGATGTGTAGTACTGTAATATGAAAAAAAAAATCCACGTATAAGTGGATGTATGCAGTTCAAACCCATGTTGTTCAAGGGTCAACAGTACATGGAAATTTAGTTGTATATGGAGAGCTTTTTACAAGCAAGGTAATAAGATATGGAAAAAGTTTCAGTAACAGGCAAATGAAGGGTTGCATTTGGATTTGGATGATTTATATTTAAAGTGTCAGAGAACAAGATGTGTGGAGTGTTAGCCTGGAGACCAAAAATAAGAAAGCTGACGTTTTATTAAAGGAACCCAAAGAACATTTTAGAAGACTTCTTGGAAGCCTCAGAAGTATAAAAGAAGCAATGCCTATAAGAACTAGAAGCAGAAAATAACAAGGAAAGAAAATCCTCAGATGAAAAGTCAACAGGAACAGATAGAAACAAGAGGTAAAGATAAATAATTGCAAGGAAATAAAAACACATAATAGGCAAATCAAAATTCACATTGGAGTAAGCAACTGACATCAACACAAGGAATAGGAATAGATACAATAATCAAAGACATACTGAAGAAAATCTCCTTGCACTTAAAAAAAAAAGAGTAAAATTAATTAATTTTAAAATGTCTCTTAGATACATCCTAGAAAAATCTTTGAAACAAAAGGATGAGGAAATACCCTAAAAGAATCCAGTGAAAAAACAAAAACAAAAAACAAACAAACAAAAACCAAACTAGCACCTACTGTGGAAAATTAAAAGAATGTCCACAATTATCCCCTCCTCCCTTTACCCATGCCTTTTGCAATGCATTTTGCAATTCCTCCCGTTGAGAGGTGGAGGCTATTTCTCCACTCCTTGAATCTGGTCTGGTTCTGTGACTTGTTTTTGCCAATAAATGTATCAGAAATAGCTGTGTACCAGTTCCAAGCCTTTTTGGAACCCTACCATTTGAACAAGCCAAGCTAGCTTGCTGAAGAAGAAAGAACTGAGTTGCCCTAGCTTAGGCCATCAGGATTCAGCCAGCCTGCCATTGCCCAAAATGCAAGAGATTTTGGCTAAGATCAGCAGAAACAACTCCCTACCTCACAGCTGACTGCAGAGGCATGAGACACGCCAGTCAAGACCAGAAGACCACATAGACTGCCCAAAGGCTAATAAACAATGACAAAGGATTATTGTTGTAAGACACTGAGCTTGGGAAATTTTTTGTTACACAGTGCTAGCTAACTAATTTACCTAAATAGGTACAAAAAATCGTCACATGCACACACACGCACCCACATATTCATACACATATATTTGTAAAAATATGAAAAATCTTGAAACATTTGAAATGCCTTCAAAGGATATAGGCAAAACTTTATACATCAACAGACAACTGGGCAAAGAATCTCTTTAGACAATTTACAGAAAAAATACAAATGGCTAATAAATATCACAGTTTACACAATTCCATAGATGAAAGAAAGAAAAATTAAAGCAAAGAAATGCCAGTTTTCCATTTCCTATATTAAATTGACAACAAAATTTAAAACTCATAAGGCTACATGCTGAGGTTGGCATGGGAAGGCAACCACTCAAAACACATTCCTGGTGAGAATGTAAAGTGGTAATGGCCATTCTCATGACTAATCTCATATTTTGAGCCTGAAAAATGCTCATGCTTATGTTATATTTCTGTACATGTAGTACTTCACAATAAAACACTTAAACAAACAAGCAAATTGGCACCGAAAAAAAATCCTCACGCTCTTTCACTTATTAATTCTACATCTCGGACATTATCTTAATAAAAGAGTTATAAATATGGACAAAATTTGGTAATACAAGACCTTGTATTACCAGTAAGGGAGTGACTGACTAAATTCTGGTATAGCCTTATCATTTAAAAGTATGCAGCCATTACAAAAACTATAAATAAAGAATATTTACCAAAATGAGATAACATAGCAATACAAAGAGAAAAAATACTAAATTTTAGGTATTTAAATCATGACTAAAGTTTAATAAAATTATGTGTGTATATATACTTAAGACCAGAAGGAAACACAAAATCATGCTAAGTAAACTTTGTACCTGTAGGAGTATGATTATGGGTGATATTACACACACACACTCACATACACAGAGTTTTCAAATGTCCTACAGTAAGCATACATTAATTTTATAAATGCAACCAATAAATTCACTTTTTAAACAATTAGTTATATAGCAACCTAAGTGCCCATCAATAAACGAATGGATAAAGAGGTGGGGGGTGAGAGGAGGGAGAATTAGATGAAGGTGGTCAAAAGGTAAAAACGTCCAGTCATAAGATAAGTAAGTAGCAGGGATGTAATGCACAGCATGATAAATATAATCAACACTGCTGTGTTATACAGGAAAGCTGTTAAGAGAGGAACTCCTAAGAGCTCTCATCACAAGGGAAAAATATTTTTTCTATTTTTCAAATTTTGCATCTATATGAGATGATGGATGTTCACCAAACTCACCGTGGTCATCAGTTCATGATGTATGTGAGTCCAATCATTATGCTCTACACCTTAAACTCATACAGTGCTGTATGTCAATAATAAAACTGGAAGAAAAAAACAATTGTTATAGGTTTGGATGAATTTTTGAAGTCAATTCCTGGCCCAGTACATTTTACAATCTCTTCATTGGTCACTACACAGTGGCCCAGTATATAAACTTAATAACTTTGGATCCTTCACCAAACCAGAAGACTTTATGAATTCAGAATGACATTGTTAAATGCTGAAGTGATCGGAAACGAACAGGATGAGATCCAAAAGGGACGTCTGCTGGGTCATTTACAGAGGATGCACTAATTACACAATGCAATACAGAGAGTGAGTGCAGGTGTATCTAATACAGATCCAGGAGTTGGTGGACCAGAAGCTGAATGGATGTGAATTAGAAAGCTGTATATAAAATCAAGTACGTTATTGAAAACTACATCAAAACTACAATAAAACATGAGATTAATTCCTCCCCACCCTACTGACCATATATAGTCTTTATATCATCTATAGTTTTTTGGATCCAGAGTTTAAAAAAGAAAAGTTCAAAGGAAAACATTATATAATACTATCTCTTCAGGTAGAGATCATGTAGCCCAAAGGGAACACTATTGAAAAGTTTAGAAGTCTTAGGATAGGTGAAAGCTGCCAGTGACCAGGTGGTCTCCATGTCTACTGAGAAAACGCCCCCAACGACATGACAATTACAGCCACATTTTTATTGGGCTGTGAAAGATGTGGGAAAAGATATCAAAGACAATAAGAATGAAGGAGGGGAGGGAAGGAGAGCGTGGGAGGTGTGTGGTTGGGGGAGGGGTAGGCAGAGAAAAGGAGGGAAAGAGGAGGAACAAACTTGGAAAGGTCTTCAATAGGAAGACAGGTGCCCCTCTAAAAAGACAGAGAGAAGGTAGACCTGGGTTTGAATCCTAGCCAGTCCTGTCTCTTACTATGCCTCAGTTTCTCGTCTACAAATTAAGAAGGATGATAAATGAAATATGATCTCTAAAAAGTCAGGGAGAAAGGGATAGCAGTTAGATAAGGAGATGCTATATTTGCATAAATGGTGTCCTAGAATAAGGAAAAGCAAAAGAGACAGATAAATACATACATATGTACATACATACAGGTAAGTAATACAAGAAAATGTTTAGAAATAAACAGACTGGAAGTGCACACTGGGTACCAGAAAAAAAAAAAAAGATAAGTAACAATAAACATGAAGCTAATGGAATTCAACGATAAAGAAAAATCCTTCGGGCATCCAGGTAGGATAAAGAGATAAATATATCCTGAAGGAAAAGACATGAGCTAACCTTGGCTTCTCCCCAGAAACATTCAGTATTGAGACATGGTATAAGGCCTCCAAAGTCCTTGGGCAAAGAAAGCCAAGAGGCAAATAAAAACCTTCAGCAAAATGCCTAGTAGTGATCACTGACTGCATTTAATCAAGGAATGAGAATTAAAGCCACCGTGAAAACAGGAAGAGAAGCCAAGAGGTGGCAGAATGCACTGGCTGACTCACCTTTTATAGCCAGGGTAAAAACGTAACATTTAAATCCGGTAAAGGAGAAGAAAAAGAAATGTAACCAGATTAAAAATATAAAGGGAAATAGTAGCATAACTAAAAATACGTAGTGTAATCAACTAAAATTAGGTGGTAGAAAGAAGGAATGGAAAGTGGAAATAAGTAGAATTATACATATTTCTTCATGAGTCTTAGGAGGCATAAAGAGATACTGGTTAAAAGATTATAATTAGCTAAATATAACTATGAAGCTATAGTTATAGAGGTTATCACTAAAAGAGTTATGACATAACTCAGGCAAGAACTTTCCAAATAACAGGAAAAAAACCACACAATTAAACTGAGACCATATAATTAAAAGTTAAGTAACAAAGCGAAGAATAGCATAAAGTATAATTACAGGGTTAAGACTAAATACATCCATTACAGTAAAAAACACATTTGCATTATATGCAAAGAGCAAAACAAAAGCCCAGACCGGTCCCCAAAGAAAAAGCAAACTGTATGCTCTACGTGAGAGACACCTAAGACAAAGTGACTCAGGAAAGTTGAAAATAAAAGCCTGGGTAGAGGCATGCCAGCAAGCACCAACAAAAAATCAGAAATCCTGATCTTAGTATCAAGCACACTGAATTCGAAGCAAATAGCAGCCAATAAGAAAAGGCTCCTTTAAAACTGCAAGAGAATACAATCCACAGTTAGCAGTTATAAATACGGCATCATCATTTATATAGCAAAACCTATACGAAATACAAAAGCATAAGAAATAGAGACTATTGAAATTTATTTCCGCTGAAGAAGGATCACATGAACAAGAAATAAGAATAAAATCACAAAGCGGTTCTAATTGATATATAAATGGAATTCCATATCTTAAAGCAGAAAATATGACTTCTTCACAAATCTCCATGGAATATTTTGACCATTTATTAGGTCAAAAATAAAGCCTCAATCAATTACAAAAATTAAAATGAAATAAAAATAATTTCTGTTCACAGTAAAAAAACAAAATCAAGAGATCCCACCATCTGAAAAATTTTTACTTCTCCAAGATATACTTTGTGTCAAAAATGAAATTAAAGCTAAGAACACAGAATACGCAGAAAATAATAAAACGGAGTGCTCTCTATTGCAGTCTCTGGGATATAGCTATGATGTGCTCAAAGGAAAATGTACCACCTAAACTTCTTATATCAATAAAAAACAAAGAGTCATCTTTTCAAGTTAAGAACGCTAAGGCCAATGAATGAGATAAACCTCTGACTAACCAAAATAAAGAAAAAAAATAAAGTGAGAATATAGAAATAATCACAAATTGTTCATGAAATATATGAATTGGCTGAAAAATATTATAATAAATGTAAAAACCTAAACGAATGGATGATTTTTGTACATTACCAATTACCACAAAGGAACTGTAGTACATGTTTAAAGAATGACCTCTCCCAGAGATGCAAGAGGGAGGGTATATGGGGATATATGTATATGTATAGCTGATTCACTTTGTTATACAGCAGAAACTAACACAACATTGTAAAGCAATCATACTCCAATAAAGATGTTAATAAAAAGAAAAAAGAAAGAATGATCCCTCCCAAAGTGCACCAGACTTAATCAATTTCACACTTGTGAATTCTACGAATCCTTAAAGGAACGGATAATTTCAATGCTATTTACAATGCACCCAGAAAAGGAAGAGAAGCTTTTGACGATTTCGACAAAACCAACATAACATCAACACCAACATCTGACAGAGACAGCACACCCACAGAAAAAGAAACTATGGGCAAATTTCACTTACATTCTCAATGCAAAAATTTTAAATATGTGCTGTGAGCCCCAATGAACCAATTGTGCAGCTCACTGGGGCTCACAACAGGTGTTCGTGGACTGTTCAACGTTAGAGCATACGTCGACATAATTCTTTGTATTAGTAAGTAAAAAGAGAAAATTTATGTTTTCCACTAATTAATTAACTGGACAAAATTTGATAGAATTTAAAATTTATCCACTTTTGATTTTTAAAAACTCTTAATAAAATAGGAAAGGGCAACATCGCAACATCATAATAATGACTAACATTTATAAAGTGCTTCTTACGTGCCCGGTGCTGTTTTAGGTGGATGTGTACCTATTCAGAACTGCGCTTTTTTCTTTTCCTAAAGTGATGGTGAAGTAAGGCAATGGCAGTGGGAGCGAAGGATGCAGGGAAGCAGAGCCCACACTCTAGGCTCCTGATTTCTTCTGAACGTTGCAGAAATCATCTAGCTGCCAAACCAGAAGAAGAAACATCTAAAGCCTACCTCCCAGAATTCTTTCAACCCTCTAGACAGGACACCTCAGGCACTGTGTACAAAGTGCTCTGCTTTATCCAACAGCTGATG
This sequence comes from Orcinus orca, assembly GCF_937001465.1. Lineage (NCBI taxonomy): Eukaryota > Metazoa > Chordata > Mammalia > Artiodactyla > Delphinidae > Orcinus > Orcinus orca. The sequence goes on along the minus strand of NC_064561.1, from coordinate 171,485,044 downwards.
CATAACCCATCAGATGGCAAACACACTCACAGAACACGCGAATATTCACTGAGTGCCTGCTGGGTGCTAGGCACCGTTCTAGGTGCTGGAGGTTTAGCAGTAGAATAAACTGCCCTGGTCTGTCTCACATTCCGGCCCTAAATCTAAAAGCAGGAAGAAGTGAGTAGTGCAAATCCTCTTTATTAGTAGCAAACACTCCCAAAATCTTAGGCACTGAGTAAAAGGAAAACAAAACTGCGGTCCTTCCCAAGCTGCCCGCGGCGCACACAGGCCGTGCAGGCCGTGTGGAAACAGGAACTGTGACTACCCTAGTCATTTCCTATTGGCAAAATAAAAGAAGGATGTCTTTGGAAAGTCATAAACAGAAATAGGAGAGAAATACACCCACCAGCAGCTAAATAATGGCTTGGGAACACCCTTGTCTACACAGCAGCATCACCTTAATATTTTGAAGGAAAATGACATTTTTAAGAACCAATAAAATTTTCTTTCCATTCACCTTGAAAATGTGAATTGAAGCTCAGAGCCAAGAAGCACATGGGAATAATATATTCTGACCTTGAGCAAAAAGAGTGGCATTGCCTTCAAAACCTCTACGTTGTGGAAAGTACTTTCCAGTACCTCAGCACTTCATGCTCATTACCTCACAACACAGGGACCCCTCAAGGCCTTCGGCAACCAGGATGTTGCTTGATTTTTAAGAGATTTCTCTCCCTTTCTCCTAGCAAATCACTTTAATACAGAGATTTTAAAAGGCAAGTCAGAGCCTCCCCGTGGTTTCCACATGAGTCACTGCCAAGAATTTAGAAGCCAGCCTTGTGATCCTTTTTAAGAGGAAAAATAGCAGATTCTATCTTATTCACAGAGTATCAACTCAGGCCAGTATGACTAAAAACCTCACTGGAAGAGCTAACATCACTATTTCCGAAACCAAAATGGTTATCAACAAGTAGTTAAAATTGAGGGGAAACTATTAAAGTACAAAGGCAAGTAATTTCTGAGGTGAGCTGTTTAAGAGGCAAAAGCATCCAAGCACTTGACAACCATAACATGGCTTTCTGGACCACCTGGAACCTTCATCATCTCCTCTACCCACACTCGCGTTCCTTGTTAAAATAACAACATGAAGAGTAATTCTGCTCCGGGACCATTGGGACAGATTTCAAAACTCCCTCTTCTGAGTCCAACAGCGTCTTAAGCCAAGTAGATGGCTCATAACTCAACCAGATAAAAAATATATCGTAGAGTAAGTACCACAAGGCAGCCTGGTTTTGCACCGAGGATTCAAACTGCCGACAAGTTCCGGAGGCCAGCGTTTCAGCGGAGCACTGTGTGCTGTGCCGTCTGGTGGGCCAGGGGAAGTTCACCACCATCGCTCCTTCTCTTACCCCTGCCTTCCTCTCCTTTGTCAGTCCACTCAGAGGGAAAGCCCTGCTTATACCTTGTGCGTTTTACCTTCTATTGCATAAAAGCAAAGAGTATCAGACCTTAAAAGGGGCAAAACACCCTATCCCGTATCTCCTCCCTTCTCCTTTCTCTGTCCTTTGTCTCCTTACCTGTCTTCGGCTCTCCAATCTGAGACTTGTAGCTGACTGCTTTGTGCCATCCCTGTTTCTAAGATAGCACAGGGAGGTGGAGAGTCAGGGAGCACCGTGAACGTGCTGGAGTCGGGGAGGTAGGGTGGGATGGGAGAGGACAGCTGATGGGAGACACGCCTTGACCCGCCCTCTGCTCCTTCTTCCCAGTCATTCCCTGTCCCTCTGACAACTCAGTGCCTGGCTGGCCTCCCGGGCCAAGGCAGTCTGGCTGCCCTGGTCCTCCCTGGCTGGCCTGTTCCTCCTCACTGGCTCCCAGGAGCTGGCTCACTGTGCCACTGAAGGTAGAAGCAGTTCCCCCTTCTGCAATGAACTTGTCTTTAGAGTCCCTTTGACCTCGCAAGCAGCTAACCTGAACGCCATTCAACAAGAACGTGTACGCGGGTGAGAGCTGTCCTGAGCAAGAGCCACGCCCTAGATAGCATTCCAGGAACAAAGGAATCTTCCCTCAACTCCAATTCACTCTTTTTACCTCAACCAGACAGATACAGCAAGGTCAAAGAGAGAGAGGTGGACTTCCTTGGTGGCACAGTGGTTAAGAATCCACCTGCCAATGCAGGGGACATGGGTTCAAGCCCTGGTCTGGGAAGATCCCTCGTGCCACGGAGCAACTAAGCCCGTGCGCCACAACTACTGATCTTGCGCTCTAGAGCCCACAAGCCACAACTACTGAGCCCGCAATTCACAACTACTGAAGCCTGTGCGCCTAGAGCCCGTGCTCTGCAACAAGAGAAGCCACCTCAATGAGAAGCCCGCACACTGCAAGGAAGAGTAGCCCCCGCTCGCCGCAACTAGACAAAGCCCGCGCGCAGCAACAAAGACCTAACGCAGACAAAAATAAAAGATTTTTAAAATAAACAAATAAATAAAATAATTTTTTTTTAAAAAAAAGAGGGAGGCAGGTATTGAGAGAATTTCGTCTTTGTCTAGCAGAGGGTGAGCGTGGAGTGGCACGTGCAGTCGTAATCCTCAGGCCTGAGTTTGGGTGACTGCTCCCAAAAAAGAAACCTGGCTTAAACATCCTGATAGTAAAAGCTCCTCAAAAAGGAAGCTGGCAGGACGTCAGAAGTCGTTTGATTTAAATGCATTGCAGTGGATCCCACTGCAAGAGCCGCCGTCCAGAGACCCACGTGCAGGGCTCCCTCCCGGTTCAGCCCTCCCTAGCAGTGAAGGTTACTCACTCGTGTTAACTGAAGCCAGTTGACTTGAACTGACTAACAGAAATTCCCGCTTCTTTATCTCTGAACAAGTGATCCAGGATAAATTGCTTAATCTCCCCAAGCCTCAATGGACCCAACTGTAAAATGGGACTAATGAAATTAACATCATATATTTTCACATGGGATTACTGAGCTAATGCATGTGAAAGCACCTTATACATAGAAAAACAAGAAGAAAATGTTAATTATTGTTTCTCAGAGAAACAGAATTAACACTGTAAAATGAGTTTAGTAAAGAAAAAAGTCAAGAATATGTTTCTGAATGCTCTTTAAATATTCGTTGAGATGACTTAATGCCCTGTAAAATAAGATTTATCAAATTGCTCTGAGACGCCCAGACCATACATCCTCTCCTGGTGTGTTATCATCTCAATCACCTGACATCATCAGCAGGTCCTCACTTCCCTCTCCATAATGGAACGCTTTCTAACAGCATCACTTACACTCTTATTCTCTCTTTTCTTCGTTCTCTAGCACTATCAAATGTGTGCGCACCGACCTTCTCTCCTCTTTATCCCATACATAATCCTACTTCTTGTTTTTCCATCAGCCCGTTTGATTGATTTGGGGGGGTTTGCTTTTAGTTAAAGCACGCAGCACTCTGATTCTTAATCAAAGCAACATATTGCAATCTGTTTATCAAGCACCCAGAGGAATGCTCAGATATGAGTCACATGGCTCCACATCCCTTGAAACTATATATAGTTTAATAGCAAAGTGAGAAATTCATGGTGCCAAAGTAAGTGTCTTACTCTGCAGTGCCAAACTCTGTGATTAAAAAATAATTTTCAGTTTGTTATCTGAATTTTTAGGCTATTAGGCAAACATTTAAATTAAGTGGAAACATGAAGGTAGCTGTCTAAATTTTTCAGTCTTAATCTGGATTTTAAATGCCATGCGTGCACAACAGAAAAAAGGCAAAATTAAGAGTGACCGCTGACAGAAATGAGAAAAGGAGAAAGCACATGGAGCTTGCAGGAAGATCACTAGACAGAGTCTTCCCATTAGAGTTAGGATAAGGTCAGAACCGGGATTCACTGAGACGTTACAGGTTAACAGAAAAGAGTTTAATACGTTCATTTAATGAAGTCAAAAATCTTGCACCCTTTGAATGTGGAATGCACTTGCCAACTTGTTTTCAAAGAGCAAATTATGGAAGGAGGTGGGAGGAGGAAGGAACTGTAGAGCAGAGAAACCTGACAAACACTGCCACGAACTGGGTGCTCAAGGCCAACATCGATGGTTATATATAAGTCCTGTTGGTAGCACGTACCCTCAATACAATGTGGTAAGGACGGCACTTCACCTCTATGGTCTTCCTCCCCAAAAGCCAGAATCATAATCCCAGTCTATCTATGAGAGAAAAACATCAGCATACCCAAACTGAGGAACATTCTAGCAGGCACCTGGCCAATACTCCTCAAATCTGCCAAGGTCATCAAAAACAAGGAAGGTCTTGAAAGTGTCACAGCCAAGAGGAGCCTAGGGAGACACGACAACTGAACATAAAGTGGTGCCCTGGAGAGGATTCTGAAAGAGAAAAAAATTTATTACAGGGAAAAATAGTGAAATTTTAGTAAAGCTTAATCAATAATAATGTGCCAGTGTTTCTTTCCTAGTTGTGAAAAATGCACCATAGTTAATATAAGATGCTAATAATAAGGAAAACCGGGTGTAGGGTATACAAGAACGCACTATACTAGGTGGCAGAGATGGAGATGGTCAAGCTGGAGGATGCTGAGCTCACCTCCCCACCATGAACACATCAAAAATACAACTATAGTGGAGCATCTCTCACCGAAAGCAACCAGGAGACTGGCAGAAAGGCTCTCCTGCAGGCAAGGCTGTAACGAAAGGTCCACACAGAGTCTGGTAGGAAGGGCGGGGACCTGTACCCCTAGCAGGGGACACAGAAGAGGAGGAGGATATCACAGGCACAGTGAACCTCCCTAAGGAGTGAGGGGTTTGAGCCACTTATTACGCACCCCAGCCCTGGGGTCAGACACCAGGACGATGTGTCCCCTTAGCTGGTTTGAACACCAGTGGGACTTACCAGAGGGCTCTAAGAAACCGACATTCCACTCCTGAAGAGCACATGCACACTTGCTCACTCCTGGTCACAGAACGGAGGCAACAGACAGAAACTGCCTGGTCCTGAGGTTGGCTGGTCGGGACGGCCCCAGCGTGCAGCCCAGCCTGAGCCAGGCACCTGCTCTGGCCCTTCTTGCTCTGGTCCTACTCTCCACTAGCAAAGTTTGCCATTGCCAAGGAGAGTGTGCATACCTAGAGGAAACAGAACCAACTCAGACCCAACCTTGCCTCTCACAAGGGTGGAGGCGGCATGTACAAGTGTGCGAGTCCCTGCCCACATCTGGGAGGAGCAAAACTAGCTCCAGGGCAGAGAATAACATTCCCTGCAGGAGCAAAGCCAGCTCAGTCGTGAGGCACCAACCCCTCTGGCCCCAACTCAGCCTCTAAACAAAGGATCCACAGTGAGGACAAAGTGAAACCAGCACAGAAGTGCAGCCCCAAGCCACTTGCCACTACCCCAACCAAGGTGGAGACTACTCTCACACACTCGGGAGAAGCCCAATCCCTCAGGGCTTCTCCTCCAGCCCCTTGGGCCCCGACCTTACCCCTGATAGGATGGTGACCACCACTGAGCATAGGAGAAGCCCTGGCTCACAACTGGTTCTGGCTCTAGCCTTCCATCTCCAGCCTTACCTCCTACCAAGGAGGTGGCTGCAGCACACCTGGGGGAAGATGTGACCTATGCTCACTCAGATCCAGCTCTCCTCCCAAAGCCTCTGGGCACACACAGACGGCATAGGGATGCTCCCACACAAGAACACCCCTTCAAGACTGGGATAGGTAGCTGTTGCACCTAATTTCATAGAGTCAGAGAAAGTTAAAGCAAAATGAGAAGACAGAGGAACATGTTTCAAATGAAAGAACAAGAAAAAATAACCTGAAAAAAACACCGTAATGAAATAAATAATTTACCAGATAAATAGTTCAAAGCAACAGTAACAAGAATGCTAATTGAACTTGGGAAAAGAACAGATGAACACAGTGAGAATTTTAACAAGGAACTGGAAAATATATAAAAGAACCAGTCAAAGCTAAAGAATACAGTAACTGAAATGAAAAATACACTAGAATGAACACTGTTAAGCAGACTAGGTGATACAGAAGCACACATAAGCAATCTGGAAGATAGAATTATGGAAAACACCCAATCAAAGAAAAACAAATTTAAAAAAAATGAGGATAGTTTAAGGGACCTGTGAGATAACATCAAGCATACTAACATTCTCATTATAGGGGTCCCAGAAGAAGAGGGAGCAAAATTGGTAGAAAATGTATTTGGTGAAATTATGGCCTAAAACTTCCTGAACCTGAAGAAGGAAACAGATACCCAGGTACAGGAAGTGTAGAGAGTCCCAAACAAGATGAACCCAGAAAGACTCACACCAAGACATATATATCATTATTAAAATGGCAAAAGTTAAAGAGAGAATTTTAAAGGCAGCAAAAGAAAAACAGAGTCATACAAGGGAACCCCCATAAGGCTATCAGCTGCTTTTTCCACAGAAACTTTGCAGGACAGAGGAAGTGGCATGATCTATCAACTTAAAACAAGTAGATATAGTTATATTCAACATATGTGAACTCCAGGGTAACCACAAATCTAAAACCTACAACAGATCCACAAAAACTATAGAGAAAGGAACACAAGCATAACACTAAAGAAAATAATCAAACTCTTTAGGGAAGAGACAACAGAAGAAGAAAAGAACAGAAGAGCACTATAAAAACCACCAGAAAAAAAGCAACAAAATGGTAATAAGTACAGACCTATCAATAATCACTTTAAATGTCAATGGCTTTAATGTTCCAACCAAAAGATGCAGGGTGGCCGACTGGATAAAAACACAAGACCCATCTATGTGCTGCCTATAAGAGACTCCAGAGCTCAAGACATACACAGAATGAAAGTGAGGGAATGGAAAAAGATATTCCATGCAAATGGAAACAAAAAGAAACCTGGGGTAGCAATACTCATATCAGACAAAGTAGCTTTAAAACAAAGTCTGTAACAAAAGACAAATAATTATATAGGCATTATATAAGCAATATAATGATAAAGGACTCAATAAAGAAGAGACTATAGCATTCATACACATGTATGCACCAAATATAGGAGTAAATATATACAGCAAAGATTAACAGAAATAAAGGGAGATATACACTAATAATGAACTATCAGAAAGAGAAAACAAGAACACTATCTTGTTTAAAATTGCATCAGAAAGAATCAAATACCTAGGAATAAACTTAACCACAGAAGTGAAAGACCCATACTCTGAAAACTGTAAGATACTGATGAAGGAAATTGAAGATGATATGAAGAAATGGAAAGATATCCTGTGTTCATGGACTGAAAGAATTAATATTGTTAAATGTCCATACCAAAGCCATCAGCATATTTAAAGAAATCCCTATTATGATATTCATGACATTTTTCATAGATGTAGAATAATCCTAAAATTTATATGGAATCACAGAAGACCCTGAATTGCCAAAGCAATTTTGAGAAAAAAGAACAAAGCGGGACATATCATGCTCCCTGACTTCAGACTATACTACAAAGCTACAGTAATCAAAACAGTATGGTACTGTCACAAAAACAGACACACATAGATCAATGGAACAGAATAGAGCCCAGAAATAAACACACACACATATGATCAATTAATCTACAACAAGGGAGGCAAAAATACACAATGGGGAAAAGACAATTTCTTCAACAAGTGGTGCTGGGAAAACTAGACAGCTGCATGAAAAAGAATGAATTAGAACACGTTCTCACAGCATATACAAAAATAAACTCAAAATGGATTAAAGACCTAAATGTAAGACCTGAAAACATAAAACTCCTAGAAGAGAACATCAGGCAATACACCCTTTGACATAAGTCTCAGCAATATTTTTTTGGATCTGTGTCCTCAGGCAAGGAAAACAAAAGCAAAAATAAACAAATGGGACCTAATTGAACTTAAAAGCATTTTCACAGCAAAGGAAACCATTGACAATATGAAAAGACAACTTATGGAATGGAAGAAAATATTTGCAAATAATATATCTGATAGAGGGTTAATATCTAAAATATATAAACAGCTCATACAACTCAATATCAAAAAAAAACTTAAAAATGGGCAGAAGACCTGAATAGACAATTTTCCTAAAGAAAACAATACAGATGGCTAACAGGCACATGAAGAGATGCTCAACATCACTAATCGGCAGGGAAACGCAAATCAAAACCACGATGAGATATCACCTCATACCTGCCAGAATGGCTATCACCGAAAAGACAACAAATAACAAATGTTGGCAAGGAAGTGGAGAAAAGGGAAACCTAGTACACTGTTGGTGGGAATGTAAATTGGTGCAGCCACTATGGAAAACAATAAGGAAATTCCTCAAAAAATTAAGAATAGAACTACCATATGATCCAGCAATTTCACTCCTGGCTCTATATCTGAAGAAACTGACACCAATTCAAAAAGATACATGCACCCCAATGTTCATAGCAGCATTATTTACAATAGTCAAGATATGAAAGCAACCTAACTGTCCATCAACACATGAATGGATAAAGAAGATGTGGATAAAGAAGAACATATATACAGTGGAATATTAATTAGCCATAAAAAATAATGAAATTTTGCCATTTGCAACAACAAGGATGGACCTGGAGGGTATTATGCTTAGTGAAATAAGTCTGACAGAGAAAGACAAATACTGTAAGTTTTCATTTATATGTGGAATCTGAAAAATAAATAAATGAATATAACAAAACAGAAACAGACTCACAGATATAGAGAACAAATGAGTGGTTACCAGTGGGGAAAGGGAAGGGGAGGGGCAAGATCGGGGCAGGGGATTAAGAGGTACAAACTACTATGTATAAAATAAATAAGATACAAGAATGTAATCTACAGCACAGGGAATATAGCCAATATTTTATAATAACTTTAAATGGGTTATAAGCTATAAAAATGTTGAATCACTACGTTGTATATCTGCAATGAATGTGATATTGTAAATGAACTATACTTCAATAAAAATAATTTAAGAAGAACACTCTATACTATCTTTGAATCTCTTCTGTAAAGTAAAACTATTCTAAAATAAAAAGTTTATCAAATATCACAGATCATTAACTGGAAAAACTAAAATTAATTACTTTCATTGCTAGCACTTTATAGGCCTCGGATAAATAGAAGGTAAATTTTGTTTTATTGCTGTTTCGACATCCTCAAATTCCAAATCAGGCCTCTCTTTCATCTTCTTCTTGTCCCCCTTTCTGCCCTGGTGCTAGGTTTCTTCTGCTGCCACTAAACTGCCAAGGAGAGGCCTCCATCTCTAGCCAGCTCTCCCTCTAAAGGCCCTAAACTTAGTCCCTTTCCTGGCTGTACCCTGAACTCCACCCCCTGTTCCCTGGGAGTAACTGCTCCATTCATGGATGTTAATGTATCAATAGCTCTTAAGTAATCTACAGGTCACCTGGAGTAATTCATTTAAAGACAACAAAATGAATTTAATGTGAAAGGTCCAAAATTGGGGGGTAAAGCAAGCTTTTCTGGACTTTTCCATCATGCCCAGGGAATGTTAGAGGGCCCACTCTTCAAGGAGACAGCTGGATGGAATGTGTAAACTAAATCTCAGTGTCCTACTCAGACTTTAAGGAAAATCAACAACTAAACTGCTTTCATTTTGTAGTTATCTACTTAAGACCAAAAGTAAGTCCTTCCTGTGGACTGAATTATGTCCCCCAACAAAATTTTTATGTTCAGGCCCTAATCCCCAATGTGACCGTATCTGGAAATAGGATCTTTACGAGGTAATGAAGATTAAATGAGGTCATAAAAGTGGGGCCCTAATCTGACAGAAGAAGAGAGTCCTCCATGTGAGGACACAGGAAGTAGATGTCCGTCTACAAGCCAGGAAGAAAGCCACACCTGGAATCGCATCAGCCAGCACCTCAATCTTGGACTTCCCAGCCTCCAGGGCTGTGAGAAATAAAGGTCTGTTGGTTAAGCTACTTAGCCTGTGCTATTTTGTTATAGCAGCACAAGCTGACTAATATAGTTCTTTATGAAGGAAAAAGTAGTTTTAGAATATGGGAGCAAACATATTTACTCTATATAAAATGATACTTGTTGAAAAGATCAGTTTGTCAATGTTGACAGAGTGTATTTTGGGAGAGTATAAACCCTGTCCCTTTTTTTCTCATTCCAGCACATGCTCTTATCCAATCAAATGCATAAAGATTTTTTCTTTATGGGGAAAAAAGTGATTCACTGAATCACTATCTCCATATTTCAGTACACACGTGACACATGACCCTCAGATGGGTGCCCTACACACAGTACATTTCCTTCCTTTTCTAGATAAGTTTTATCCATATTTATCCAGGGAAAAAATTAGATAAAATTTTACCATTTTTATGCACTGGATGTTAAAAGAGGGTTCTGTGTGGAAGCATTTCAAATCCCTTATGTCTAATTCAGTTAATACTCCCCCAAATTTCATAACTGGGGTGCATGATCCAGTTGTATTCAGTTAGTGAACATCTGAATGCAAAGCTCATAATAATTTTCAAGAACAGGGGAAAACAGCTTGATTTTGTAAATAATTAAAAGAATTGGGACATAAGGTCAACCTCCTCAATCATGAGCGGCTGATGATCTTGTTCATCTCCCTGTGTAATTGCCAAGACCCAATGTGTTTCTATTTTATTAAAATAAAGGAGCAGGTAGTATCCCTATAATCTCTCACACTGGCCTTCTTTGTATTATACCAATCATTCTAACTCACCGAAGCTGATGCCTACTACTCATCTGTTAAAATCACAACAAGGTACAGACAAGCAAAGGCTTCGATTTGCTAAAAGCATCCTATTTATTTTTCTCTTTAGCTCTGATGATTGAAATAGTTTCAAAAAGAGTATTCATGCTACGAAAGGAAGACCTCAACTCAAGACTGCAGAATTCTCTCTGGTTCACCACCACTTGGAGAAGAGTGAAAATATCCTTGGACAATATCCTTGGACTGGGGGACCGAGACTTCAGGGCTCACTCCACCAGCTCTATGATCTTGAAGGTTTGGAGTATACGATGTCTGAAGTACCTGCAGCTCGAACAACTAAAAACCTGAAACTAACTCAAGGTTCTGATTTGAAAGGCTGAGAGAAGAAGAAGAAACTGTTTGGGGTGTGTTGTTTCCAAGTTTGGAAGTTTGTGGCACAATAGCTAAACCGGAGGATAATCCATCATCTCAGTTCAGCTTTCTGCTGTAACACAATTTGAAAGCAGTCCAGCTAGTGCAGAAGCAGAAATACAGGCTGTAGCAGGCACGTGGCTTAAGCAGTACGACTCCTGCCTGCTATTACAGTGCTTTGTAAGAGACCAGATATTAAGGGTAAAACCAGAAATTCTAGCTTAGCTATTCTGTGCTAAAAATCTTTAAAAGATGGAAACAGAGACTGACTGACAGAGACAGAGAAGATGCTGAGCTATAACAGCTTTCAAGTCAACCAGAGTGGAACCACTGGAAGTAGCTCAAGAGTTCTCAGATCAATTTTCTCAAAAGAAGGGACATTTCAAAGAACTCCCTTCATTTGCTATCATGGTAGATGTCATGTTTGAGGTGACTGTGCTTAGAGTAGGTCACAGCCATGACAGCACTGGTTTTGACTGGTTAATCTATAGGTGCTTCTATGAACACCTTGAACACTTTGAATCAATACGTAGTTTCTCTTTGCCTTCAACTGTAAAGCCCTTCCTTTAGAAAAACCTTGCTAACGCCAGCTGACATTTACTGAGTGCTTACTCCATGCATCCCTCTGCTAAATGCATTACATGCACCATCTCATTTAATCCTCCCCAAAACTCTATGACACAGTTACTATTATTATCATCTGCTCTTGACAACAGAGAAAACTGGGACACCCAGAGGTTAAAGAACTGGCTCAAGTTTACAAAGCAAGTAAAAGCAGACAGACTCAAAACCTGACCTGTGGGATTATTAAACCAGGCCCTCACCTGCAAAGCCACTTGGGAGAAACAGCAGACCCTAGTTCTTGACACGGCTCAGCCACTAATTACCTTGGGGAGCTTGGCTACCTCATCCCTTCTTTGAGTAAAGAGGATTGGTCTAGATGATCTCTAATGTGTTCAGGGAAATCTACAATTGGGATTGCCCAGATATGTGGAAAGACCATGGCTCTGTCCTAGTTATCTCAGAGAAGCCTGTCCTGGGCAGTGGAGCCTACTGGATCTATTTATGCTAACTTAATATTGTGCTGCACACACTGCAATTCCTAACACTCTGCATGTTGGTTTGTAGTTATCTGGGTCCATGTCTATGTTCGACTAGAAATCCTTGAAGGCAGGAAACATAATTCATCACTGCATTCCTCCACACTGTCTACCCGGTGTCTTGAGTATGATTCACATTCAATGAGCACACCCCGACGGACTGAATCAGCTACGGAACCCACGGAGGAACGGCTGGTTTATACAACTGTATATTCCAGGAAATGTCTACGCCACCTGCAAGGCCACTGGGGTGCAGCCTTGGTGGCACTAACATGTCATGAGGAAATTTCTACAAAGTGTGTTTTTCTTAATCTGCCTCTAAAATTTTGCACACTTTAGGAAATTTTCAGGAAAAATGGGGGGGGCAGTTGCATTCAACAGCGTATCTATTTAATGATCAGAGTATGAAGTAAGCGTGCTATTAGGAAGCAGCGGACGTGAATTTAGTTTTTGTTAAAAGAAAAACAACTTGTAAGATTAAATTTATGGGAAAATCATGTATGTGTATGTGTGTGTGTGTGTGTGTGTGTGTGCATATAACCACACACAATGAGTCAAAAAACATACACATCATAAATGTAACACTGCTTCACGGTCCCAGATGATTTCTATACCCCTTATAAAACAATGGCTACCCAGAAATTGACCAAATTCAAGTGGCTATGTGGGATTTTCCTCTCCTCTTTCCTTCTTTCCTCACTAGCCTACACAGACCCCAGCAATATTTGGCCATCTTCCCCTACCCCTGGCACCAAAGTCCAACTATAATTAGTATTGACCCTTGTCCAAATGCATGTGTACCATGGTGGGTTTGGTGATGAAGACAGGGAAAGAGAGAATAAGTCTCCCATCTTTTCATGGCCAGTTTCCCATGCCACCTATTAATTCTCCCCCAGCCAACAACCAGGCAGCTTGTGAGCCGCCCCGTACCCATCTCCTTACCCAGGGTCCTACTTACCCTGTCCAGCACTGCTCCTGCCCCGGGGCCCTGCTCTTCCCCCAAGCCCTCACCCCAACTTCCAAGGCCTTCTTTTGAAACCTAAGTGAGGTCTTCCCAGAAAGTCATGAACACATCTTGTTTTAAAGACCTAGTGTCTGAGTGAAATGGAGAATAAGGGCAATGGAAAGTTGAGATGAGGAAGGAGCCTTTTTACACTATGGAAGCTTCCTGACTGTGGTTAGAATTAAAAGTCATAAGTACCAAAGCATTGGCAAGGATGTGGAACAGCTTGAGTTTTCTTACACTGCTGGTGGGAATATAAATTCGTACAAGCACTTAGGAAACGCTTTGGTGGAACCTACTGAAGTTATATATACATATGTCCTATAACTCAGTATCACTGCCTACATACGGCCCAAGTTCTTCACCTTGCCCTATATCCATGTCATTAGCAGTGTAACTTTGCAGTTTTTCCCGCATCTATTGATACACTTTCTGCTCCTTGACTTTGGACCCAGCCATGTGCCTGGCTTAGGCCAATGGAATGTTGGCAGAAGTTGCTTGCATGCTTTGTCATGTTCCCTTGTGCCTAAGACACCTCCTTAAAAACAACATGTCCGGTGGTCCAAGGGGAAAGACAGCAGTACAGCTGACCAATGGATGTGCATCTCTAGGGTGGCCATATGACAGTACTACACGGCAATAAGAAAGAGTTAACTACTGATGCATGCAATGACGAATCTCACAGATGTAATGGTAAGCTAAAGAAGCCCAAGATAAACAGTCAATACCGTAAGATTTCATTTCTATGACGTCCATAAACAGATAAAACCAATCTAGTTTAATAGACATTAGAATCATGCTTACCTCTGAGAGACCATCTGCAGGGAGGGAGCAGCAGGAAGCGTGCTGGGGACTGACCTGGATGGTGTTTACACAGGTGTGTGTGTATACACACGTAAAAATGCATCAAGCCAGATTTGTGCACTTCATTCTCTACGAATCATTCTTCCATGAAAGAGTACATCATTACAAATAAATTACATAATTCTTAGGCTTTAGAGGGGTCGTGTGTCTGCTTCAGGAACAGCAGGAAGCTCTGAGAACCAGTTCTGGTTGCACCAAGACAAGAAGCTGCACAGCTCAGAACCAGGATAGAGTAGGAGGAGGGGCTTGATTCCCCAGGCCCTGGACGCCCGTCACGCAGTTGGAGAGAGTAGAGATGAGGAGAAATGTGTTTCCTGCCCCCTCAAATCCAGAAATCAACTCACCTGAGAAGCACAATATGCGCTGCTACTGGACATACAGGCTGACTGGCCTCCAGGGCAAGCCTGCTAAAGCTACGCTGTCTCCGTGAGTGAAAAAGCACTGCTATTTCCAGACAAGTTAAATGCATTACCCGTTGGTAGGCTGCAGGCAGCCTTTTCTGCCCGTGTAAACGTTCATGTTCATTTCTAGCACTGGTTACTCCCCAGCTTGCTAACCCATCCTCTGAGTTCAGCTCACACTCGTCACTCCTGCAAACTCCCCACATGCAGCCCCTCACCCTCTCCCCCTATTCACCACACTCTAGGCTTAGGTAGTTACCCGTTTCCAGTATTCGCACAGTGCCCTGGGCACAGCTTCATAGATGCATTTCCCACACTGGATGGTAACTTATGTGCTTTTATTCTCCGCTAGGCTATAAGCTCCTTGAGCCTGAAGGCCACAACGTATATGTGATTCCTGGTGCCTGCCACACTGCATCACACAAACTTTGTTGGCGATGGAATGCTTTACCCCAACCTAAGATGCTGTTCCCACCTCTCCACCCATCCAAACCCTAACTTGGATAAATGACTCAATTCAAGTGCTTCCTCCTGTGTGAGGCTCTCTTTGACCTTTCTGGCTACACTGAGCTTCCCCTTCGCTGAAACCCTGAGACCTTTAAGGGTTCATTGTAAGTATCTCTCATCACTCCCCATCAGCTTCGAGTTTGCATGTATCTTCCCAGTTAGATTTTTAATTATCAACGTCAATATTTTAGCAAATGTTTTTTCTAGCTATCTCTTTACATTCATAGATACGTTTAGATATATAGATGTGAATCTACATATCTATTCAACTACTAAGTAGAATGAGAGCATACATGTGTTCTGGAACCTCCTTTTTGTCCTCGAAATAGGTTGTAGAAATTCTCCCAAGTCAATACACTTCATTGGCTTCGTAGTACACCACTGTATGGTGTACTACACCCTTATGGATGAGCATTTAAGTGTTTTCCAATATTTCTCTATCACAAACGAGGCAGAAATCCATATCTTAGTACATACATCATTTCAGACTGGTATAATTATATCCTTAGAGTAAACCTCTTGAGGTGTGATTGCCAAGTCAAAGAGTCAAAGATTTTATATTTGTATAAACATTCCTAGATTACTTTCCAAAAACACAGTGTCAGTTAATAGGCCCAAATCCTTTGCCCAGAACCACTCCTCCGCCACATCCCACTCTTTGAAACTGATTAATTATTTTCTCTCCTAGAAGGACAAAAACCTGGCAGCTTAATTTTGCATTTTGCCTTAAGAGTGTGTGTGTGTGTGTGGGTGTGTGTGCGTGCACGCGCGCACTACTGAAAGGCGATATCAATCGGAGTTCTCCCTTCCATGTCTCTAGTTACTGCCACAAGTAAACATTTCAACTCTCATTCTTAACACTGGCAATAAACATATGAAAAGATACCCAATGTCCCCACTAATCAAAGGAATGCAAATAAAATAATAATGACTGTTTTGGTTTTATTTTCTTGTTGTTTTTGTCATTTGGGGGTGAAGGCAAAGAATAATATTCTCTGTTGATGCAAGCGTGGGGAAAAGACACTTATGTTCATTTTTTGGTTCTCTTTCCTAATTGCGGTAGCTAGCACTTCCAGAAAATTTTCAAACTACTGCGGTGACAGCAGCGCGCATGTTCTGATCCTGACACTAGCAGTTGTATTTCCAGCATCTCGGTCATCAAGCACAAATAAGTTTTTAGTTGAACTTGGTATTTTTATTTATATTTCACTCACAGTTCGCTTATAATTAAATGACTTTTACCAAATGAAGTCTTTGCATATCTTTGAAGATAAATATACACTGATTCAGATGCTTACAATGGGTGTGATATAAACCAGACGGTTTCTACCTGCCTACCCGTCTGTCTAACAAAGAACTTTTTCAGTTTCTGTCCAAACATGAGGTTTGTTCCACGTTTCTGGACTAATGTGAAAAATATAGTTAAAACACATGTCCTGAGTGTATGTACAGCATAAGAATAACAAGTACTATCAAGATCCATGTCACAAACCGTATCAAGCCCTGTTTATTAATTTCATCTTAGAGAAACTAAGCCACATTTTGGCAAGATCCAGTCTGATGCAAAGAAATCCTGTTTGAGACAAGATAGCTATGAAACCACAGGATAAGATTACCTATAAACAGCTTTCACAGCAAAATCAGACATCCATTTCTTACCCTCAGTGAGACACAAATGGAGCCCAAGATGTTTCATCACTCCTTCCCAAAGTTTATGAAATAAAGTGCCCCCTGATGAATCCAATTTCAGGAACTGGCATTGTTTCTAAATTCTGCTTCCTCTATTTGGCTAAGAATAAATCTGTTAAAATATTAAGATATGCAGTAAGTGGTATCATGTTTTCTCTCACCGCCTGCAGCTACTTTTGGTATCTTTGAACTAAAAGCATCTCTGCTTATTACTGTGATCAAGCACTGACCACGTCATTTGGACCACACAGAGAATAGATTACGTTAATGTAATGTAATATTGTAGATTTGTATAAAATAAATATTATGGCACTAAATGCACACATTTTACAATCAATCAATCATTCACTTTATTTAACTTCCTTTATTGATGTATCACTGTCCAATGTCATACACATGGCTAGGATGGAAAAGTAACTCAGGCACCAGTTCTGCCCTCAAGTGCTTCCTGGTGTAATGGAGAGACAAAATGTGGACACAGTTACAGAAGCACAGAAAAGATAAAGTGTCGTGGTAGTTCCAACAGGAAGATTACGCACATTTTGGACTGATCAGAGATGTCTCAATGGACATGTGGCTTTCGGATTAGACTCAAGAAGCAAGAGGAGATTTCTCCATGTAGAAAACAGAGAAATCGCATTCCTAGATGACAAAGGAGTGTCATCGGCACAGGAACTAAGACAGGGTTCACGGTTTGTGCTGGGAAAACAAGAATAACTCTTTGGCAGGATCACAAGAAGAAGCACAGGAAGCAGGCATACTTTTGGTAACTTCAGATATGGCCAGCTCAGTTAAGACCCTGACGTCAACACCATGCTAGGGAGCATGAATGTGACTCTGTAGGCAACTGGTAGTTGCTGAAGAGGCTCTTAAGAAGGGGTACAGCATGCTCAGAGTTGTGTTTAAGATGTGGAAAAGGTGGAGTTCTAAGTATTTTAACAAAGATTGCACACAAACTTAAGTGTGGTATTCTTTATACTTCAGGACACTTGTATTCAATAAACTGAGTATTAACTGATAGATGTACGTATTGATAGAACTTATAGCAGAGACTGCTAATCGTTGCTCAATACCTATTTATCCCTTTTGTTAAAGTCCTCCCAAAATTAGGCTGGTCACAGCCTACCAGAATAAAGACCAAACAGTTCCTAGTTTGCCTTGCAGCTAGATGTGATCATCAGACTAAGTGGTAGCCCATGGGACATAGTCTGAAGTACTGTGCCCCACTTCTGAGAAGTGGCCTCTAGACATTTCCACACATCTCTAGAGGAGTGTTCTTTCCCTTCTTTTTTCCTTTGTCCTGGAATGTAGATGTAATGTCTGAAGCTGAAGCAGCCATTATCGGCAATAAGATGAACTTGAGATGGAGGTCACATATATCAGGACAATAGGAGGAAGAGCTTGGACTCTGACACATGGAGCACCTGCACCGCCCCGGAGCACCTTACCTGACATTTTTATGAAAGAAAGAAAGAAATTCTTATATTTTCTGAGCTTCAGATATTTTGGATATTCACCACTGGCATCTAAACCAAATCCTATCTGACATGGTTGGGAAAGGAGCTTTCTGTAGCTACATGTCCAACAAATCTGTTAGCTTCACCTTAGGAACTCAAAAATTCTGTAAGGGGTGGGGCAAGCTGTACTGGACAATCCAATTAAACTTGAGAAACTGCATCCAATAACTGAAGAAAACACATTCTTTTCAAGCACACATCACACATTTACAGAAATTAACCATATAGCTGGCCAAAATTCAAGTCTCACCAAATATTGAAAGACTGAATTCATATCAAGTATGTTTTCTAATCACAAGGCTATCAGTAACACAAAGATAATCCTCATACATTTAAAAATTAACTGCATGATGACTTGTTAATGTCTCTATCCCAATTAGATTCTAAGTTATATAAGAGAAACTGACAGATCAAGCTGGCCAAGAAAAGGGGAAAAGTTTGTAATGATGTGAACGTAAATTTTTAAACAAATAAACTTGATCTCAATCAAAACAGGCAAAGGATATGAACATATTTGCACACACACAGAAATGCCAATGGTTAGTAAACACAGAAAGCAGTATTCCACCTCACTAATAATTAAGAAAATGCAATTTAAAATAACAAGCTATTACTTGTATAAAACATTAATAATTTAGTTTACTAGTAATTAATAATTGATGATTTCCAGTGTTGCTGAAGATACAGAAAATGGCCACTGTCTCACGCTGCTGACAGAGAGTCATATTAATACAGTGCTGATGGTGGTCAATTTGCAAGTGTCTTTCAAAAGTTTAACGGCACCTACTTCATAACCCAACATTTCCACATCTGGCTCAATCCTACCGTAATGTTCCCAACATGTGTGTAGGGTTATCTGCAGCATTTTTATAACAGTGAAAAATTGTAAACTACCTAAGTGTCCCTCAACAGGAAAACTGTTAAATAAATTGTTAGATTCATTCTGAAGAATATAATTAATGCATTAGTTAAAAAAATAATAGTCATGTGTGATGACATACTATCAAGTAAAAGAAACTAAAGAATAAGGCACGAAGTGAGGGAAAAATACTATAGATACACAAACATATATGTATATACGTGTAAATGCATTCTTCAAAAAGTACTAGAAGGCTACAGACCAATGTTTTAACAGTGATTACCTGGATTGGGGTGGGGCCTTGGGGGTAAAAAAAGAGAGGAATTATCCATTTTACTGGTCTCTGTATTATCTGAATTACTAAAATTTTAACATACTTTTTATTATGTTTTCCTGAGTTACTTGTGTAGTTAAAAACAGTTCAGTAAATTATTAAATTTACCCCAAATCTCACAGTGATATGTGGTGACTCATAAACTAGGATTCAGGCTCCTTGACAGGTCGGAAAGTGTTTTTCCATTTTCCCAAAATGATTTAAACTTTTCTGAACGCCAGAGAGTTTGATTGATCCTGTACATGCGGGCACAACTTATACTGAAGCACCTCCAAGTGAGACACATTTTTCTACACGCTCATTCTTACAGCATTTGTGAGAATTAAGTCAGGCAATGCCTCTTAAGCACACAAGAGCTCAATAAATGGCAGCTATTATTATTATCAGTTAGAATCTCTATAAGCAGTCCTTGTAGTGCGACACAAACTTTACAATAAATGTGCTTATTTTCTGAGCTCATCAAAGGCTCAGCCACAGTCAGCCTGAGAAAGCGTGTACAAGGGGAGATGCCCAAACATACTCTACATCCTCCTACACCAGATCGCTCTCAACCACACTTAAGAAACACTTTCAGTCCTGGAAACGATGTATTGGGATTTGCTTAAAGTAAACGCTTGTCTGATCTACATCACTTTACACTGTTGCTTGCCATGCAATCAAGTTAATTTTAATCCATAAATATCTCTAAGTATACAAAGCAATATAATTTTTGTACTGAGTTCTGAATGGATTTACTAGATCCTTAAAAGATAATAATCGTATAATTTAATCATTGTAAAGTCACTTTGCTGGCACTGTGTGGTTTTGATCAGACATGTAGAAGAAATTCCATTATCAGACTCTGATACCACATGAGAAATGAGCTCGCTTCTAAAGTGCTGGCCAAATTCTGACTCACAATTGATAAGGAGTTCTGTGTTACTTTTTAGATCATAGAACTGTCATCCATATATAATTAGCACCTTATCTGAAGTATAGTTTGCCTTCAAACTATAAACTAAAACTGCCTTCAACGATGGCCAATATTCTCCTAGTTCTTTATGGAAATACTAGTCTTATGTCAATGCGGAGCTGCTGGGAAATGGTTAAAGGAATATGTTTTAATACAGAACGTGTAATGCAGATACATTATTAATGTAAGAATTTCTCTCCTTACTCTCAATGAAACTTCATGCTATTTCATTGAAAACTGTCCCAATTTGCTATCAACCCTTTGCTGCAATAGCACCATAAAATGAATACGCTCTGTATTTTGCTAAAGACTTAACTGCTGAAAACATGTTATTGTTCTCATGAAATAATTTTAATTTACTTGTGTTTATTTCATTTAGCACCTATGGTCTGCTACTCAGACAAAAAGGCATTTACTAAGTAACATAAGCCATTTTTCTCACCCTATGAAAATCTGAGGAAGAACATTTTTCTAGCTGTCCAAACGAAAACATACACGATCAAGATATTCAGCTACAAATTAACCACGCTAATTTATGCAATCATTATCATGTTTAGCTTTTTAAATCTTCTCTGAAATCTATGCTGGCCTCAAAATACTTTCCAATTTTTAATAAGGCAAGAGTATCTTTATGTAAAAGGCAGTGTACTTCTTTTATATATTTATCTGTTCACTTAAAGTCCCCCCCCCACCTTATCCCTATTTAAAACATATTTAATGAATGTTATGCTCCCATAGTCATCTATCGGAAGCCTCATATACCTACAGGCCCCCACCCGGCCTGTGATGCTGGAAACCACAGTGTTGAAATGGTTTTCCCCGACAGAGCATAACATCCTTTCCACCTTTTACCATGCTTTCCTGTCCTTCTTAATAAATGAGTTACTCAGCCAAAAAGGCAGGGACAGTGTTACTAACCAAGTTCTTTGAGCTAGTTATGTATATTGTTCATTTTCAGTAACTAATAGGTCATCTTTTCCAAGCATTGAACTAAGAGTAACTGTGGCCTCATTGCTCTGGAAAGGATAGTCACATACTTCCAGACAAATAACCTGTTTGTCTAATACCCACTATTAATGTTCTTGAAATGTTTTGTACCTCCAAAATAAAAATATAGTTCCCATTTAGAAAAAGAAAATTCTATCTTTCCTTTTTCCTTCCTCTATTGCTTTTTTTTTATTCCAGTTATTTCCAGGGTACAAAGCCTTTCCTGGGGACTCAAAACCAGACAGAAACACTCACTCTTCATGGTCCGTCCCCCGAGTGACGAACCTCAGGAGATGGCCGGGACCGCTTAATTAAGGTTCCTCTGGTTGTTAGCTAAGAACTTAACCCTCTTGGAAAAAATTTTCTCCCTCAAGCAAGATGACCTGCCATTAGTAAAAACAATCAGCAGTAATTAAAAACCTCATTTTCACACATAGTTCCTAAGTTTTACATCATGAAAATTGCTTCTCATCTAATACTCTTTAAAAATGTTGCCCTGAGCAAAATAAAAGGCCCTCTTTGAAAAAGACTAAAGCTGAACAAAAGAAGCTGAAATATAATCAGTTTCTCTTTCAAATAATGAAACTGCCCCAATATTTGGTCAACAGTTTTTCTTAAATACATGAATCCAAATAAGGGATATTCTTTTCGTCTTATTTCAAAAATATCTAAAATACTTGATCATCAATATGTTACAAATACTTTGGCAGAGACGCTAGATGTCGTAATTATCTTCTGTTTAAACTTGTTGTACCCAAATATTCAACGGGCAATCAAAATGTGAATGTACTCCCTAAAATAACTTTAAATGGATTTAACATTCTGCTTGAGTTCACATGATTTATATTCTTAAACTATTTAATAAGTAGTTATTCCAAAATCTCTGAACAGACTAAAGTTTAAAACCCCAAACTTGCAAAGTGGAATTAAAAAAACAGACAATGTTTGATATAATCAAAATCTAATCAAATTGGGGGGTGGGGGGAAGTGCCTTTTCTGAAACAAATTAGGTAAATAATAACAGATGTCAAAGCCTTTTAAGTAAATGGAACCTAGGCCAAATTTATTTTCAAACGAGATGGAAAAATATATATATAAATATCTCTAACCTAATGGAATTCTGGGCACCATGGGTCAAATTTTGAGAACATGACTGTAGTTATCAGGAGACACTAGAGGGCAGAGTTGCCCAGAGAAGCTCTTCTGACATCTAATTAGCAAAAGGGATACCAATAATCAGATGCTTGCTCTTTATATAAACCCTCAAGATACTGACTTATCTTGAAAGGTTTTAGACTTTTAACAGATGATCTAAAATAGTCCAGTACAATCAAACAAACAAAGGAAACCCACACTAGGGCTCCATGGAGAATACTTGTCCTAAGAATGATCTATCTTCCTTCCTGTACATGTTCATGACTATAACATCTCACTCCCCATGAAACAACCATCACTTTTCTCCTGAATAAAAGATCTTACTAACCCACTTATGCTCATGCCTTCAAAAGCTAGGGGCTTTAAGTTTCAGATGACATTTCCCATCAAATCTGGGGAACGGATTATTCCAAATACCATAAGCTCAAACAAAATTTGTCTCCATATTATTAAAAGTTTTCTGAAGAGGAGGAAGAAGTGTTCAACCTTCAGAACTCCTTTGTGTTCATTCTCTGTCAATGACAGAGATTCAACAAAGATGGGCTGCCCGGCATTCCACTGCACTGATTAATGGAAGCCATTTATGTCAAGTGAATTTTGGAAGCCCAAATATCAATTTCTGTAGCTCTAAGAGCAACATAAAAAGTCATTTCCCCTCTTTCAGCCACTGCATGACTTTCACAGTGACCAAGTCATGTACAAGCCACATCAATAGCTCCTAATTATAGTAACTTGAAAATTAAAGCCTCACACATTCATTCTCCAAAGAGCCAAGTTTCCTCGATGGCATTCCATGAGGTGATGGAGCTTCTCTTCAAAACAATCCATCTCAGAAAATGTGTGTTTTTCAACAGAAATAAAATGTATTTGTCCTAGAAGAGTGTTTTATTATCAGTGTATTTATAAAATATACTCATAAAAATCAGTATTTAAAATAGTTATAATTCAAATAGGCTAAATTTCTCATATGTTTCTCATATGTGATGATGGCTTTTAAGATCCTAACCCCTTGATAATTCTGTAGCTTGAACAGTGAATGTGACAACATAAACATATATTTTAAATAACTCAGGAAGAGCAAATTAAGCATTTGTGATTCTTAGAATCTAGAATACATTTTTCACTATTTCTCACTACTCTTTTTCTCTTAATACCTGTCTGATCGTACCCTTTTTTCCTGGCTTTTAAAACCAATGTCTTGAATATTCATCATAATATCCAACATATACATACAACGGATCAAGGAAATTGGGCCCCTGTTGAGGCATTTAATATATTGATGCAAATTATAAAACTATAGGCTGTAAAATATTGACCTCTCCAGTCCACTCGTGGAAAACTAAAACTCAGAATGAAATGTACTTCAGCAGGAAAACTAATCATGGTAAACATTCACTAGTATATCTTATTTCTAGAAAGCCATAGATGAAGAATTTCTGTCAATCAACATCAAAGATGGCCTTCCCTAACCACTTCATCTAAAATTTTAACCACCCCTCTCAACATTTCATATCCCCCTTCTTTGCCCAGTGTTTTTCCCTTAGCACTTACCATTAATTAATTTACGAATTCTTTTACTTGGAATTTTTACTTGTATATTATCAGTCTCCCTCTCTGGAATGTATGCCCTCTGAGGGCAGGGATTTTATTTCTTTTGTTTATTCTTTTTTTCATCTCCAGTCCCTAGAACAGTGCCTGGCACCTAGTAAAGTAATTAATAAATATTTGCTGGATTATTAAATGGATGAATAAATAAATGAATAAACAACAAATCCAAAACCTGGCAGAACTGTACGTGTTCCAACAGAATAACAGATCCTTCTAAATTGATAATTGCACAAAAAAAGCAATCTCAACAACATTCGTTGACTTTCGTAAGGCTCTATTTCAGGAATAACTATATACAGGTCCAAATAACCCAACTATATGCTGTCTGCAAGAGACACACTAGAGATTCAAAAACCAAATAGGTTGAAAGTAAAAGAATGAAAAAGATACATCACAAAACAGTAACCAAAAGAGAGCTGGAGTGGCTATACCAATATCTTAAAGATAAAAATTGTTACTAGAGACCAAGGCCATTTTCTCATGATAAAAAAGTCGATCTGTCAAGAAGATTTAACACTTACAAATGTATTTGCCCTTAATAACAGAGCCCCAAGATATATAAAGCAAAAACTGACAGAATTGAAGAGAGAAAAAGACAATTCAACAATGACATTTAGAGACTTCAATACCCCACTTTCAACTAGACAAAAGATCAACAAGGAAATAAAAGACATGAACAACACTAAAAACTAACTACACCAAGCAGACCTTTATAGAACACACCACTCAACAACAGCAGAATACGCACTCTTCTTAAGAGCACATGGAACAATTCTACAAGATAGACCATATGTTAGATCAAAATCCCTTACCCAAAACACTTTGGGCCATATGTGTTTCAGAATTCCAAATTGTCCAGATTTTGAAAATATGATATGGTACATTTTTATTGTATTATGTAATATCCCACATGCTCAGCAGGATCTAGGTCAACATCCTGTAACCAATCACAATATTTCTATGGCACAATATATGAAAGTTGACACTACCTGAGATAAAGACTATAAATAGCTTCAACTCAGTTCAGGTGTTTTGTCACAAAATAAATTACAAAAAATTTTTTTAACTCTTGCTTCTACTTTCAAAGCATTTTTCAAATGTATCCACTCTTCTTCATCTCTGCTGCCATCATCCTAATATGAGCGCCCCTGTTATGTCCTTCCCAGCCATCGGGGAGCATTCTAACAGCACCCCTGCTCTCAGCCCAGGCTCCTTCCAACCCAGTCTTTACAAGGTAACCAAAGGCATTTGTTACTTTTATTATATTGCTCCTCTGCCTGAGACTCTACAGTGATGTCCCATTGCTCCTAGAGTGAAACACGCCTCCCTCATGATGGCCTCCGTGGTAAGGTGCATCCCGGCTTCCCCAAGGTCTCCTACTTCTACTCACTCGTGGACTTCTTCTTACTCCCTTCAACGCAACGAGCTCTTTCCTACTTAGTCTTTAGTCTAGCCGCTTCCCCTTCCAGAATGCTCTTCAAAGAGTTTTTTCAGAGGGGAATCATCACCAGTCTTTAGATCTAAGCTCGGATGTCACCTCTTCAAAGACTTTCCCTACCCCTTCTATCTAAATACACTTAGCCTTCCCCATACCTTTAAAACAAACAAACAAACAAAACACGGGGGACTTCCCTGGCGGTCCAGTGGTTAAGACTGCAGTGCTTCCACTGCAGGGGGTGCAGGTCGGATCACTGGTCAGGGAACTAAGATCCCACATGCCGCACAGCGCGTACAAAAAATAAAAATTTTTTTTTTAATTTTTAAGAAACTGAATTTTAAAGTTGCTTTAGATGTACATAAAAGTTGCAAAGATAGTACAAAGAGTTCCCATATATGCTGCACACAGTTTCCTCTACTGTCAACCTTTTACATTGCTAAGGTACATTTATTTACAACTTAGTAAACCAACCCTGGTACGTTACTATAATATTAACTAAGCTCCACACTTTACTAAGATTTCACTAGTTCTTCCCTAATGTCCTTTTTCTGTTCTAGGACTCCATCCAGGACACCACATGACATTTAGTCATCATGTCTCCTTAGCTTTCTCTGCTCTGTGACAGTTTGTCAAACTTTCCTTGTTTTTTCTTCACAGTGTTGAAGAGTACCGGTCAGGTATTTTGCAGACTGTCCCCCAACTTGGTTTGACCTGCTCTTTTTCTCATGGTTAAACTAGGGCTATGGAGTTTTAGGGGGAAGACCACAGAGATAAAGTAGTCTCATTACATCATACCGAAGGCATACAGTATCAACATGACATCACCGATAATGTTAAACTTGGCCACCGGGCTTAGGTAGCATTTGCCAGGCTTCTCCACTGTAAAGTTACTCCCTCTCCCCACTTTCCACTGTAACCAATCTACTCTTTGGAAACAAGTCACCAAGTACAGCCCACACTCAAGGGCCAGGGGGAGTTGAGGTCCACCTCCTGGAGGGGACAGTATATAAATAAATAATTTGGAATTCTTCTGTAAGGGAGATTGTCTATTTCCCCCATTTACTGATTCATTCAGTCATTTATTTATAACAATATGCACTCATAGATGTTCATATTAGAGTTTAGGTTATAACCCAAAACTACATTATTTGTTTCATTGCTCAAATCACTCCTGGTTTAGCCACTGGGGGCTCTTTCAAGTTGGCTCTTATGTTCCTTTGCTATGCCTCATCCTTTTGTCTTTTTGAGCACTCCACTTTCTGGAGCAAGATACTCCAGTCTCACCTTGTGTAAGAATAGCACCTTGTATGAGACTGGTTCCTTTTATTGGAGAATGGTTTTGGAAACCAAGATCTGGTGCTAGGTAAACTTATTGTTACTGGGGTGTTACTATTAGGCCTTCTCAATAGACAGAGCTAGGAAATGTATGTGTGTATACTAACCCAGGCACAAGCACAGGTCTAAAAATATTTCCATATGTAACCGTTTGTATCTGTATTAAGCAAAACATGAGTTTATACTGATGTTCCCACCTCTAATCCAGTATCACATGATTCGTTGTAGGATTCCATTTTTTTAATCACTCAGATTCTTTTCCACCGGAATTATTAACATAATCTAAAATTACCTAGTTTGTTTACTTACTGTTTGTCCCTTATCATCAAGAATTTAAATTTTAACAAATTCTGGAGCTCTAGAACCTAGAACAGTGCCTGCAACATGGTAGTGGTTTATTGATCAGTGAAAAAATAATCGATAAAGAAGTACTGATTATTTGATTTATAGTAGGAGAAAAAAGATGAAATATTTTGAGGCTACCCCTTGATATGAGTAAGATCATCTTCTAAACGAAAAATAAACACATATTCATCCAACGCTATGCCCTGTTATATTAATAATCTCCACGCATTCACCATCACTTGGCATTGGAATTTCCCCCACAAGCAATTCAAGGAATGCTTGACAATTTTCCCCTAGAGTTTACTGTAGTAGAGCTTAATCATGTCCAAAATGAAAGTAACGTATTTCTTCCTCAGATTTCCTCCTATGTAACACATACTATCTTCAGTCTTAGTAGGGTGTAGGTCAGAGAGAAGAGGCAGACAGGAGGTAGGGAGATTCCTCACCCATCCTTACATGTTTCACTAAACTACCCAAGGAGGTTTCAGTGTCTTTCCCCCCATAGTCTAAGGACCATGTGTCACCCAAAGCTACAGTTAGTTGTAATTTTGTTGGCTTAGCATTTTCCTACTTCTTTCTACTACTTCTCAAATTGCCGAAAAGTCTTGTCTAGATCTGAAAATGCCTTTCATAGAAGCTACTGTGGTATGAAAGGTAAAGAAAGACAGTTCGGGAGGGGATTGAAAGGGATTTTTCATTCAAGATTTTCTTTAACCTTCCAGGTTTGCACTTGGGCATGCTTGTTGGTCCTAGAGAACACAATGTGGGCAAGGGCTGTCACCCCTGTTCACTGTGTCTTTCTCTCCAAAGAACTGGAGGTTCCCCCGGAAACCTCCCATCTACTTGCTCCCACTAAAAAGATACGGGTATGTCAAGAAAAGAAAGAAAGAGGTGGAAGGAGGGTAAGAGAAATACTGAATGCTCAATGTATGCCTGGCAAATCCTGTGCTCTTTACTACCCTACTCTCAAGATTGCAACTAATTTTACCAAAATTTGGTAAAATTTTTTTTATTTTTTTCCTTTAAATTAATAGAGGGGGCACTTACATACACACTGATATTAAAATCTGCAAATGTAACACAGAAAAGAAGTTAATACTGGGGCGGGGGGAGAAAAGAGCAAAAGTCTTTCCCGTGGCTTCTGGAATATTCTTTCACAATAAGTAAAATCCCCTAATATTTGTGAGAGATGTTATCCTTCTTAAAATCTTTTTTTTTAAAAAAACAAGCTGAACAAACCAAGGCAAGCCTGTATACATTTCTTGAAATAGTTCCTTGTTTATTTGAACTATTTTGTACCTCGGAGCCATGACATGTAAGTGTCAGCTCACAACTGCACGTCCATATATAACAAAGGAGTGCCCAGAGGGTTCCCGAAATAAAAGCTTGATGCTCAGTTCATATGAGGAGGGCCCCCTACGCCCAAATTAAGCCTTGGCCACTTGCACATAATTAGCATACCAAAATGAGAAATGAAACCAAAAGGCACACTAGGGCAATGGAACTCTGTTACCATGTTAAGGATACAGTGCCCAGGTGTCATCAGTCAAAATGAACTATGTCAAAGAGATGAAAACTGAAGAAGAAAACAGGTTTCCAGACAGCAGCTTTCAGAGCATATACACCTAAAGGAAGGACTGAATAAGAAATATCTCCCCAGTAAGTTCTCTTATCGACTTTACCTACACAGAAACGCTTCCAGGTTTTTGTCACATCTTCCCACGGGACTGCTCCCAGCCCACCTCTACTCATGTGGGACTTCATTTGGCTGAGTCATAAGAACAGCTGTTGAATTATGAGTTATGGGCACAGGCAAGAAGCTGTCGAATGTCCAAGGATACAGAAAGCACAAGCCACAAGTGCAGTTTTTCTTGGCCAAGTCCTCAGTGTCTGCCATCCATTTACTTGTAATTGTAGGTGATTATCTCGTCCCCTCCCTGCCACTCTGAAGGGTCGGAAGCACTCGAGCTGTGCCCTCAGAGTCATCCCATTCTACTCTTAGAAGGTCCAAAAATAGAAGGAAGCTGAGTTTCCTTTGTTCCAATCCTTTCAGCAAACATCAGTCACATCACAGCAAAGCCACGCGCCAAGACAAAGCAGGAAATGAGTAAGGGATAAAGAGTCTGTTCTCTTGCTGCCTTTCCCTGTGTTGGAGTATTGTACTCACCAGTGGAAACTCATTTTTGAAGTTATGTTGCAGCTGTACAAACTGCTCATTAAAAAAAAAAAAAATCCGTCACCTTGTTTTCAGCCCAGTGGCAGATTTCACATCAAAAATATTATACCCAGTAGACATTCCTAGCAGTTCATCTATATCTTCAATCATACAGTAAAATTTCCAACAAATTATTCAAATTCTCTGAACAAATGCTAGATGAAATCCTTCAACCAGTGACAACCTCAAGAAACCAAGTGTGTCACACATGGGTAATTTCACATTCACGGAGGCTTTTCTCATGACATTTTATTTTCTGAATAGAGCAGATATGTCTCACTGGAAGCATTTTTTTTTTATTTTAGGTTTTTAAAAATAGATCCTGCTCTTAAGACTTCTTCCTGTGGTCTGAAGAACTGAACATATTTTCCCAGGCAGATTCAGAATAGAATTATCAGATCAATTTAAGAACAAGTTGAAAATTGACAGTAGATGGCTAATGGGTGAGCGGTAAATGCAACTTGTTTCCTTAAGTCATATTCTCACTGCAGAAATATGAACATGACCCCCATGATTCTCTCTACCTTTCTAAAACACTGACTCATGTATTCATTCACTCATTCATACCACAAATACTCACTGAATACCCACAAAGTGACCAAGAAAATGACTGTCAAGCTACATTGAGCTGTGTCACATAATCTTTTCCAAAATCTATCCCACTCAGATCTTCCTTTCTTCTACAGGCAGCTGAGTGGAGAGGCCAAGAGAGCAAAGAAGAGAAAGCCGTCGAAAGGAAAATACATTTAAAAAGAGCTATAAAGAAGGTAGAAAAGCAAACACATGTGGAGAAGAGAGTTCTGGAGAGTTATCACCATCGGGACCACATCAGCCCCAATCCTCTCTGCATAAAGGATAAAAGCAAACACCAGTCCACGATGCCCTAAATGGTCCCCATCTTTTTTTTTTTTTTACTACCATCTCAGAACCATCTGGCTTTGAAACAAATTGTAAAATCACTGTACATATGGTCTATACAGTAAATAAGATGGCTAGAGTAGTAGACAAAGTATAATTTACATATTTTATTCACTAGAGGATCATTAATCTGTTCTAGTGAGTAAAATGCAGATTTGAGTGTTTTGAGAATTAGTAAGCAAATGAAACAAAAATCACCTCAAAGGCCAGAGAGTTGCCTCGTGCTGTGTTCTTTGTTAATTCTGACGTTTTTAATTACCTATCAAATATGTCAGTACATGTATTTAAATATTACGTTTTAACATTGTTCCTTAGTTATTCAGGCATGGTAATAAAAAGCTTCCCCTCTGCTTGTCATTTGCTATCAAACCTATAAGAGCAACAGTTAGAGAAGTAAAAGTGGTGGCTTTACCACTTCAACCAGGCTGTATGTATGCAGACATTCTTAATCCATAAAATACAAACGCCTTGAAGTATTTCAACTGACAGCATGCAACACTGTCACGCGCTGACGTTTTCTTAATACACTTTCAAAATCGCACGTCAATTTTCAATGAGGATTTGTCAGTCTCTTCTAGTGCATCAGCTATGTCATGAGAACAACTTAATCAGTTCTGAAGAAGGAAATACCCCTTTCATGACAGAGCCCTATTTAGGAAAATAATGATCAGAGGGCCCTCAAGAATTTCATTAAAGTTCTATAAACGCTTTACAAATAGGTTCAGAAGCTGCACCTTAGAACAGTAGCCAAGGTGAACCTACCTAGTGCCAACTTCCTCTCTAATTCAAAACTATCATGATGAACCCCATCATGATAAGAATATGGATAAAAATGAAAACTACCCTCCTTCCTAGGAGTCTCTCCAGTCATTCTCACTGCTGTAAGAAGACTTGCTGCTGACAGCCCATTTTAAGAGTTTAAAGGAAAAGCAGTAAGGGGAAGACTAATACAAAAGTTAAAGGCTGGTAAAGATGGCCAGGGCTCTACTATCCGCAAAGACAGGTGGCCCATCTGCAAGTCTCAATCCCTACTCCACAAGTCCCTTGCCAGTCCTTTCCTCTGGTGCTCTGAGTAACAAAGGAGGAGAAAAAGCTGATGGACACCACGATTCGCTGTGACTGATGCTGGACTACCTGCCTGTGTCCTTTGCGATTGCCCCTTGCCCGGGATCTCTGGGGGTTCTTCAACCTCCTGCTTTACTCACATACACCCCAACCACCAGGGGCCTTTCCAAAGCATAAACACACACCGGTACCCAGTGACGCCGAAGAGCGCTGCCTTGTGCTTGGCCACATGCAAAAGCATCTCATAACTCCGCTTATGAGCTGACTCCAATGAAGACCCATGGGGAGGGACGACTGGAGAGTAAATATGCTCCCATGTGCTGAGATCATTATAGCTCACTACATCTGATTTTTTTTTTTTTTTTTTTTTTTTTTTTTTTTTGCGGTACGTGGGCCTCTCACTGTTGTGGCCTCCCTCGTTGCGGAGCACAGGCTCCAGACGCACAGGCTCAACGGCCATGGCTCACGGGCCTAGCCGCTCCGCGGCATGTGGGATCTTCCCGGACCAGGACACGAACCCGTGTCCCCTGCATCGGCAGGCGGACTCTCAACCACTGCGCCACCAGGGAAGCCCTACATCTGATTTTTTTAATGCTGATTCCTTCTTTATTTACAATAACAAATTTGGTCAGAAACCAAGGTGGGCTCACCTAGAAAAAGCAGGGAGTAAATATCCAGAGATAAAGAATGATATGGAAAGAAGAGTCATTAACTTCATTTTGGTGACAAGAGATTGAAGGAAATAACGGGGACCTGTGAGCACTGTTGCTGTGAGCAAATGAAGGTCCCCATCTGCTAGCTGATTGAACAAGTAAAAATCATCAGCACCAACACTAAAATGACACCTACTATTGTTAGCACTCTTCTAAGCACTCCATAGGTATGTATGTATTTCATCCTCAAAATACGTATAAAACAGGCGCCATTATTATCTTTTAAAGATGAGTGAACTGAGGCACAAATAGTTAAGTAACTCGTCCACGGTAACACAGCTATGGCCTTCCGTGAACGCTCTATTTTCCTATGTTTAGGCATTATAGTCCATCCCTTACAAAAAGTTTAAAGTTTCCCGTACAACACTTCATCTAGTAAATGTCATCTCTTCAAACATCTCTATTTCTCGAAAAAGTACTGAAAGCATTCATAACCCTAAATATACTCGCTTAATTAGTTTAAAATATCACCATCTCAAAATAAATTTGATCTTATAGGTTCTTAGATTGCACTTATTTTATACCATACTGTGAGATTCAAAACAGAATTGGCTTTTACTCTTAAAATATCATTAATGCATCATCTTGAATATGGTAGTCGATAAAAGAGATTCTGCAAGGAGGTAGGAACGTAAATGCATGTTAATTATTTCTAATGTCTTAATTAACTCCTACTGCTAATGATACAGTAATTAAGGTTTAAATATATTGTAGAGGATACATCAGTTTTCTATTGGGTCGTGTTTAAGCATTAAAAATGATTAAACAGATTAATCATCACTAAAATCTCACAAAATGGGGAGATTTAGACCCAAATTCTCATTGAGATTAGAATTCTGTGTCTAAAACTAAGGTTTTAGACACAGTGCAACATGGTTTCCTCACACACACCTGCTTCCTGGTTAGCTCTTCTTCTCCTTCTCTGTCCCCATGTCCCTCTGAGCACCCAGAGGTACGTCATGGCAATAATCACTTCTGAAAGTGGTTTAGTATATGCATCAAGCACCACTGATGAAGTCAAACTCCCACACATTTTTTTAACCTTCTTGATTTCTGAGCCCTGGGAGGGAAGTGATGGTGATGCCTGTTGACTGACCTGGACCTGATGAGGACCAAATGTAAAGACCAGAGTAGGTAGAGAGTGCCATTTTAGAAGCTATCTCCTATTGTGGATTAAAGAGGTCCACTCCCTTTAAAGAAGGGCAGACTCCAGCGGTGGAGTCTATTTTTCCTTCTCTTTAATCTGGTTGATCCTGTGACTTGCTTCAATCAAGGGAGTGCAGCAGACATAAAGGCATGTCACTTCCAAGGCTGGGCCTTAAGAGATCTGCAACTTCCTCTTTTATGCTCCTGGAACCCAATCATCACGGTTGTGAGCCATCCAAATCACATGGAAAGAGAAGTGAGTAACCAGCTGACAGCCCCAACTGAGCTTCCAACCAACAGCCAGCACAAACAGCAAGTCAAATGAGTGAGCCACCTTGCATGTTCCCATCCAGTCAAAACTCTGAATGATGCCGCATGTGGACAGCAACCTCCCAATTGATCTCAGTCAACCCGCAGACTCTTAAGAGATAATACATGATGGTTGTTGTTTAAACCACTAAGTATATGAGGTAGTTTGACTATACAGCAATAGATAGTCAAAGCCTTTCTAGACCCTCAAAGAGACTCAGGCTGAAACCAGTTCCTGCTTGACTTAGCATAACACAGGATTAGTCGTGGTGGACCCAGACACATCAGGATGGCTACAAGGAAGTTGAAAAGAACACTTTCCAGTGGGGGCACAGTGGCTAAGACCATGAACCTCGGAGCCAGACTGTTTGAATCCTGGCTTTGCCTTTTACTAGATATGCACCTAGTAGAGGTTATTTAACTATTCTGTGCCTCAGTTTGCCTCCATATAAAATAGAGATAATAATATTCTCTACCTCATAGGTTTATTTTGAAGACTAAATATCAGTATCACTATGTGTAAAGCACTTAGAACAGTGCCTGGCATAAAGTAAGTGTTCGGTAAATGTTTATTATTCTCTTGAACGTCCAAGGAACCACCCACTCACAGCTCTGGGAGGGCTCTATACTTAGAACAAAGGGATATGGAAAGTGAAGGGGAGGGTCATAACATGGTTCCTGTTTGATCCTGTGCCATGAGGAAACGGATCTCTGCCATGCCATAAAAGCACGAATATGATAAATGCTAAATCTGATTAGCCTCACACCAGCAAGGGAGAAACCCAAAAATCAGAGTAAATGCTCAGTTTCTGGGTCATCAGTAATAGAAATGTCAGACAATCAGTCACATTTTATCTGAGAATAAACTACTCCTAGGTATAATAATCCACACTTTGGATTTTATAACTGATTTCTGTTCATTAAGTGTCCTGAGCTTTATAAACGTATAATGCAGTCCTGGTAAGTTATGTTCTCAGGCATGATCTGAACTACCATCATCATACTCATATCAGTTTTGTTTCTAAATATTATTTTGCAGTTCACTGCAACAAACAGATCAGGCTACCGATTACAGCAGTTTTTGCATATGTCATAATAAAATTAATCTTAAATGTATTAGTAATACCAGGTTAGTTTTTGGCTTTTGGTTGCTTTTTGTTTTCTTTTGATTTTTTGGTCATATCATATACACACTTTGGGAACTGTTTTTGTTAAAATGATTATTGATTTTTTTTTAAATGAAGCAAAATACAGTAATAACTCATTTTGCTATAGGATTAGAATTAGTAACTAGTATTTTTTGCCCCAACCCTTTGTCTCTTCTCTATTTTAAAATTATATCAAGGACCTATTTATATTTACTTCAGAAGTAACCAGCCCAAGTGAATTAATATATTGTGGCCATAAGTTAAAGTTTTTGAAATATTTAGCAATCTTGAACATCTGACCATAGCACTTCTCATGGGACTTTTCACTGGAGCCTCAAAGCTCTCCATTTCTCATCTCCACATAGTCTATTCATAAAATTATTGCAGATTCAATTATACTACTCATATTCTGGTATTTGGACATGTCTCCCTCTGTTTTTCAAGAGAACTATGATGGATCAATAAATTGATACCAAGTAGTTCAATCAATTAGCAGTTCTGAGAAAATATGTCAGGTTTGTGCCTATCTTCACCATGATAACATCATTCATCCACATTAGTTATTCATCTTCTTTCCAAATTATTTATAAGCCTGAGATCAGCTTGAGAAAATTCATACTTTCATTTCATACCTGCTAGTCATGCCTTAAATGGTGACTATCAGAGATGCAAATTAATTGCAACTATATGAAGGATGCACAAACTAAAAACTATGAAATTTAAATTATTAATTCAGCATCCAGATTCCTTCTGCAATCACTAACAATTTCACCTGTTTTATTGCTCAATGCAAACTAAATTTGGTAATTTAAATAGAAATAGAGAACACTAGACCTTATCACTGTTTCCCTCCTAACTTTAAGTCCCTCTTCCTTTTCCTTCCATTATCTCCTTCGTCTCTGTGTTTTGAACCTACTCTTTTATGTCTGCTGAACTTCAGTCCCATGTCATTGTCAGATCTCATCAACTACACACTATTCTGCTTTAATCTAAGATGTCATTCTTAATATTATTTTACATCCCACCAGTCTATTCCAAGAACCTGAATCCGTTCCACTATACCAAAAAAAACCAAAAGCCTATTTTTCCATGGGCTTTTGTCGGGTTATGGGCATTATGTTATTATGTGATTATGCACTAAAAGTTTTAAGAATATATACAATTTCGGTAGTATTATTGAGAGTAACTGTTGGGAATACTTCTGCATCCACTATGTAGCTGAACAGAGCAATGAATGAAAGTAGGCAAAATGTAACTGTGAAAAAAACTCATATGAAAAAGAAAGCTTGGTTAAGTAAAAAGACTGTTCAGATTAGAACTAATAGGTTCAACCAAAGTTTTCAGACTAGTAAAGTTTTGCTTTACGTGCATCTATTTTCTGTAAATGGAGCCCGTTTAGAGTTTCAATGCTTAAATTAACAAAATAATTTGTGTAACGTTTCTAATGAATAAAATTGAGTTAATTGAGTGTAAGACATTTGTACCAACTTGCCCTTTTAGAAACAAGGATGGGTATAATTTCATCAATAAACAACAAATAAAGGAGAACATTTGAATAAAAATGGCTTTTGAGTTTCCAGATAAAAATGTCACAGATTTCTCAAAGCACATCTCTACAAATTCTAAATCTTGGTTTTAGTGTGATTTGCATAAAATGTCTTAAGTAGCATATGCAAATATTCTCATGTCTAGCAACATTATTTCAGGGGGAAAAAAATGTCACAAATGTCTACCTGGCAAGGTTGCTTCATTTTAATGGCTATGACATGGTATCTGTAACAGCAGAGTTCACAGGTCCAGGAACCCCTCTCACTGATCCACTTCAGCAAGCAAAGCTGATGTGTATACCGAACGGACCCGTCACATCGGCAGGGGTTTAACAGCTCCCCCTGGAAAGAAAACAACTCAGTATGAATATATATTGTGTCTCTATTTTAAAAATCCAACAGTTGCTTTCTTTTCTTTCAAAGCCATTTACCCAGAAGGATACAAGCATCAAACTCTATCCTAGAAAATGAAATTAAATGTTCATACCTCTGGTGGGAATGCAACTAAAGTCTTAAAACTATTTCAAAGATATTACTTAGAGTTATGACATAAATGTTCTACCAACATACGAAATATCTGCAGGATACAGCTCCCAATACCCTAGGGGAAAAGCTGTACTATTAAATCTCTTTAATAACTTTTAAGTGGACGGTCAGATGCAATTCCTCTGCAGTTATTCTTAATCATTGCTAAAGAAGAAATGCATGCCATCCCAGAAAGTAGCTTGCAATAGCATTATGCTTTTATTTTTTCTAACTGTGGCATCATAAATATTGACTTAGGGGACTATATTCCTGAAAGCCTTCATATTCTTATGCAATTTCCTTACTTTGAAAAATATTAAACCTAATGTTTTCTCAGACCACACATTTTGTAAGAGAGATGTATTATCCCTGTTGTCTTCGTGATTACTCGCATGTAAGTTTGCATGCACCTCTAATGGAGTTTATAATTTTAGAATTGTGTTTCTTTCTTTCACAAGGTCAAAGTAGTTTTAGTTCTCTTATGAAAACTCTAACATGCTTTTCACCTCAGTGATATTGAGTCACCAAAATGGGCAATAAGGAAAGACCCTGCCCTTTTTGGTTTTGACATGACTCACCCCCTGTTTGTCCTCTAAGACTATCTGCCTCACGATACACCTGTAGAAAAGGAATACAGGTTTGTCTCTATGTATAAACCAGACCCATCAAGGAATTCACACAAGAGATACTTATGGCATTAACACTAAAACACCTGAGGAATGTGTAACTGCAAAACCAGGTAGAAAAAATCAAGTGTAGCCCAAAGCAAACACTATTCGCCACCGGGACAATTGTATCTGCTTTCACAGGAAAGGAAAAGGGAACGCGCAGGAGCCGCCAGGCAACCGCTCAGCCCAGGAACCCAGAGGCGGGCGCTGTCCGTGGTGCTGACAGGGCGCCGTCGAGAGCGGGAGCCAGCCCAGCCCTGCCGGACCCCACAGCAAGCTGCGCCCGGGGCCCGCCGGGCCTTACCTGCTCGGCGCCCTGGAAGCAGATCTTGCAGATGGGCTGGTGGTGCTGGTGCTGGTGCCCGGAGCGCCGGTCGCCGCCGCCGCTGCTGCTGCTGCGGCTGCTGCATACCGAGCGCGTCTCGGGCCGGTCGCTGGAGCCCCGCCGCTCTCCCTCCCCACCCGCGCGGACCTCCGGCTCCCCGGGGCCCTCCTTCCCCGCCGCCGCCTCCGGGACCGTCGTCTCCGGAAGGCGCCTCGGACCTGCCCCGGAGTCGCCTGCCGCGGCCACCTCCTGCCCTGCCGGCGGCAGCTCCTCCGCGCCGCTGCGCCGCGGGACCACCTCCGCTGGCGACTCGTCTGGCCCCGCGGGGCGCTCGGGGGACGCGGGCGGCGCGGGCAGCGGTGGCAGGTAGCGCGGGGGCGCGGGGACCGAGGCTGGCTCTCCTGGCGACGGCGGCGGAGGCGACGGGGGCGGCTTGGCGTCCC
This sequence comes from Orcinus orca, assembly GCF_937001465.1. Taxonomy (NCBI): domain Eukaryota; kingdom Metazoa; phylum Chordata; class Mammalia; order Artiodactyla; family Delphinidae; genus Orcinus; species Orcinus orca. The sequence goes on along the minus strand of NC_064561.1, from coordinate 171,446,824 downwards.
CGCTCTCCTCCCCGCGGCGCCGACTGCCGCTGGGGCCGCCCTCAAAGCTCATGGTGGTGGGGCCACCGCCGCCGCCCTCCTGCCAGCCCGGCTAGCGCCCCCGGCTCGGGCTGCAGGCGAAGGGAGAAAGGAGGGGGGAGGAAGAAAGGAGGGAGGAAAGCGGGGCGGGAGGAGGGTGGGGACGGAGCCTGGGGCGCCAGGGGCCGAGGGGCGGGACGGGGAGGGGACGCAGAGGGCCCGGCTGCGACGGCGGCGGCTGCTCCGCGGAACCGCGGGGTCGGCTCTGATGGAGGCGGTGCCGAATTCCGCGGCGCGTGAGAGCCGGGCTGCTGGGGGGCGGGGGGGGGGCGACGGCGGGGGCCGGGGAAACCCGGGGAGGGGGGAGGAGCGGCGCAGCAGAGGGGATGGGCCGGGGGGAGGTATTTGGAGGGAACTGGAGCGGGGCGGTAGGTGTGGAGGAGCGGAGGGTCGTTCCCGGGAATGGGGATGTGGAGGGCCGGGTGCGAACCCCGGGGGAGGTGCGGAGACCGCGGGCCGGCATTGGGGGCGTGGGGGAAATCCCTCAGCCGCCTCCGCCGACCCCGCCCCAGGGCCGCTCACGTGTGTTCCGGGGCGGATTACCCCTCCCCAAGCCGCGCGGCGCTGCAGCTCTTGTGAGCGGGGGCGGGGGGGAGGGGTGGAGGAGAGGGGGAAGGGTCGGAGGCCACGGGTCCAGAAGCCGTTACTGGATGGGCGAGTGGGATTCCGCGGCGCGGGGCTGGAAGGGGCCGGGATGATCGAACGCGAGACTCGCGAGGGCAAAGGGGGTCGCGAGACTGACGCCGCGGGCGCGCCCGAGCCGGCTAAGCAGGGGTCGAGGGGAAGGTCGCGTGGGCCCCGAGGACTAACGGACGCTCCCAGGAGACCGCTTCCAGCCCTGTGCGCCCTCTCCCTCAAAGGTACTCTCACCGACCTTCCAGAGCCCCCAAAACAGACGCCTCTGGAACCTGCATCCTCCCTCTGCCCTCCTCGCCCTCTCCCTCCTGCAGGGAGTATCTGGGTTTATTTGAAACCGTTCTGGTGACTTTGTAAATATCGTTTCCTGCAGTGGTTGCTCCTAGTGAACCCTGGTGCCACGTTCTGTGGCGGGCGTGCTCTTCCACCCTTGCGGTAGGAGAAAGGACTCAAAGGACACCTCTCGTGCAGAAGTTGCTGCAACCGCGGATTTCGGTTGTATGCACCCCGAAGCCAGCTGGTTTCTCTATAGTTAACTCCACTCCGCAAAACCTCTCTGGGACTTATCTTCCGGCAGGGCAACAGTGCCCTCAATTCTTTTCTGAAAATAAACTACCTTACCTGCAGGAAAGTAGACGAAAACAGTGCACAGGCAGTAGTTTCTAAATTCGAACAGTGTAAACGCATAAAGCAATAGATTTATATATAGTGCAATGTGTCTAGTCAAAGCCTTGGTGATTTTCACTAGTGTAACCCTTTGATGTCTTTGACGCAACCGACTTGCTCTTACGGCAGTCATTTTTGGCTGCATAGAGCCGGGATCAGATAGGCAAAGTAACTTGTTCAAGGTCACAGAACTGTTAACGAAGAACTTTTGAGCTCCCTGACTCCAGATTTTCCGGCTCAAACACTGAATGATTTTTTTTTCCCTCAGTTCTCCTGCCTCCTAAAACAATATGTAATACATGGTGCGTTTGGTGGCACTGACTCCCATTAATAGTTACATGGGTTTTTTTGCGGGGGGGGGGTTGTTTTTTTCTTTTGCGTTACACGGGCCTGTCAGTGTTGTGGCCTCACCCGTTGCGGAGCACAGGCTCCGGACGCGCAGGTCCAGCGGCCTTGGCTCACTGGCCCAGCCGCTCCGCGGCATGTGGGATCTTCCCGGACCGGGGCACGAACCTGTGTCCCCTACATCGGCAGGCAGACTCTCAACCACTGCGCCACCAGGGGAGCCCTAGTTAGTTGTTCTTAAATGGTTAAGATAAACTACCAGCTTAAGTTAATTTTTCCAGTATACATTTTGGCAGTAAGAAGTATATTTGGTTTAAAAAAAAAAAAAGGTCCAGCTCTTTTGACAGAAATTGGTCTGGTTGGAAAGCAGAGAAGGAGGTAGTAAAAAAAGTCAAGAATGCTTTATTACAAATGGTCCCAGATGAAATAGCTCCCAGAAATGTCCTCTAACACTTAGCACCCTCAGACTGACTTAGTTTTGGTGGCGAAATGGCAAGCAGCAAGCACATTTTGTTAGAAATCATAATCCCTGAACGCCCTAGGAACTTATCACACTGAAGAAATGTGGTTGTAGATAATGTTTTCATTTTCAGTCTTCACCTGTCAAAATGACATTGCACAAGATTGTGTATTGCCACAGTCATAAGATAATCCTAAGCCTTGATTCTAAATTCTTGAATTAAATGGAGTCTAAATTCAATTTATGACTAATACATTTCTACCAAGTATGATAAAGTACATTATTATTTGAAGGACAGCATAAAAGCTGTGGGTTCTGGATAAACAATGCACAGTGACTCAGGCAGCAAAGTAACATGGATGGAAGAGGAGAAGGCCACAATGCTAGATGTATCCTCTCAGTTGATTGTTGGAAAATAACTCTGGTAAGAGAAGATTAACCTTCCTTGACATGGTGAGTAGCCACATAGAAACATTATTTCCTAGCATCTGTGACCTCCAAAGCTGACCTCTCCATGAAAAAGGGAAACTTGTTCATGATCTTCAGTTAACTCAGTGAGTCTTCAACGGATCAAGGAAAAATACCTTTGTAACTTTGATTGCATCCTCTGCCATAAAAATATAGAACAATGGGGAACACAAAAAGGATGAACCACTCTCAGCTGCTGGGACCCAAGTAGAAGAGCTGCTAGAGAGACACAGACATCGCATAAAGAACAACAGGGCACCCACAGCTGCTGACAGCCATCCAATAGCCAACATGGCTCCACCAACTAAAAAATGGATGAAGGGAGAGGCAATTCTATCAATCTGAGCAAATAGTGAAAGGCACATCCAACCTGCTTCAACCTATATAAATGAAGAGAGAGATATAAATACAACAAATGCTTGAAAAGTCTCCATTCTCATGTTTCTCCCTACCCACGCACCCATACATGCAGAGAGTTAAATATACCCTTTACCAAAAGAGGTCTTTCATTATGAACATGCAAACTCTTTAGACACCAGGAATCTCTTGAGTTGAATCCAAGGATGGAGGGGAGGTGGGAAGGTCCCAGGCAAGTATGTCCCAAAAATTTCTTTGGTGATATTAATGGATATCTGTAGGATATTCTCCTTGAACTTCCCAAGTGACCATGTCCTGAAGGTGTCCCCTGAAGTCACCTCAGGGATATTAGGTAGAAAAGAGTCCAGGCTACACTAGGTCAGAGTTGTTTCAGAATGACTTTGAAGCTACATTAGTTGTGATGACCTTGATGTGTCCTCCAATAGGAGAGTTAGCCTGAAGAGCTCTTTAAAATTGCCTTTAAGATGAACCTAGAGATTATCATACTAAGTGAAGTAAGTCAGACAGAGACAAATATTACATGACATCACTTACATGTGGAATCTTAAAAAAAAAAGATACAAATGAGTTTATTTCCAAAGCAGAAATAGACTCACAGACATAGAAAGCAAATTTATGGTTACCAAAAGGAAAGGGGGGGGGGTAGGAAGGGGTAAATTAGGAGTTTAGAATTAACAGATACAAAGTACTATATATAAAATAAACAACAAGAACCTACTGTATAGCACAGGGAACTATATTCAACTATCTTGTAATAATGGAAAAGAATCTGAAAAAGAATGTATATATACATATATATATCTGAATCACTTTGCTGTACACCTGAAACTTTGTAAACCAAGTATAGTTTCAGTAAAAAATTAAAATTAAAAAATGGTCTTTCAATTCTTTTTAAGTTTAGCTTTTAGAGATATTCCAAAATTTTTCACTTGGCACCTTTGGAGTGCATTTATTTGTCTCTGTGGTCACTGAGTACAGAACAGAGAATTCTCAACTGTCTTCAAATACCCGAGAGAAAAGAACTTGAGAACTCCAAGTATGTTATAGAGCAATAAGGTTATGTTGTGTGAGTGGGAGGGTAATTTTTAAAGAGGACAGTGAAGTGTGATCTGTGGATTGCGAGCACTTGGTGCAGAGTATAGCTTTGTCATACACCAGAAACGAAGCAGTGTCAGCCCAATGCCATATACAGAAAAGTCCACAATTTATGTCTCCTATTCTAACCTGTTGATTGAATTCCAGCCTTCTGTGTCAAGTCGCCTCTATGACTGCTCTGCTTAGATACCTAAGAGCTATTCTAAACTAACCCAGTCCAAAAGCACACAACACTCTCAAACCTGCTCATTTCCCAGTCTTCGTCATGCCGGTAAACCAGTTGTTCACTCATCCAGTTACTTAAGCCTTGGAGTCGTCCCTTGACTTTAATTGTTCACGTCATATATTCAGTGTATCACAAAATTATTTCGCATGTACCTTCAAAATACACTTCAAATTTCACTACTATATTTCACCTCCACTCCCGCCATCCCAGTTCAAATCAACGTGATGCCCCAGGATCATCAAAATAGCCTCCTGTCACCCTGCTTCTTATTCTTGAATCTGTCCCCAACAGCAGCCTGGATAATCCTATTCAAATGTAAGTCCAGTCATGTCATCCCACTGCTTGGTACCCACCAGTGGCTCCCCAACACAGTTGGTGCAATGTCAAAAATCTTAGCCTGCCCTACCAATCCTCAGTCTAGCTCCTGGCTACATCTCTGAAGCTATCAATCTCCATATCCTCTTCACCACCCTCTCCCGGTCAGTCCCTATTATTCATTCCTACTCCACTGACTTCCTTGCTACTCCCCAAGTACATTCCCTCCTCACTCCTCCAGTTATCATGGCTCACTCCTTCACTCCTCTCATCTTGCTCAGAGACACTTCATCCAAAAGACCTTCCTCAACGTTCCTAACTGAAATAGAATCCTCCACTCCCATTTTTTTTAACTCTAACCTTTGCCCAGTTTTACTTTTTCATATCCATTTACTATTCAACATTATATATTGATATTTACATATTGTGTGCATTTCTTTTGCTTTTTTTATTTTTTCTCATCTAATATCTTCCACTGGAACACTGGCTCCATTGGAGACTATTTTGTTCACTGCTCTGTCCTTACCGTGCCTAGAACTGTGCCTGGTCAGAGTAGTACTCAGCCAATACTTAGAGAACCATTATATGAAGAATTCAAGCAATCAAGCAGGTAATTATTAATCAGCTTCTGTGTTTAAGGCACTGTGCAGCTTGTTAAACCATAGTTTCCAGGTGGGAATGCAATCTGTAGGACAAAGAAGGATGTAGTCACAGCATTTTGGTGCACTCCATGTGATGCCATTTTTTTTCATTGCTTAACCAACTTACCTAAAAGTATTCTTTCCCTTAGTAATTTATATTAGCTGCTTAATGTGTCATTTGCTACTACGTATGTGAAGTCAACGTCTTGGTTGACCTTGATCCTCACATTCGATGAAGATATCAGAAATTTGAAAACGCACACCACTGGTCTTAAGGTAAAGTGAAGGAGTGTGGATGGAGGGTCTCCATCTCTGACCAATTTCACTGATCATGAATCATGCTCCTCTTTTGATTTTATACTACACTGCATTCTAACATTTGTCAATTCTACCTGTAGAATTGGATACCATACTCTCCTTCCATTTTTCTATCTTTGCCTCTTGTATCTCTCCACTGTTCCCTGTCCCTGCCTTGGTCTCCCTTGGTCTCCCTTGGTCTCCCTACCTTGAAACCTGGACATGTAGAAGGGATTTTTACCCGACAGATTGAAAACATGGAAATATGTTGAATCACTGTGTACACTGGAAATCCTAAACCTGACTGACATCTGGAATGCCGTTGAATCAGCAGGACCTGACAGGGCCACCCAAACTTCACAAGGATCTTGAATAAAGCTAACCCTGATTCCCCTCAGCTGAAAATCATCTATTTTTCTACCAAACTCACATATTAAATATGATTTTTATGACCTCTATTATATTATGCCTTGCCTTGTGGTTTGTTATGACTTATCTGCGTTTTTTTGTGGTTTTTTTTCCTCTTGTGCTAGATTGTAAGCTACTTGGAGTTTGAGCCTATCTGTTTAAGTGAACCTTTTATCTTCATATACTCTGATGGCTGACATCAGTGGCAGCTCAGTAAATATGCACTAAGTAAATATTAACAGAAGTCTTAATTCAAAAGAACTACTATTTATTTGTTAAAAGTTACTGATAGAGTTCTGCACAAATAACAACTCAAAGATAGCTATGCTTCCATGATGTTTGGATGAAGTGCAGTAAATTAGTTTATATACTAGACAGAGAACTTGCTAGACAAAGACAAACCCTTGTGTGGGTAAAGGATTCAGAGTCCCTCAGGATCAATCTGAGGGTAATAAGTACAGTGAAACACCCGGGTGTCCTTTCTCTTCTCCCTTCCCCTGCCCACTCTCCCTTAGGAGATTTATCTCACTCACCTAGGACGTGATCAGTTTCACCACCAATCTGAGAAGAGTGGAAATGAAGCAGGAAACATGCAAGGATGCTATGCCAGAGCTTGGCTCCAGTGGGGTCCTGCTCGCAACCCTGGTTTCTCTACCCATAGAATCCTGGGGTCTCTACTTTTTCCACAGGGCCTCTGCCTAGATTAGGATCACTGGTATGTTTCCCTCTGTCTTAGAAAAGTCCTTGTTCAGACAAGAAGAGGAGGCAACTCCACACCTACACCAGGTCACAAATTTCATACCCCACCCCCAATTCTACCTCAATCCACCCCTTTTCCAGACTTTAAAGTTTTCAGGAAAGGACCATGAGTGACTCAGTCTGGAAGATGAGCTGCTGACTAGTCGCTGAAGTCATCTTGAACAGAATTACATCGTTATGGGTAAACAGCAACTCCTCGAAGAGAAATGTTGCTTTCAGGGGAATGACTGCTTGACAAATACAACTAGATGCCAACTCTCCCCACATTGTGGAATTTGACATCTAGCACATACAATTTACAGTACTTGTCAGCTCCTTCCTCCTGTCCAGCTGAACTCCTGAACTTAGCCCTTCCCAGCTAAGCCAACAACATCAAACTGCACTCCAAAAGATACAGAAATGCAAAATCGAGAGTTATAAACCGCAACTATAGCAAGGCTTCTTAAATGCAGGAAGTTTTAAATAAGTGGACCTAACAGTACAAGTAAAGAAAATTAACCTTTGATATTATAAGCATGAGTTCAACATACAGGTGTGCGCATGCACACGCACGTGACCACATGTCTGTGTGGTGGGATGAGTGGATGACTGGGTAGGGTATGTCACAAATGATGGGTATCATCAAAAAGAAAATGAGTGCAAGCCATAAAACACCATCTTTTTGTGCAATCAATAATCAGCAAGTGACAATTTTTGGTAATGCACTTTGAGAGATGGATGGACCTGACCTCAAAAAAGCCCTAGTCCAACTAAGAAGATAGGCACATAGATATAAACATGTTACATATATTAAGAGTTACAGTAGGAGGATTAACAGTGTTATGGAAGTACAGATATAAACAATTCTGCATGAGAAAGATGATTCATCCTAAGAAAAAGTTTCTCAGAGTAGGTATTTGAGCTGGGCTCTGAAGGCTGGATAGGAGTGCGCCAGGTATGATCCATCTCATCAACTAACTCAATAGGTTAGAGAAACTGCTGTGGACCTTAGACTTAAGTGTGAGGACTATAGAGACAAGGAAGGATGAAAGAGGATATGATTTGAGCCATAAAAAATGAAGATGGTGACAAGTAGGATAAAAGTGAACCTACTACATACTGAAATACTAGAAGAGAGGCACAACTTCTGTTAGAAAATTGTCACTATAAGTAGAATTTAGATCATTTAATTACCAAGAAGTCACTATCCCATCAAATGCAACCAGAGCCACCTAAGGACCAGGAAATAAGCAAATCAGCCTCCAAAAACCACTACAGTCCACCCCACACACTACCACATAAAAATCCATTTACAAATGCTTCCACTTTCCTGTCAGGTGAGACTACTAAATCTGTGATATTTGATTTTACATATAATCCTAATAAACACGCTTACCTAATTTCTCTGTCCACAGCAAATTACAAATAACAAACTTAGAAATGTAAGCAGAATAGCAGCTCCGGGAAATAACAGCTAATAGTCCAGCCCTCTTGAAGAAGCCGATCCAGTGATTTTTAAACCTCTGCAGTTTAAGAGTTTATTTAAAAGCAGACAGCTCTATAGGCAGTGTAGTAAGCCACTAGAGGTCTGTCTGCCTTTTAGACTTGCACGATCACTGGTAATTTTAATAAAGCGTTCAAATATCCAAGAAACATTTACACCTGGGCATGTATGTTGATTAATCTGTAAGCATGATGAGACACGTGTTCATAAGACCCCCTTTCAACATGGTTAATTACAAATTTTTACCACTTAAAATATCGAGATTAGAAAGTTCCCTTATCCTTCTCTGGGCCTCCCTCCACTTCCAACCCTGGGCTGTGCCCGTATTCAATCACACTGCGCCCTTGTGAGCACGCCCTACCAGCGCCCTCCCCTTACTCCACCAGCAGATGGCAAGTTATTTGAGGCCAGATCATTTATATACATATAAAGTGTATAGTTTGTCCCCAGCAGTTAGTACAAATGCATTGGTACGTAATGGGTATTCAAAAAAGTTTTATATGATGAATAAAAGAAAAATGAAGTTTTTGTAACACTTTTAGAGAAGATTTATGTTAAAAATGAATGAGTCTCCAATTACGTGAACAATTCTTTTGCACTTACCAATGATAACTAAAATTGGTTGATCATTTACTGGGTCAGACACTGGCCCAAGCACTTCACATGTGTTAATTTGTTCAATCCTCAGCCACAGTCTGTGAAGCAGGTACTATTACCCGCATTACACTGATGAGGAAAGTGAGGCCAAGGAAAATGAGTTGTGACGATTCAGGGAGCTGAATTGTGAGAGACAAGGGGCTGCCTTCACAACTGGGCACTCTGGCTCCCACGCCTGCACCCTTAACCACACAGTTATTTGCTTCCTGTGTCATCGAATTTATTACAGACCCGAAAAGAAACTTGTGCTACAAGAGGTGGCTAAGACCATCAACATAGCTTCACCAGTTTGAAAAAACACTCAGTTTTTAAATCATTCTTCTACCCTCTGTTTTTGTAAGTTCAACTGTTTTACATTCTGTATATAAGTGAGATCATACATTATTCTTTTTTTGTCTCATTTAACAAATGCTCTCAAGGTTCATCCATGTTGTTGCAAATGGCAGGATTTCTTTTTCTTTTTTTTGAATTATATTTTATTTATTTTTATACAGCAGGTTCTTCTTAGTTATCTATTTTAAACATATTAGTGTTGTATACGTCAATCCCAATCTCCCAGTTCATCACACCACCACCACCCCTGCTTTCCCCCCTTGGTGTCCATACGTTTGTTCTTTACAGCTGTATCTCTATTTCTGCCTTGCAAACTGGTTCATCTGTACCGTTTTTCTAGATTCCACATATATGCGATAATATACGATATTTATTTTTCTCTTTCTGATTTACTTCACTCTGTATGACAGTCTCTAGATCCATCCACGTCTCTTCAGATGACTCAATTTCGTTCCTTTTTATGGCTGAGTAATATTCCATTGTATATAGGTGCCACATCTTCTTTATCCATTCATCTGACGATGGACACTTAGGTTGCTTCCATGATCTGGCTATTGTAAATAGTGCTGCAATGAACATTGGGGTGCATGTGTTTTTTGGAATTATGGTTTTCTCTGGATATATGCCCAGTAGTGGGATTGCTGGGTCATATGGTAGTGCTATTTTTAGTTTTTTAAGGAACCTCCATACTGCTCTCCATAGTGGCCATATCAATTCACATTCCCACCAACAGTGCAAGAAGGTTCCTTTTTCTCCAAACCCTCTCCAGCATTTGTTGTTTGTAGATTTTCTGATGATGCCCATTCTGACAGGTGTGAGGTGATACCTCATTGTAGTTTTGATTTGCATTTCTCTAATAATAAGTGATGCTGAGCAGCTTTTCATGTGCCTCTTGGCCATCTGTATGTCTTCTTTGGAGAAATGTCCATTTAGCACTTCTGCGCATTTTAGGACTGGGTTGTTTGTTTTTTTAATATTGAGCTGCATAAGCTGCTTGTAAATTTTGGAGATTAATCCTTTGCCAGTTGCTTCATTTGCAAATATTTTCTCCCATTCTGAAGGCTGACTTTTCGTCTTGTTTATGGTTTCCTTTGCTGTGCAAAAGCTTTTACGTTTCATTAGGTTCCATTTGTTTATTTTTGTTTTTATTTCCATTTCTCTAGGAAGTGGACCAAAAAAGATCTTGCTGTGCCTTATGTCAAAGGGTGTTCTTCCTATATTTTCCCCTAAGAGTTTTATAGTGTCTGGTCTTACATTTAGGTCTCGAATCCATTTTGAGTTTATTTTTGTGTATGGTGTTAAGGAGTGTTCTAATATCATTCTTTTACATGTAGCTGTCCAGTTTTCCCAGCACCATTTATTGAAGAGGCTGTCTTTTCTCCATTGTATATCCTTGCCTCCCTTGTCATAGACTAGTTGACCATAGGTGTGTGGGTTTATCTCTGGGCTTTCTATCCTGTTCCATTGATCTATATTTCTGTTTTTGTGCCAGTACCATCTTGTCTTGATTACTGTAGCTTTGTAGTATAGTCTGAAGTCAGGGAGTCTGATTCCTCCAGCTTCTTTTTTCTTCCCTCAAGATTGATTTTGCTATTTGGGGTCTTTTGTGTTTCCATATAAATTTTAAGATTTTTTGTTCTAGTTCTGTAAAAAATGCCATTGGTAACTTGATAGGGATTGCATTGAATGTGTAGATTGCTTTGGGGAGTAAAGTCATTTTCACAATATTGACTCTTGCAATCCAAGAACGTGGTATACTCCATCTGTTTTTGTCATCTTTGATTTCTTTCATCAGTGTCTTACAGTTTTCTGAGTACAGGTCTTTTACCTCCTTAGGTAGGTTTATTCCTAGGTATTTTATTCTTTTTGTTGCAATGGTGAAGGGCATTGTTTCCTTAATTTTCTTTCTGGTCTTTTTTTGTAAGTGTATGGGAATGCAAGAGATTTCTGTGTGTTAATTTTTTATCCTGCATTTTTACCAAATTCATTGATTAGCTCTAGTAGTTTTGTGGTGACATCTTTATGATTATCTATGTATAGTATCATGCCATCTGCAAACAATGACAGTTTTACTTCTTCTTTTCCAATTTGGATTCCTTTTATTTCTTTTTCTTCTCTGATTGCCGTGGCTAGGACTTCCGAAACTATGTTGAATAATAGTGACGAGAGTGGACATCCTTGACTTGTTCCTGATCTTAGAGGAAATGCTTTCAGTTTTTCACCATTGAGAATGATGTTTGCTGTGGGTTTGTCGTATATGGCCTTTATTATGTTGAGTTAGATTCCATCTATGCCCACTTTCTGGAGAGTTTTTATCCTAAATGGGCATTGAATTTTGTTAAAAGCTTTTTCTGTGTCTATTGAGATGATCATATGGTTTTTCTTCTTCAATTTTTCAATGTGGTATATCACATTGATTGATTTGTGTATATTCAAGAATCCTTGCATCCCTGGGATTAATCCCACTTGATCATGGTGTATGATCCTTTTAATGTGTTGTTGGATTCTGTTTGCTAGCATTTTGTTGCGTATTTTTGCATCTGTATTCATCAGTGATAGCGGTCTGTAATTTTCTTTTTTTGTAGTATCTTTGTCTGGTTTTGTTATCAGGATGATGGTGGTATCGTAGAATGAGTTTGAGAGTGTTCTTTTCTCAGCAATTTTTTGGAAGAGTTTGAGAAGGATGGGTGTTAGCTCTTCTCTAAATGATTGGTAGAATTCATCTGTGAAGCCATCTGGTCCTGGACTTCTGTTTGTTGGAAGATTTTTAATCACAGTTTCAATTTCATTACTTGTGATTGGTCTGTTCATATTTTCTATTTCTTCCTGGTTCAGTCTTGGAATGTTATACCTTTCTAAGAATTTGTCCATTTCTTCCAGGTTGTCCATCTTATTGGCATAGAATTGCTTGTAGTAGTCCCTTAGGATGCTTTGTATTTCTGAGTGTCCATTGTAACTTCTCCTTTTTCATTTCTAATTTTATTGATTTGAGTCCTCTCCCTCTTTTCCTTGATGAGTCTGGCTAATGGTTTGTCAATATTGTTTATCTTCTGAAAGAACCAGCTTTTAGTTTTATTGATCTTTGCTATTGTTTTTTTGTTTCTACTTAATTTATTTCTGCCCTGATCTTTATGATTTCTTTCCTTCTACTAACTGGGTTTTGTTTGTCCTTCTTTCTCTAGTTCCTTTAGGTGTAAGGTTAGATTGTTTATTTGAGATTTTTCTTGCTTCTTGAGGTAGGCTTGTATAGCTGTAAACTTCCCTTTTAGACCTGCTTTTGCTGCATCCCATAGGTTTTGGATCGTCATGTTTTCATTGTCATTTGTCTCTAGGTATTTTCTGATTTCCTCTTTGATTTCTTCAGTGATCTCTTGGTTATTTAGTAACATATTGTTTAGGCTCCATGTGTTTGTGTATTTTACGTTTTTTCCACTGTAATTCATTTCTAATCTCATAGTGATGTGGTCAGAAAAGATGCTTGATATGATTTCAATTTTCTTAAATTTACTGAGGCTTGATTTGTGACCCAAGATGTGATCTCTCCTGCAGAATGTTTCGTGTGCACTTGAGAAGAAAGTGTAATCTGCTGTTTTTGGATGGAATGTCCTATAAATATCAATTAAATCTATCTGGTCTATTGTGTCATTTAAAGCTTCTCTTTTCTTATTTATTTTCATTTTGGATGATCTGTCCATTGGTGTTAGTGAGGGGTTAAAGTCTCTCACTATTATTGTGTTACTGTCAATTTCTGCTTTTATAGCTGTTAGCAGTTGCCTTATGTATTGATATGCTCCTATGTTGGGTGCATATATATTTATCATTGTTATATCTTCTTCTTGGATTGATCCCTTGATCATTATGTAGTGTCCTTCTTTGTCTCTTATAACATTCTTTATTTTAAAGTCTATTGTATCTGATATGAGTATTGCTACTCCAACTTTCTTTTGATTTCCTTTTGCATGGAATATCTTTTTCCATCCCTTCACTTTCAGTCTGTATGTGTCCCTAGGTCTGAAGTGGGTCTCTTGTAGAACAGCATATATATGGGTCTTGTTTTTTTATCCATTCAGCAAGCCTGTGTCTTTTGGTTGGAGCATTTAATCCATTCACATTTAAGGTAATTATCAATATGTATGTTCCTATGACCATTTTCTTAATTGTTTTGGGTTTGTTTCTGTAGGTCCTTTTCTTCTCTGTGTTTCCCACTTAAAGAAGTTCCTTTAGTATTTGTTGTAGAGCTGGTTTGGTGGTGCTGAATTCTCTTGGCTTTTGTCTGTAAAGCTTTTGATTTCTCCATCAAATCTGCATGAGATCCTTGCCAGCAAGAGTAATCTTGGTTGTAGTTTCTTCCTTTTCATCACTTTAAATATATTGTGCCACTCCCTTCTGGCCTGTGGAGTTTCTGCTGAGAAATCAGCTGTTAATCTTATGGGAGTTCCTTTGTATGTTATTTGTTGTTTTTCGTTTGTTGCTTTTAATAATTTTTCTTTATCTTTAATTTTTGCCAATTTGATTCCTATGTGTCTCGGCGTGTTTCTCCTTGGGTTTATCCTGCCTGGGACTCTCTGCACTTCTTGGCCTTGGGTGGCTATTTCCTTTCCCATGTTAGAGTAGTTTTCAACTATAATCTCTTCAAATATTTTCTCGGGTCCTTTCTCTCTCTCTTCTCCTTCTGGGACCCCTATATACGAATGTTGTTGTGTTTAATGTTGTCCCAGAGGTCTCTTAGGCTGTCTTCACTTCTTTTCATTCTTTTTCTTTATTCTGTTCCACAGCAGTGAATTCCACCATTCTGTCTTCCAGGTCACTTATCTGTTCTTCTGCCTCAGTTATTGTTATTCTGCTATTGATTCCTTCTAATGTATTTTTCATTTCAGTTATTGTATTGTTCATTTCTGTTGTTTGTTCTTTAATTCTTCTAGGTCTTCGTTAAACTTTTCTTGCATCTTCTCAACCTTTGCCTCCATTCTTTTTCCGAGGTCCTGGATCATCTTCACTATCATTATTCTGAATTCTTTTTCTGGAAGGTTGCCTATCTCCACTTCATTTAATTGGTTTTTTGGGGGTTTTATCTTGTTCCTTCATCTTGTACATAGTCCTCTGCCTTTTCATTTTGTCTATCTTTCTGTGAATGTGGTTTCGTTCTACAGACTGCAGGATTTTAGTTCTTCTTTCTTCTGCTGTCTGCCTTCTGGTGGATGAGTCTATCAAAGAGGCTTGTGCAAGCTTCCTGATGGGAGAGACTGGTGGTGGGTAGAGCTGGGTTTTGCTCTGGTGGGCAGGGCTCAGTAAAACTTTTATCTGCTTGTCTGCTGATGGGTGGGGCTGAGTTCCCTCCCTGTTGGTTTTTAGGCCTGAGGTGACCCAGCACTGGAGGCTACAGACTCTTTGGTGGGGCTAATGGTGGACTCTGGGTGGGCTCACGCCAAGGAGTACTTCCTAGAATTTCTGCTGCCAGTGTCCTTGTCCCTGCAGTGAGCCACAGCCACCCCTCGCCTCTGCAGGATACCCACCAACACTAGCAGGTGGGTCTGGTTCAGTCTCCTATGGGGTCACTGCTCCTTGCCCTGGGTTGTGTGTGCCCTCCAGGAGTGGAGTCTCTGTTTCCCCTAGTCCTGTCGAAATCCTGCAATCAAATCCTGCTAGTCCTCAAAGTCTAAATCTCTGGAAATTCCTCCTCCCATTGCCAGACCCCCAGGTTGGAAGCCTGACGTGGGGCTCAGAACGTTCAGTCCAGTGAGTGGACTTCTGTGGTATAAGTGTTCTCCAGTTTGTGAGTCACCCACCCAGCAGTTATGGGATTTGATTTTATTGTGATAGTGCCCTTCTGACCGCCTCACTGCAGCTTCTCCTTTGTCTTTGGTTGTGGGGTATCTTTTTTGGTGAGTTCCAGTATCTTCCTGTTGATGCTTGTTCAGCAGTTCAGGATTTCTTTCTTTTTTAAGGCTAAATAATATTCCACTGTATTTATAGATCACATTTTCTTTACCCATTCATCCACTGATGGGCACTTAAATGGTTTCCATAATTTGGCTATTGTGACTAATGCCACAATGGACATGAGAATACAGTCTTAAAAGATAAACTGAGGCATATTTAAATTTTTTAATAGTTTGAGTAGAAATTGATTCATATGGGACCACATCCAATCTGGCAGATAGAAAGGAAATTCAGAGGTCTGTACAAAATGAAAGACTTTTATAAGCAGAAGGGAGCAGGAACAAGCAAGTTATATCAGGTAAAACAAAGTGGGTTAGTTATTGGAAGATTACTTTTCTTTAGGGGATGGCAGCAAGGTATCATGCAGATTACCTAACTAGTACTGATCAGGTGATTCCTGATTGACTGGTTTAAAATTTCATTTCTGGAAGAGCTGAAACTATAATTATGTCTCAATTTGGTGACATTGGGCTTAGCATAAGTAAATCCATCTTGGGCCTGTTGTCTTGTTGTTAACAGAGGTAAACTGAACTTTCATCTACATTTTCAGATTTTTGCTCCTGAGTAGCAGGGAAACTTAGGGGGTGGGGGTGTTACATGCCTGACCTTTTGAGATTGATAGCATGAAGTGTCATAACCATACTCTTTTAATTGTTTTTTGATGCTACTGGCAGAAAGAAAATAACAGGAGTGGAGGGGCACTGAGTTGAATAAGTATGACATACATTTCCTGGTGTAATGTTAACTTAAAACAATAAAACAGACAATTATTTTACCAGCATTTATTTGGGGGCAGCAAAGAATTGCAATTCAGGTTGTGCAACTAAAGGAAAGGAGAGGAAGCTCTTTTATAGAGGAGAGAGGCAAACTGGGAAGGACTGTTATAAACAAAAATTCCATTGGAGGAAACTGGGAATTTGAAATATAGTGGCTTTTCATTGGCTGAGTTGTGACAGTCTCTGATTTGCTGAGCTGTTGCCAGGCTAGGAGAAAATCTTTCTTCCTCCTGCCGGCAGTAGTAAAGTAGTGTCACTTCCCCCCAGAGACGCAGGTATGTCTCTTCCTAATGGGGTTTATGTTGATGTCCAGTGGTATGTGTATGACAGCTCTCCCTTCTGATCTCCTCACTCAGTTTTACTGAGGCTTCCCTTTATTAATTTGCACACCCTTCTCTGTGTACTGACTGAAAAAACAATCCTGCCATAGAAGACCTATTTACTTTAATGCTTCAGAGAATAATTCATTTATAAATCATGATTGAAAACAGAAACACAAGCCTAAAACTTACCCTACCTCTCTGTTTCTCAACAGGAAGCAACTTTGCCCCCTCTTGCTCCTATCTTCAGGGGACACTTGTCTGTGGCTGGAGGCATTTTTGATTGTCACAACTAGTGGGGTACTGCTTCTGGCCCGGAGTTGGGTAGAGGCCAGAGGTGCAGCCTAATATCCTACAATATACAGAACAGCCCCCAAAACAAAGAATTATCTGGCCCCCAATTTTAATAGTGCCGAGGTAGAGAACTCCTACCCTAAATAACAGCAGAATTTCCCCGAAGATCTGAGTAAAGGAGAAAGAGTTAAAAATTTTAAAGCAACAATAAAAAGGAAATGATAAATTATACAAAGGAGGATATTCTAATTTTTTCTTAGAATTAAAAAAAAGAAAGTTTAAAATCAGAGTTTTTTAAATCTTGAAAGAAGTAGAAACAATTAGGAAAAAAGGACAATGTCCAAAGACTAATTGAACAGGCTGTGCATAATACAAGAGCATATGCTTAAAATAAAATGCTAATTTAAAATAGATTAAAGTACTGCATGTGCATGATGTAACTCAGACTGGTGAGAGTCACTTTCTTTCAGCTTATTTTTCATCTTTTCCAATGCTCAGTGGACAGCCTTCCCAGTTATTTCAAAGTATATTTTGGCTCTGAGATTAGCTTTATAGAAGCTAAAAGTTAGACATTAAAAATTATTGACTCCTGATCATTTAGATTTTGAAACTCCTAAAGTAAAAGGACATGCTACTAAACAACATGTACTAAACAACGATAAATATTTTGATGATGGTAATGATATCTGTATTTCTAGAAGAGGTGTTAGTGATGATATGAAAAAATCTGACTAGTATAAGAAAATGTTATCCTAATAAAGTGAGTTTGAAACCAAAAACACACAGAAGAAATCCTCAATCATTAAAAAGATCATGTTAGTAACTCTTAAACAGACAAAAAGAAAATATTTAATATGATATTAGTTGCATTTTTTTCAAATTTTATCATTTATATATGAAGAGGAGCAGAATATGCCACCACAAAATATGCCTCTTTGGCATAAGGATTATCTTGAGCTGATTATTTTTAAGAAACAGCAGACTCAGGAAAAGCTCTGAAAACTAAGAAGTTGCTCTTTGTAAGGGACAGTTACCTTTATAAGGAAAATCTCCATTTGTAAGGTTGTATCCCTCCCTGTATTAGGAAGAGAAGAATGATTCTAAATCTCTAGAAACTCTTGTCAATGGAGAAGGCAATGACCTTAATCTGCAAAACAACCTTACCTTTGTTTACTGTGCTTTCCCCATAACCGTACCCACTGTCCCAACACACACGTATCTACCTTTTGTCTTTAGTTGAAGATGGTATTTAAGGTGGTGGCTTGGGCCATTTCAAGGAGTTACCCGTTTTCCTGGGTATCTTAAGTGTATACAGGAGGTATACATGTCATTAAACTTTGTTTGTTTTTCTCCTGTTAATCTATCTTTTACTAACGGGAGCTTCTCAGCCAAGAACCTAGAAAGGTAGAGAAAAAATTATTTTTTTCTCCCCTACATATAGGTTGTTTGCTGAAATTTTGAAAAACGCAGAAAACCAAATAGAAAAAGAAAACAATGACTCCTAATTCTACCATCCGGTAATAACAAACATGTGCATTTGTAGGGAAGGAACTTTTCTCTCCGCTCTAGAAATCCCTTCCAAGGAGGAAGATCTTTGGTAAGAGGAGGAAAAGAGCCACAGTCTCCACTGGAATAATGATGCAGCAGAGGTAGAGTCAAAGAGTGTCTGCTAGGAGGGAAAAGTTATGTTGTGCAAATGCTTTCTTTTTGTTTCATACTTTTCTCTGAAGCACCCAGAGATACCTTCCACAAGCCCCTCCATTCCACCTGGGGGTGGGGGTAAACAGGAAGGTACCAATTGACTAAGTTGCAATAGCCTCCAGGGAAGACAAAGACAAGGAAACCTTAAGATGGGTTTTCTTTTTTTTTTAGATGTTGGGGGTAGGAGTTTATTAATTAATTAATTAATTTTTGCTGTGTTGGGTCTTTGTTTCTATGTGAGGGCTTTCTCTAGTTGTGGCAAGTGGGGGCCACTCTTCATCGCGGTGCGCGGGCCTCTCACTGTTGTGGCCTCTCTCGTTGCGGAGCACAGGCTCCAGATGCGCAGGCTCAGTAGTTATGGCTCACGGGCCTAGTTGCTTCCCAGACCAGGGCTCGAACCCGTGTCCCCTGCATTGGCAGGCAGATTCTCAACCGCTGTGCCACCAGGGAAGCCCTTAAGATGGGTTTTAATGCTAGAGTAAGAGCCAGAGGAGAGACGGACCAATTACTTTAGGAGAGGACATAAGGACCAAGAACACCCTTATCAGCATAAGAAATCTCTACAAGCTAGTCATTAGGATGCACACTCATCAGAAAGATTTCCTTTAGTTAATTAACTAAACCCTCTAGTCCTCCCAAGCATTATGGCTCAGCTAAGGGAATTCTACTCTACAGAGAGTATATTTTGATCATTTTTTTCATATCTTTCTAAAATATACTTTTTATTGGAGAGATGGCACCATATATTACATGGATGTCTCATTTATTTATTTCCTGCTGGGATATTTTGGTTATTGCCTATTGTTTTCTCTTTTTTCTATTTTTGGGTTTGGTTTGGTTTTGTTTTTTATGGGAGAAGAGCAGGCCAGGACTATTAGCAATAATGTTTGTATATGCATCAATACAGACATTTTTCTGATTATTTCCTAAGGGAAAATCACTAAAGTAGAACCCATGGGCCAAGCAGTATAAAACTGAAGCCATAATGGGATGGACACAGTACAGATGTAAAACCAAGCTTCAGTTACTCTCTAGGTTCCAGATGGCCCTGCCTTGAACTTTGAGAATCTCAACAGCTGCTGGCTGTGCTTGTTGAGATAGGTCCTGGACCTTGGCTTCCTGCGAAACTATGTAGGTATCTAAAGCTGGATCCATGTGGAACTGCTCTGTATGGCAGCTTGCTTCATCAACTGTGCAGATTAGAAGAGCCAGAGAGAGGGAATTCAGCAAGAGGGAAGTCAGTCTTTCGTAACCTACTCTTGGAAGCCATATCCCATCACTTTTATTGTATTGTTTGTTAGAAGCAAGTGTGGGTCCAGCCCACCCTCTAGGCTTTTTCTTTCTTTCTTTTTATTGAAGTAGAGTTGATTTACAATATTAGTTTCAGGTGTACAACAGAGTGATTCGATATTTTTACAGATTATACTCCGCTTATAGTTATTATAAAATATTGGCTATATTCCATGTTTGTGGATGTGAGATCCCACATCCCTTGTCATGCCCTAGGGGACCTGGGATCCTAAGGAACCTTGCATCTTGGAATGAGCTCCAGTGCGGGGCCCATTCCCAAGGCCTCCCACGTCAGAATTCCTCCTTCACAATTCCAGAGGGAGTGAGCTGGGAACCAGTTCCAGAAGCAGCCTCTCTCTAGGGGTGGGGTTGGGGAAAAAAACAATTCTTTCTCAGCGGTTGCCTTTTCAGAATCTGGCAGACCACCAGTACTAGTGCTTTCTCCTGGTCCTGCGAATTTTTTGGAGCTCAAGTTACAGAGTGGTAAGGTTGTAGTTTCTCAGCTCCATTAGCATTTACTATTAATCAATTACCAACTGCTTTGTATATCACAGAATTTTCAGTTTTATTAAGCCACTGGCACCCCCCACTGGTCTTTCAATATCTTGTGGATTTATTTAGATATTCTTATTTTAATAGGGTTTGAGAAGGGAAGGTGATAACTATGTCTCTCGTTATGTAAACTGGACCAGAATTCAAATGTTCTTTATGTAATAAGATTGCCTATGTTCAAAATTAGGCTCCATCATTTACCAGCTGTTTGACTTGGACAAATTGTGCCTCAGTTTCCTTATTTGCAAAATGTGAATAATAAGACATAGTGTTGCCATAGAGAGACCCTGTTCAGGGCACTCCATAAAATCTAGCTGTTGTTATTATTTTCTCTGTCATATATATTGTAAAAGTTGTCTTCTACTTGTAATTCTGTATGTTTATGTGTGTATATATATGAGTGTGTGTACATATCTTTATGCTTTTCAATAGTAAAGGCTAGAACTTATATAGTACTTACCACGTACCTTTTAAGCACTTCACATATATTAATCTACGGTTCAGAAGGAGAAATTACAATGGAAATTAGAAAATATTTTGAACTGATAATGGAAACACAACCTAATAAAAATTATGGGGTGTGTTTTCCATTATGTTTCCTAATTACCCATCACTGGTGTCTTAAAAATGTTTTAGTTTCTGTTCATTTATTTTGAATCTTGTTTTAATGCTGAACAAAGCCTCAGGCAGACGGCTTATGAGCTATTAGTTTATTAGGAATTACCATTCCTGGGAGCAGGAAAGAGGCACAAGGGGAGTGAAGAGGGGGAGATGGGCGATTCCATGTGAGCATGCGCTATGGAGATGGCTGTCTGTAGGTGTGCTCGCTCCAAGCCCAGGACCCACCCCTGAGGAGCTATGTGAACTGCACTTCCAGTCTTGGCGGTGCGGGTGTCGGGGGATGTGAAGGGAATGGGGAAGAATGGCACATTCTTTGGCAAGGAAGGGGAAATACTTTACCAGCTTCCATCCTCTTCTTTCTCTCTGGGATATTAGCTCCTCAATTCCCAGCCTTGGCAGAAATCCAACCCAATAAGCTCCTTTCTCTCCAGGAACTTGGTCCCTCAAGTCCAAGCTGCTTCAGCTGTCTCTAAGCTTTCAAACAGAATCCCTCTTTCAATATATCCAGCTTTCCTGGTAGTTCTCCTAGAAGCATTGGTCTACTACAAACCATATCATTGAGGTCAGAAGTGAAAGTTCATCTGTATGCTTTGATTTGTGATTATTTTCATTGCTACTTTTCCCTAAATAATTAAGAGTTTTAGTTTTGATTAACTCTTGGCTGAAGAATCATTAAGAAGTATATTGGGTTTTGTTTTTGTCAATTAGTTTTCTATTGCTGTTGCTCTAAAACTTAGTAGGTTAAAACTACAGCATAAATTATCTCACCATTTCTGTGGGTCGAGAACCTGGGCAGGGCTCAACTGAGTGCCCCTGGCTTAGCACCTGTCCCAGACTGCAAGCAAGGTGCCAGCCAGGACTGAACCACCTTAAGGTTCCACTAGGAAAGGACCTGCCTCCAAGCTCACTCATGGGTTTGTTGGCTCAATTCCATTTTTCCAAAGGATACTGAAGTGAGGTCCTCAGTTCCGCCCTGGCTGCTGCCCTGAGGGGTCTTCAGCTCCTTGCCAGGTGGGCAGTTCAACAGGACAGCTGACTTCATCAACTGAGCATTTGAGAAGAGCCAGAGAGAGGGAATTCAGCAAGAGGAAAGTCAGTCTTTTGTAACCTACTCTTGGAAGTAATATCCCATCACTTTTATTGTATTCTCTTTGTTAGAAGCAAGTCCCTGGGTCCAGCCCACCCTCTAGGCTTTTTCTTTCTTTCTTTCTTTTTTATTGAAGTATGGTTGATTTACGTTATTATATTAGCTCCAGGTGTACAACATAGTGATTTGATATTTTTATAGATTATAGTCCATTTAAAGTTGTTACAGAATATTGGCTATATTCCCTGAGCTGTAGCTTATTTATTTTATACATAGACGTTTGTGCCTATTAATCTAGGCTTTTTCTATGTTTGAAGAATCCCCTGTTGTACTTGGAAAAGCCTATAAACCTCTACAGAAAATGAAAACGTCAGGTGCTGCATATTCACTACCCTCCTGGTGGCTGGCATACAGATACATGATCTATGCTTATTCACCGAGGTGTGCCACTGCAGACATTGAAATAAAAGCATCTTATGGGAAGAAACAGGGTGGCGGCAGCAGGGCAGCGGTATCCAAGTGCCAGGCACAGCAGCGAGGTGGAAGCATTCCGGATCCAGCATTCAATACTTCTGCAGTCCAAGCTGTGATATCTTTGCCTGATTATTTGCCTACTTCCTGGTTACCTAGACTCCAAGCCTGATCTGGGACCCTCTGGGAGATATTGTGAATTAACCAATATTTTTAAGTAAATTCCTTTTTTGTTAAATTAACCAGAACGGTTTTCTTTAGCCAGTGAAGAAAGCTGAGTGCTCAAATGTCCTCATTATCACTTTACTCCCTTCCTTCTAGTGTCTTCATCAAGATTGGCAGCTCTCCATCTCTGCTCTTCATCTTCCATCTTCATTTCTTTTTTCTTTCTTCTTTTGCCTCACCTTTTTGTACTTTCCTGTGTATTCTAAGATATGTGTGTGTGTTTCACCTAATGATTTCTCTGCAGTATCAATGGGTCTTCAAATAACAACTTGACTTCTGTAATTTTTTTTTTTCATTGTTTTCAGTCTTCCCCTTTGCAATCAGTTATTTCTTATTTCCACCTGCCTCTCAGGTGTATTCTTATTCATGTGAGACTGGGATTTTCATCTCTTCAGCAATCTCTTCTTTCCAGAATTTATCTACTCTTAAATTTTATTGAGCATCAAAGCAAATGTTTCCCCCAGCTAACCTTTGTTTTCCATAGTAAAATTTTAAATGTAGACTCTTTTCCTCTATCTTAAGTGCTATGTTCTCTGTCATCTGAGGTGCAGAATTCTTTCAAAGACACACTGTTACAAGGAATATAAGTTGCTTCAGGGGACTCACTGTGCACCTGGTTGCTGTTAGAATCATCTCAGATTTCACGTAGAAAGCATGATGATCTGCATGGCCCTAGCAAACATTTTTTTAAAGTTTAGATTAAATCTAAAGTCATGGAACAAATATGGTATATTCTTTTTTTTTTTTTTTTTTCGGTGGTACGTGGGCCTTTCACTGCTGTGGCCTCTCCCGTTGTGGAGCAAAGGCTCCGGACGCGCAGGCTCAGCGGCCATGGCTCATGGGCCCAGCCGCTCCGCGGCATGTGGGATCTTCCCGGACCGGGGCACGAACCCATGTCCCCTGCATCGGCAGGCGGACTCTCAACCAGTGCGTCACCGGGGAAGCCCGATATATTCTTTATAGTCTTGACTTCGAAACAGGAAACTTCAAAGGTAGAATATGTTGCTTATAAAATAGGTTAACATATAAAAAGTTTCCACCACAACGTGATCAAAGTCAACTGACAAATAGCAAAAAAAAATTTAGCAATATTCATGTAAAGATTAATGTCTTTAATGTCCATAAATAAATATAATGCTTACTATAAATATTATTGATTTATTATAATGTATTGATAAGAAAGAAACCAATAATCTTATAGACATGGGCAAATGTCATGAATAGATAATTCACAGAGAAGGAAATATAAATATTTTTATACTTATGAAAATATATTTACCTCATAATAAGAGCATTGCAAATGAAATACAATATGGTTGCATTTCTTACCTGTCATCTTGGCAAAATTATGTGACACACTGAGTGGGCAAAGGTTTGGAGAAATAGGAAAATCATACATTGTTATTGGTGGTGTAATTTTTGTACAATCTTTATGAATGTTGTCAATAGCTATTAAAGTTTAAAATGTGTATACCTCTTTCCTCAGCAATTCCACTTTGGGGCTTTTATCTCACAGATGCACTTACACATACGCTTAAAGATAGTGTACTATACTTTTTAATTGTGGCATCTTCTATAGCAGCAAAAGATTAAAACAACTTAAATTTCCATCAATAGGAAAATCATAAAATAAATTATAGGACCTCATACGATGGAATAACATGCAACACTGAAAACACTGACATAACCCTGGTCATTCAAACATAGAATAATTGCTGAGATGCGTTAGAAATAGTAGAAAAGAAAACAGGGTCCTGGATAGTATTTATATCATATTATCACCTGAGAGAAATAAAAAGGAAGTACCTACCTAAATGCTGGATGTGCACTGATTAGTTCTAAAAGGATACAAGAAACAATAATATGAGACAAATCATATTATTGACTCTTAGAAAAAGCACTGTGGGACAGGTGGGCAAGGGTGGTATATAGAGTTACTTTTTACTCTGTGGCTTCTGTAGCATTTGATATTTGACCATACACATGATTTCAAAAATACAGCAATCAAAGTCTTAATGAGATTGCATAATACAGCTGCCCATTTTTTTATGTACGAGTGCTTCAACTGTTCTGCTTGTGTATTTTTAATGGTAAAAATCGAGGCAGGAGTAATATGACTTTTGATCCTAAGATCCTCAGGCAATTTTATAAACCAAATAAAGGCTAATTTTAAAAAATAATGGAGGCAAAATTATTTGCAGAGGTACCTTGGCAGTAAATTCATTGGATAGTAAAATAGCTTTGAAGAATAATAGCCAATGCTCAAACGTTGGTCCTTTGCACTTAATATTGACCCAGAACTTGAGCAAATGACACTTAAAACACCTGTGCAATCCAGGATGTAAGTCCACGTGTCTACATATGTGTAGGTCCACAGTACACATATGGTACATTCTTTAGCTTCCTTGAAAACTGTCAGGTCTTTGCTCTTTGCTCTGAAATAATTTCACCTATGTTGATGATTTCATATTTTAAAAAAAAAAGAAAAAACTTGGTCTTAATCTTGCATTTTCTTTCATTTCTTCCTTTTTTACCGGTTAAAATTATTGCAGTTTTTCATCCAAGGCTGCTGGATTCAGTTCATAATGTAGTTAATCTATAGCAGTCTTTAAAATAACATGCCAAGATTTTGAAAGGATTGGAGTTTTATGAGTAAGAGTGGCTGCTTCATTTGTAATATTGTATTTATGAAAATAATTAAAAGGCCTTCAAGTCATTTTTCTCTCTAATAGACTAAGAATCCATTGAGTTGAAAAACAGACACACACACCTTGTATCTAATGGTGTTGGCCTATCCAGATATTTCAGAAATATTTTTGCTCAAAATTAGTGAATAATAATTACTGAAGCAGGAATTCAAGTTCAAAAGGAGTTTATTAAGTCAGTTTCTCTACTTTTGTGTAGGTTGAAATTTCCATGTTAAAAAATTTTTTGAGCATTGTTGACACCTAGGTTTATAATCCCCTCACTTCTCCTAACTTCTTCTCTTTCTTCTCTTTAATCTCTTCCCTGCCCTTCCCTAAAAAGGAGGAGCAGATGAGGTCACCCCATGAGAAATGGTTCATTCATTCAACAAATATTTCCTGTGGGCTTCTGTGGGTGGCTCCCAGGCTCTGTTCTAGGCTTGATGACCACAGTGTAAACAAGACAAAGTTCTTGGCTTCACAAGGCTTAAATCCTACAAGGGAGGGCAACAAATAAGCAAGTATACTAATTTCAGATAGTGATGGGTACCTGTCTTCCATTGGTATACAGTCCCAAAATTTAGTGACTTAAAATGACACCCACTTATTTGTTCATGATTCTGTGCATTGTCTATTTGGGCAGGGCTCAGCTGGGAAGATTTACCTGCACCGGGAGAAAGCAGCTGGGTTCATGTATATATTTGTAGTAAGTTAGAAATGACTGAAGGCTGGCAGTTGGCTTGGGTCGTAGTCTGGGACACCTCAGTTCTCCACCAAGTGATCTGTCCAGCAGACTAGCTCGGGCTTAATCAAATGATGGTCTCAGGATTCTAAGCCCAGCAAGTGAAGGCAAGACCTAATGCACAAGGAATTTTAAGTGTATGTCATATTTTTTTTTGCTCTATTAGCCAAACAAGTCACTAGGCCAAGGCCAAAGTCACTGTGGAGGGTGACTTAACAAGAGCATAGACACAGAGAGGGAAATTATTGCAGCTATTTTTGCAAAAAAATATTCCATGTATGTCATGTACCAAGGATCCCAGATTCAGGCATTTGCATGCAGGTCTAGAGCACTGGCTTCCATGAGGTCCTGCTTACATTTTGCTTCTACATGTCTCAAAGTATATTTACTTTCTAAAAAAAAAAAAAGTGTTTTCTTGTCCATTGGAAAATCCTGCATTAAACAAAATTAAACAGTTATTTTTATCATTATCAGTAATATCAGCATTATTCAGGGCTTCTCAGGGACTTAGACATACTACCATACAATGGGAACCCCTAAAATGGGGAATTTTCCTTATAGTATTTCACAGACTTTTTTGACAACAAGGTATCTTCCAAGGCAGATGCTACCTGAATCTAGACAGTTGTTGCCATTAAGATTGTGGGTTCAATATTTCCAGATCTTCCAGGGATTCAAAACAAACAAGAAAGGTGTTTTTTTTTTAAATTTTATGTGAAATTGCCTAATTTGTAATAGATGTTGACAACTTGTTCAAATGTTTTTTTAAAAAATATACTATAAATAAATTTTTAAAAAGAAATACACAAAATACAGCTACAAATCCAACGTGGCTAGTTTATACTTTATAGGACAAAAGGAGACTCTTGGGAAAGAACTCACGCTAATGGAGGGCAAAGTGGAGGCTCGGAGGTTTGGTGGAAGGACAAAAGGCCCAGCTGGAAGGGAAGGGCTTGTTCTGAGCACAGCACTGAGTCTGGCACTCAGATTGTTCTCAGCCCAGTATGAAAGACCTCACAGGAGTCCCCTAAGGAGAGGACAAAACAAGATTGAATACAAACCAGCAAACTACTCTCTATAACCTCCATGGGCACCAAGAGCTCAGGGAGAGAGACTCTCTGGCGAAAACATTGGTGGCCTCAGCTCAGTACTCTCAGCATCAATGAGGACTCTAGGCCTTGGTGTCCCAAGGAATCAGCAGGGGGAGAATCTAACTCTTTCTGATGAGTCCACTTTTCACTGATTTGTTGCATGTCAATTGGAACAGAGATGGGAGAAAGGCAATTTTCCTACTCAGCTTTTCTGTTGGAAGGAAGCTTTTCCCATGAAGCATGTTAACTGGGTCCATTCCTTTTCCTCATCTGATATGATGTATATTCAGGACTCCAACTTCAATGACCTTGACTGCTAAACTGCCCCCCTCCCCTGCACATCCAACCCCACATATCTGTTTATGCTTCCACCTCTATTGCGGTAAATTGTATTTTTCAAAGCTGTGCCATCCACATGCTCTAACACAGTGTGACCTTGCCATCCCCCATCAACAGGTGGAGTCTGTTCCCTTCCCCTTTGAAACCAGGCTGGCTTTGTGAATCTCTTGTCACGTATACAATGGAGAGAAGTGACTCTGCCTGACCTTAGGGAGGCCTTGCAGCTGTTGTCTGTTTCTTGTGGCTCCCTGGATCTGCTGCCAAGTTCCTCAGCATCAGCACTATTGATATTCTGGGCTGAATAATTATTTGTTGGGAGGAGGGGTGGGTGTTGTCCTGTGCATTGAGGATGTTTAGCAGCATGCCTGGCCTCTACCCGTTAGATGACAGGAGTACATTCTCCCCCAGTTGTAACAACCAAAACTAGCTCCAGATCATATTGCCAACTGTCCTCTGGGAGGGCAAACTCACCTTCTGCTGAGAGCCTCTGTTCTATAGGAAGCCAGCCAACACTGAAGAAGCTCAACTACTGAAGACCGCCGTGCTAGAGACATTGGACGTAGGTGCTCCAGTGCACAGTTCCAGCTGGAGCCCAGCCTGCCAGCCACCCTCACCAAGGTGCTAGGTTTGTGAGACGAGCCATTCTGGAGCCTCAGAGTAGCCCATCTGCCAGCTGAGTACCACTGAGTCATCTCAGTCAACTTCACTAGAGGCAGAAGAATGACCCAGCCCAGCCCTGCCTGAATTCCTTGCCTACAGAACCTATGACATTTAATTTTTTAAAAGTCTGCTTTTTTGACCCACTATATTTTAGGACGGTTTGCTTTGTAGCACTAGTACGCTATGGAGCACCTATACAGATGAAAAGTGAGAAGTAATGATGTTTTGCTATTTTTTTTTTAAAAAAAGGAAATTAATATTCATTGCTTGTCCTTGGATGTTTATTTTAATTTTCATAATTTGCTGAGGAGCAAATGAAGCTGCTCTCACTCATGTAACACATATTCATTGAGGGCCCATATTGGTGCCAGGAATCATGTTGGATCCCAGAGACACACAGACAAATATGACATTTTTGAATCATTGTATCTGTATAATTCCCTTCGTGTATCCTGTTATCAAACCAACATTCGCACTTTTGTGAGTTGGTGGCCTTGACGTGACCTTCACTCTTCTTTTTTTTGCTTGTGCTCATGCTGGCCCTCTCCCTGGAACTTACACCTCCCTCTCCATTTTCCTAAATCGTGTCCACGTTAGGGCCAAATCCAGTACCACCTCGTTCACAAAACCTTATCTTATCCATTAGGCAGAATTACTTTCATCCCTTATTTTGACTTTTGCTCTTTTTCTCCCCCTCTCCCAAGCTTAATATTGCATATTATCATCCTTACTCAGCATTTGGCCTTTCCACTTACTTCATAGAGAAAAAGGAACCTGTGAGCACTGAGTTCTGTTGGCTTCCAGCTTCCCAATCCACAAACACAACCGCATCTGTGATGCAAGCAATCTCCTGTATTAGTCAGGATTCTCCGGAGAAACAGAAGGAGATAGGCAGGTAGGTAGAAAGATAGATAGATAGATAGGTAGACAGATAGGTATTGATAGATATTGATATAGACAGACAGATAGATAGAGATTTATTGTAGGAATTGACTCACACAGTTATGGAGGATGAGACAGCCCCTGACCTGCCCTTTGCAGGTCCTCCACCCAAACAGCTGGAGAACCAAGAAAACAAGTGGTGTAATTCAGTCCCAGTCTGAAGGCCTGAGAATAGGGCCAGTGTAAGCCCCAGCCCAAGTCAGAAGGCCTGAGAACCAGGAACAACGATGCCTGAGGGCAGGAGAAGAAGGATGTCTCAGTTCAAGCAAAGAGAGCGAAGTCTTCTTTCCTCGGCTATTTGTTCTAGTTGAGGCCTCAGCAACTTAGATGATGCCTGCCAGCATTGGTGAGGACCATCTTCTTTCCTCAGTCTACTGATTCAAATGTTCATCTCTTCCAAAGACACTCTCACAGCCACACCCACTTTACCAGCTCTCTGGGCATCCTTTAGCCCCATCAAGTTGACACATAAAATTAACCATCACAACTCCTTAACTCCATTTTCATAGAACACTTGTTTTCTTCAATTGAAAGCCATGCCATCTCTGCTCTGGATACACAGTCCCCGACCTCTGGGAGCCAGGGTCCCTTTTTCTCCAACATTTCTGTCTCTCTGTCTCTCTCTTTCCCCTTCATTAGCTCCAGCTTAAAATAATAACCCAAATCCTCTCACACTGATAAAGGGGAGAAGCCTTCTGAATTCTCTCTCTAAATCCACTCATTTGTCTTTACAGAGTCAACATTCCTGGAAGAGTTCTTTCCAATCACCATCTCCATTTTGAATCCCTCATTGACTCTTTACTCTTATATAATTTCTACTTCCTCATCCTTATACACAGCCCTCACCCTACCTATCACACACTTATTCTATTACAACTTCTCTGGTAAAGGTGGCCACTCACTTCATTGTCGCTAAATTGCAGACAGTTTTCAGTCTCCGTATCACAACCTTCTGTTATGATTGACAGTTGCCCACCTCCCCCTTGGCTTTCCAGGACACCATTCTCTCTTCACCCCTGCAACTCCTTCTCATTCTTTGGGTTTGTTTCTGGGGGCGGGGAAGGGGCTGGCCTCTTTTCTCTCCCTGCACATGTGTAAATATTCTCTTCTCTTCACACACGTTCCTGCTTCTCTCCTGAGGGGCCACCTCAATGCTCTCAGACACTCCGGTAGCTTCTTCAGTCACCCAAACAGCTCCCAATTCAATGCTTCCCAGTTCCAACCACTCTGCTGAGCCCTGAACTCATAGATTCAGCTGCCTCTTGGAGATACCCACTTAATTGTCCCTCGGATATCTCCAATGCTCCAGGTTCAAGACCAAACTCATCATCTTCCTGATTAAATATGTCCCTCCTAAGGTTTCCATCTTGGGGACTATTCTCATGGAAGCATCTGACAGAGCCGCCGTATCCTATCAATTACCAGATGCTAAGGATTCTGCCTCTGTTAAATTAGTTCACGTCCAACCACACTGACTCTGCCTTAGCTCAGACCCTCATCATTTCTCCCCTCAACTATTGCAGCAGCCTTTTAATTAACCCCCATCTCCAACTTTGCCCTTCCGCCAACTATTCTCCACTCCACTGAAAAATTTATCCTTCTAAAATAAACATTTGATGATCTTGGTGATATGATTAGAATCTTCCTTGAGAAAGAAGTCCAAGTTCCTCAATCTGGCAGGCTGGGCTCTATGATCTGATCCCTGCTCACCTTTCCAATTCCACCTCTTGCTGCTTCATACCCTGCACACCGGTCACATTAAGTATGTTTGCAATTCCTTGAGTGCATCATACTCTTTCATGTCTACGACTTGCCAATGAGACATTTTGCTCTATTATTTTTTTCTTCATCTTTTTGGTATATCCTTCTCCCATTTTACCCCTTTCTTAATGGCTAATCTAATTAGATGAGTTAGATAAACCAAATAGTAACAGATTATTGCTGTATTTAGAAGATGTGTTTGTAACTCAGCATAATAATAAAAGTATTAGAATTTAAGTATCTAGGTTTTTTGACTATTAAGATGATTCAGTGTTAAAGTACATTTCTCAGTTTTGTCCCCATAGAACATTTAGCAGCTAATATGACCTTGTATATCTACTCACTTATTCCCTCCACCCCAGACGCCCCCCACCTGGAAAATACACTCCATGAAGCCAGAGACCTCAGCTGTGTTGTTGCTATAGATCCCATATGCCTAGAACAGTGCCCAGAAGAGGGTGGAAGTCAATCCACATGTGTCCAATGAAACAGTGAATAAACGCTCAGTCCTAAAAAGCTCAGCCCAGTTGTCAACTCTTTGGGGAGCCTTCCCTGACGCTCCCAAAGGAGGATAGTGTACGATCATCTTCCCTGCGGCCCCCCGGGTTGTCCTCTGTGATTGCACTTAGAATAGCATATTGTAACTGTCAGTAACCCTGTCTCTTCCCACTGCCCCCTGCAACCGTATCACCACCTCCTTGAGAGCAGGGACTGTGTCTCTTATGTCTGTATCTGCAGCTTTAAGCATAGTACCAGCCATTTAGTAGACATTCAATCAATGTTTTAAGTAAATAACCCCATTGCACCTTCTATGACCACACTTTACGTTCTTTGTCTCCTTTGCTGCCTGCAAACTCTTTGAGAATCGGAACTTTTTTCCCCAAGTCTTTCTCCCACTGTCTATTACCATGCTGCTCACATTCTAGACACACAATAAATGCTGAATTAAATTATCATTAGTGTTTCATATGTTCAGATAAACCTAAATGGAGCTCATCAAAAACAACAAGATGTTCGTTTTTCCACTGTTGACCAACACAATGCTAGGATATGGAAACAGATGGTTAGTTGTGACTTTTATAATTATATGGAATACATTCTTTCAAACAACAAATTGCTATGGATCCTTTGGCATCTAGTCCATACAGAATAGTTTGCATGCTTTCTGTTAGGATTTTGTACTAAGTTTCCCGTGTCTTCAATCAGGACCTCCTAGGAGGATAATTTCTATAGCCAGAGTGTCCAATCTACCACAACCTGGATAATATAGCCTGCAGAACAGTTCAACTCCCTTTGCTACCATTGTGTGCTCACCAAGTCTATGCATTATCTGTTGGGTGATAAGAAGTAGAAAATTTCCTGGTCTACCTCCTGGACAGTGTTTACTTAGCCCTGGAAAATTCTGACTCTGAATGTCTTCTTGTGAGATTTTATATTTTCTGGAACATTACTCCTGACCTACTACGATTAGATGCATCAACATTTATTTTATAGTAGCTATAACTTAATTTCCTCAATACTTGATAAATACCCTTGCACCTATATTGAGATTTGGGAAGAAAAGAGGGTGTTCATATGATTTTGAGGATAGATCGCTTCAGTTGTTGGTTAATTTTATCCAAATTATGTTTAATCTTTTATAGTTTCTAATGTATTTGAAAACATGTTTGCTTTTACTAATTCAAGTGTTAACATACTGATTATTTTGAGAATATAAATTTTAATCCCAGTAGAGTTGCACTGTATCCAGGTTAGATTCTAAAATCAGCCTATCTGGCAAAAATCATGTGTAGAAAATTACCCATCTGCCAAACAAAGGCAGACCTTCCTTCTCTCCCAAGTCCAAAGCAGCCTGATCTCTTCACACATCACCATGGATTTGTTTCATCATTTCCACACCAAATGAAATTACTGGCTTGCATTTAAGGGCCAATTTGTATGAACAGCATATATGCAAACAAGAATTATTTTCAGTACTGTGACATGATCATGAAACCAGAGGCGCCTGGGATCAACATCAGGGTTACCTCCCATTTAATTCTCACTTAAGAGCATGTGTTCTTTGGTACAATATCAGGCAGACCAACCACCATGTGGTGTCTCTCCCTCTGTCTCTCCAAATTAGATAATCCATAGAAGTTGTTTGTGCATGTTCAGTGTCTACACTAAAAGTTTTCTTAACTGTACTCAATAGCTTATTTCAAACCCAACTGAAACCAAGAGAATGTCTGTCTAACCATCCATTCCAGCAGTTTCCCATGTCTGATCATGCAAGTCTGATTTCTGTTCTGCAGTTCTGAACTTCCCTTACTGTGGGCACTCACATAAGAACAAACTGGCTTTGTCTGTTTCTTTCACATTTTAATGAACATAGAAGAGAATCCTGATGGCGTTATTTATGGTTCTAGCTTTAGGACTCTTCATTTTCTTAAATAGCTAAATAAGAAAATAAGGCACACTCTTTCAGCCATCTTGGACCCTGTGGAGGACTTCTAAAATGACAAATATGTCTGGACGGCTGTGGTCCAAGGCCATTTTTGCTGGCTATAAGTGGGGTCTACGGAACCAGAGGGAACACACAGATCTCCTGCAAATTGAAGGTGTATATGCTCGAGATGAAACCAAATTCTATCTAGGCAAGAGATGTGCTTATGTGTACAAAGCAAAGAACACAGTAATTCCTGGTGGAAAACCTAACAAAACCAGAGTAATCTGCGGAAAGGTAACTCGTGCTCATGGAAACAGTGGCATGGTTTGTGCCAAATTCCGAAGCAACCTTCCTGCTTAGGCCACTGGACACAGAATCCGTGTGATGTTGTACACGTCAAGGATTTAAACTTATTGAAAAGTAAATAAATAAAAGTGTGGGGGAAAAAAAAAAGACAAGAAGGCACAGCCTGCAGCAGACATGCCCCCATGCCCTGCCCTCCCCACCCCTTCCAATGGATTGCACTTCTGTGCTGGTGGCACCTGAATAAGGAGGAAGGGATTCTGCAAGGCCACTCACCAAACGCTCCTTGGCACTGCCTGCCAGGGGATCTTGCCTGAACTTGACCCTCCCCTACCTGTGCCCAGGGCCCTGATGGGCTGGAGGGCTGCCTTCCCCAGCTGACCCACGGGATTCCGTCCCGGGCAGAGGGCAGCGGTACTCACAGGTTAGGGCCATGGAGAGGCAGGCTGAGTGGGGCCCAGGGGCCCAGGAGAACTGCTTCTGGGGAGGCAGGAGGGAAACCTGTTGGAAGGTGGATCTGCACCTGCTTCCGAGCCCATGGTGCATACGTCCTCATCCCTTAGGTTCCGCTTACGCGGCACGCATTTGATTGAATTAAAACTGAAGAATTTCACGGCGGCAATTGCAGGAAACCCCAAGCAAGGGGTCTTGCTGTGTGGGAGTTCCTGTGTGACTGTTCCGGCCACAGCCCGGCCCCTCGCCACCCCAGCAGCTAGCTGATTCTCAGCTGCGAGGAGCTGCTTCCTTTCTCAGAGATATCCATCTAGCGGCAAGAATTCTGGAGCCCAGTAGCGAAAAGGGGTCGGGAGGTCTAACTGTCCACGTAAAGTGTCTAGCGTTTCACTTAATGCCCTTGTTTTCAGTGCCCCCATCCTCAGCCAGGAATTCCCGAGCCTGGATTTCCTGTTTCAGATTCTTCATAGACGAATTCTCAAGTCTTCTGCCAGGTAAAAAGAGCTGGAATCAGGACGGAACGGGAAGGGGATGTGCAGAGGAGGATGGTAACTGCTTATAAATACTTGGAGACAATCTGTCGTCTTCAACCCCACGCTGAACACCCCATTTTTGGAGACCTATGGTGTTTTCCATTTCCAAAAATGTCCATTCCTGGACTTCTGTGATAAAACTTGACTTGGCTTTGCCTCTCCGATTTTTATTTCAATTTCCTCTGCATTGCTAATTCAGTTACCACTCGCTGGTTTCCTTTCCAGCTTCCAAAATTATGTTGGTATTCTCTTTACTTCTATTCTTTTTATCCTATGAGCTTTTTTTCCTTTTCAAAAGCTCTCTAATTATCTTAATGAGGTTTTGCAAGGGCAGAATTGTTTGTACATTTGTAATCAAATCTACACGTTTAACTGAAAGTCTCTCTTTTTTATTTCCTTCCCCATTTTAAAACAGAAGTTCTCTTTTTTTCTCCTCTTCCCCGATGGTTGTATACAGGGGATGCTGGTGGTGATTATATTTACAATTTAGGCTAAGAACGCAGGAGCCTGAGAAGCGTGACCTCAAATATGGACATGTTGACACTGTATTGTCTGGAAAAGGGGTGCTTGGCTGCTGGATGACCCAGCAATAGCACACACCAGGTACCTAATTCCTAAATGCAGAGGAGCTTGAAGTGCTTCTCTAGAAACTGCATGTATCATGATGGTGAGGCCCCAGCAGCAGCATCTGTGCCGTGGATTCCCCTGGCTCTGGACGATGGACCCAAGTTGGACCAACTGGACGATCTCCCCTCGGAGTTTGGACTTTGATCGCAGACGAGAGAATTAGGAGTTATCAGTAATTGAGGGAAATAAATGGCAGCACTCCAGAGGGAAGACCCCCCCCCCCATTCCACTGCAGAGGCCCTCAGAGCTACCATGGTCCTCATACATCAAGAGGTCCAGTGGGTCAGCTCTTCTTTGTGTTCCATGAGACACCACCTTACACCACACACATCCTATGCGTTCTTCCTTTTTTGTTGTTTTTTGGGTTTTTTGCTTAGGCTGGCTCTTGGTTATTTTAATTTCACTCAAAATAACCTAGAAGAGTGAAAAGCACTCTTAAAGATGCTGCAGTCAGTTGCCATGAAGCATTAGGGTTCTGAGCTACTGTTGCAAGAACCAATTATGTCCATCTCTTCCAACCTCATGTCAGTGACCTCACATGGGTAGCTTGGGTCAGCCACGGTGGGAGTATTTACATCACAAGAACTGGTAAATGATACAATTCAGGGACTTGGGGTTCCCTCCCCTCTCCCCAGGAGAGCTGGTGTTTAAACATCTAACAACACACCACTGATTGTAATCTTAGGTGTAAATTTCCCTGGCCCTCAGTTTGCCCATCCCTAAAGTGGGTATAACACGTCTGCTTCTCCATCTTCTCAGAGATGTTAAGATTTAACCAAGGTAAAAAAAAAATTTTTTTAAACTATTCCAATATTCAGTAACTTTTGACAATATAAATTAAAGAATTTAATTTAAATTGAATAATAAATTTTAACTAATAGCATTGATTATTAGTGACATGTCAAGGAGAAGATACTTTCTGAGAGCAGGACATAGACTGGACATATACAATCATGACTGGCTTATTCATAACTTGAGGAAATAAAGATAATAAAATAATACTCAAACATATTATGAAAATAAGTGAGTAAATTCTCCACCCATTTTCTTTAGCAAGCTACGACAACCACCAATCACAATCACAGAAGGAGAAAGCTAAGTTTGCTTAGTTTTACTGCCTTTTACCACCCTCCTCCCTCTTTTACCTGGTAGGAAATTCAAAGAAATTTTCTCTGAAAGATTAAAACAATCATCTAGTCTGAAGGTGAAAAAAAATCAACTGTCAGTATAACATTATTATTTTATATTTGTACATGAATATATTTAACAAAGTGAATCTGTATCCCTTATCTTATTCATTTCTATGAACATCTATTTTCATTTTTGAGTTCCAATACAACTCTCGCCTTGCCTTTTTTCCCTTTCTTACTATAAAATAGAGGTTCTCAGATAAAATATGGTCTGAATTTCAATTTCAAGTACAGAGTAAGGATGCACAGCTCCTACCTTTAGAGCCATGTCTTGGGCTTTGTGCTGTGTCTGGAGAAAATGATGAAAAGACTCTATATGGGCAAAGGAAGATTGAAATTTGACCAAAACAAGGGAAGGAAGGGATTTACAGGCAGTTATGATGCGTAACAGAGTATTATATGTTTATGTGCCAACAATTCAGAATTATAGAGCTCTCCTGACCCACATTTGCACCTCTCTACCAGAATAAAAATTGCAAAGGGGGGCTTCCCTGGTTGTGTAACGGTTAAGAATCCGCCTGCCAGAAGCCATAGGCAAAAACTGACGTTCTTCAACTTTTGCGTTTAAAGGTGTTTTCCCCCATCCCCCTTTTCAGGTACCAAATAAGTGCTTGCCCACTAAGCCTCTTCCCAGGTCTTTTATCTTGAAACTTTATCTCTGATTTAGAATGTAAAACTTTGCCTCAGTAAAGGAATTTCAGGCATCATTGACCAGTCAAAGAAAGTTTTTTTGCCCAATCCCATGGAATCTATTACTTGTGTATTTTACATAATTTTAATTATCAGTTTGCCCTTGAGGCAGGCAAAAATATATAACTTGGCAATGCTGATAACTTATTAGGGTTGAATAAGTGAAATATTCAGGATGATGTAAGACTAAGCATGTTGCAAAACTGGATAATGTAATGGTTGTCGGCAAAGCCGAGGGCTGGCTATAGGAGATCTTCTCAACAAAAGAAAGGTGGGTCTCATTACCATTTACTGCAATTTTTTTTTTTTTTTTTTTTTTTTTTGTGCGGTATGTGGGCCTCTCACTGTTGTGGCCTCTCTCGTTGCAGAGCACAGGCTCCGGACGCGCAGGCTCAGCGGCCATGGCTTACGGGCCCAGCCGCTCCGCAGCACGTGGGATCCTCCCGGACCGGGGCACAAACCCATGTCTCCTGCATCGGCAGGCGGACTCTCAACCACCGTGCCACCAGAGAAGCCCTGCAATACTTTTATGTGTTACTAGCCTACATGGCCCATGCTTTCTGTAATCATTCAGCTGTGAATGGAAGTTTGAATGATCCTTGGCAACCTCCATGAATACAATTGTGACAATTTCTTCCACCCTACATTTATTCACTCATATTTTTACTCAGCAACTACTCTGTGTCACACCATGTTCATACTGTTTGTATGAACAGAAACATTACCTGCTCTTGTGGATCTTACATTACAGGTAAAGCAGGAAAACAAGCAAACAAATACACACAAAAAAATGTCAGATGGTGACAAAGTGCTCTTGAGAGACCTGACGTGATGGATCAAGATGGTGACTCCTTTTTTTTTCTTGAACTATAATTGCTTTACAATATTGTGTTAGTTTCAGGTGTACAGCAAAGAGATTCAGTTATGTATATAATCTTTTTCAGATTCTTTTCCATTATAGGTTATTACAAGATATTGAATATAGTTCCTTGTGCTATACAGTAAATCCTTATTGTTTACCCATTTTATACATAGTGGTGTGCATCTGTTAATCCCAAATTCCTAATTTGTCCCTTCCCCACCTTTCCCCTTCAGTAACCATAAGTCTGTTTCCTATGTCTGTGAGTCTATTTCTGTTTTGGAAATAAGTTCATTTGTATCATTTTTTTTAGATTCCACATATATGTGATATCATATGATATTTATCTTTCTCTGTCAGGCTTACTTCACTTAGTAGGATAATCTTTAGGTCCATCCATGTTGCTGCAAATGGCAATATTTCATTCTTTTTTATGGTTGAGCAATATTCCATTGTGTGTGTGTGTGTATATATATATATACATATATATATATATAATATATATATATATATATATCACTTTTTTTTTTTTTTTGCGGTATGTGGGCCTCTCACTGTTGTGGCCTCTCCCGTTGTGGAGCACAGGCTCCGGACGCGCAGGCTCAGCGGCCATGGCTCACGGGCCCAGCCGCTCTGCGGCATGTGGGATCCTCCCGGACCGGGGCACGTACCCGCGTCTCCTGCATCGGCAGGTGGACTCTCAACCACTGCGCCACCAGGGAAGCTCTATATCTCACATTTTAAATTGTGTGACTGGAGGAGGTTTCTCTAAGAAGGCAATATTTAAATTAAGCAAGTATGCGTGGCAATAGGAAGCAGGCAAGGGAAGATCTGGGAGGAAGAACACTCCAGGCAGAGGAAATACGTGTCTTGGCATGGAAGGAGGCAGATGTGGCTGGAATGTGGTGGATGAGCAGGGAGGGTGTTAGGTGATAGTGGAAATGTAAGC
Source organism: Orcinus orca (assembly GCF_937001465.1). Classification (NCBI taxonomy): domain Eukaryota; kingdom Metazoa; phylum Chordata; class Mammalia; order Artiodactyla; family Delphinidae; genus Orcinus; species Orcinus orca. The sequence goes on along the minus strand of NC_064561.1, from coordinate 171,408,051 downwards.
TGGCAGCTCATAGAAAGTGGGCATCGTGAGCAGGAAAAGAGATTGGATTTCATCCTGATTACTACGGGAAGCCTTCGTAGGGTCTTAAGAAGGAAAGTGATGAGATGAGATTTAAACTTTTAAAAATCGCACTGGCCACTGTGCACAGGATGGTTCATAAGTCATCAAAAGTGAAAGCAGAGAAACAAATTAAGAAACTATCACAAGAGCTTACGTGAAAGCTGTCAGTGGCTTAGATGAGGTCAACAAGAATAGAAACAGCAACAAGTTGTCAGATCCAGGACACATCCTAGAAAGACCCTCAGTGAGAGCTGCTGATGAATTGGATGGGAACGTGTGGAGGGAAAGAAACAAATCATGAATTTTCTGCAGTGGGCTGTCAGCAATCCTTGGCATTCCTTGGCTGGTAGCAGCGTCACTGTACTTGCTGCCTCCACCTTCACAAGGCTGTCTTTACTCTCTGTGTGTCTGTGTCTCCCTCTCCTAATGACGGCACCACTCATGGGACTTAGGGCCCACCCTAGTCCAGTATGACCTCATCTTAACTTGATTCCACCTGCAGGAACCCTATTTCCTCTGGATGGACAAGAATTTTAGGGGACACTACACAACCCACTACAGTAGCCAGGGGGTCTGCATGGTTCTCCTCAAGGGACTGCTCTCTCTTAAGTAAACATTCAGGCAGCACAGGCTCAGGCAAGGGTGTCACCCAGGCTCATGAGGCTAAGAACTACCTCATTGTCTTCTGAAGCCTGGCCTTGCAATGAGGTGGTAAAGAGTGTTAAGTACGTGGAGACTCTACCTCTTAGCCCTGGAGGAAGAGTACGGTTGTGACTGGAGCATTAGCAACAGGTGAGTAGTAACACATGTACAGCAGATTATATCTCAACTTTGGAGGTGACAGGAAGCATCAGCAGGTGTTATGGCTTGAATTACATCCCCCCAAATTCATATGTTGAGGCCTTAACCTCCAGTGTGAAATTTGGAGATTGGGTCTTTAGGGAAGTTATTAAGGTTAAATGAGGCCATAAGTGTGGGGCCCTAATCCACTAGAATTGGTGTCCTTCTAAGAAGAGGAAGAGACACCAGGGATCTCTCTCCACACACATACAGAGGAAATGCCATGTGAGGTCACAGAGAGAAGGTGGCCAACTCCAAATCAGGGAGAGAGCTCTCACCGGAAACCAACCCTGATAGAACTTGGTTCTAGGACTTCCAGCCTCCAGAACTGGGAGTAAATAAATATCTGTTGTTTAAGCCACCAAGTCTGTAGTATTTTGTTATGGCAGCTCAGCCAACTAGGACAGCAAGTCTTCATTTCAGGTACGATAAATAGGAATCAAATGCCCCACAGACATCAGGGGGAGGTGAGGGAAGATCAAGGTATGGTCTATCCTAGAGAAACACATCTCAAATCTTCATGACAGAGTTTCTGATTTGATTATAAAGAATTTTATTAAACAAATATTTATTGCATGCTTATTATGTACAAGTCACTAGTTGCATCATCAAATTTCAGACACCTGTAAAGACCTAGTGTATATTAGTGGACCTTGGTCTGAAGCCAAAGAGAGTGTGGCTTTGTTCAGTCACTGTGTCCCTCATTATTCTTCTGAAGTAAATGGCAATAACATTCACTTCTGGTATCATGATTTTAAAGAGGTGAAAACAAGACCTGTGCTGTGAAAGTAATGCGATATTAACTATTTCTTGGTATTGGAGAAAGATTTTTAAAACTAGTTACCATATTCTGTCCACTATAGACATTGCTCTTATGTTATCTCTAGCAACAAGATCTAAAATTATTTCATCCTTTTCCTTAGGTTTTCTACTTCTTACTTCATGGTCTAGTCCAAGCTGTTTTCCATTTGATTACTGCATGGGGAATTATTTTGACCCTTGATAACAAGTTTAGAAGCTTCTTGCAATCCAGTTTCACAGTTTATATTCACTCTAAGCTCTTCCTGGATGGGCTCCCTGAAAGAGCATACAAACGGGAACCAAGGGGTCACTTTGAAGGTCTGGTCTGGTTTAACATCTTTGTTGGCAACCGAGAAGAATGTGAAAACACCACAGTAATGAAATCTGATTCTAAATTGGGAGTTGCTGCAATGACAGAGGAATAAATTGAGGAGAAAACCACAGAGTAACTGAAATTCAACTTAGCAAGTTACAATCTAATATATCTGAGAACTGAAAAAGAATTCACAACATGAACTGTCAATGGATGAGTGAAGTCAGTCAAATATTAATGTCCTAAAAGACCTGAGGATAATGGCAAACTTAATCATGCATGTTAGAACTGAGACGGGCTAGAAAATGATAAATGCTGTTTTATACAGCAAGTAAGGAGGTAGCGTAGGGAAGGAAAATGTAGAGGACTGGTGAGATGACATCTAGAATTTGATATTGTATTGGATGTGTTATCACTTGGAAACTCCCTCAATCACAGACAAGTTGAAGTCATATATCAAAGGAAGAATGGAAGGAGAGGATTGACATTGGGAAAAGCAAGTTGAATGGAGGATTAAAGCAGATAAATACAAACTGGCAGCATTCCCAATTACTCAAAGTTACAGAAAGCAGTGTGCTTAGTAGGTAAGAACTTCAAAATCAGACTGGTTTTGTGTCTCCCATTCAGCCGCTTATTAGTTGATGGACCTTGGGTAAGTTGTAGAACTCTAGAAGTCTCAGTTTCTTGGTCTGAAAACATGAAGTAGCAGTAATACTTGATTCTTAGGGTTGTTTGAAGGGTGAATAAGATAGTGCATGTAAGAAATTAGTGCAATCTCCAATGCATACATTCTCAAGAAGTACTAACTACAACAAGCAATAATAATAATAATGATCTACACATAAATAGATCTTTTATATTAACGTACACACATTTTCGTCAAACATTTTTACCCTCTGTTAGTGATAATTTTTGCACAGGAATTTTTCTAGACATGACATTCAACTTAGAGTTTCCACCCAATAATGTGACAGCCTCTACACCAGCAGAGCATTCATTTTAAGTAGTTCACTGTCCCCCATCACTTTCTCCACCACATACTTCTACCATCTGTCCTCCCATATCTTCTTAATCAGAATAGCCTGATAGGCAGTCCTGGATCTAGTGATTTTTTAAAACAAGAGAATATGGAATGAGAGCCAGATGGTAAATTTGAGCATATCTAGGACAATCACTTTATTTAGCTACAAAAACAAACAAAATTAAACAGTTGCTTCTCTTTTTTATCCATTGGTTTCCCTGGCCAGATAAGTCCTTGAACTTTTTTAGATGACAGAAAATTTCCAACCACTCATCAGATACCACGTATCATTTCAAACCATGGGATATCAAAGAAAGAGCATTTTGCTTGTGCCATTTTTAAAAGTCTCAGTCTTTGTGTAGTTGCCTTCTATTGTCTGTCAGGTTGTTTCTATGACTTTTAAGCTGAAGGGCAAATGGAGATATTATTTTGAAAAAGGTAAATATTTCAAGGGAATTTCATGTGCACTAAGGGAAACAGGGAGGGACAAACTGTGATACCCTGCCCCCACCCCAAGGTAAATGATGTAAATGACCAGGTTAAAGAATTTCCTCCTTGCTGAAGTCTGCATGCTGCTTTGCAAGGATTCCATAGAAATGAAGGCAATGAAGTGTGTTCCCTGAAAGGTCCTTTTCTGAGATTAGATCCTGGCTTGCCCCACTATAGTCTAGAGCCTATCATATTAATTAACCAGATCAAACAAATTCCTTTTTCAATTGAAAACCTGTGGTCCAGTGGCTTGATCAATCTGATACCATAATAATAAAAACCATTCTGGTCCCAAAGATTTTCCTCTGAGAAAAGAACTGAATGACAAAATACTTCTGTACATCGTCCAGACACGTCAGTTTCTTTTTTCAAATTGGACACTTTTCGAGGAGTTTGTAAAAACTATCCAGCAACCATGTGTAAAATAGATAGCTAGTGGGAACCTGCTGTATAGCACAGGGAGCTCAGCTTGGTGCTCTGTGATGACCTAGATGGGTGAGACGGGGCAGGGATGTGGGAGGGAGGTCCAAGAGAGAGGGGATATAGGTATACATATAACTGATTCACTTCATTGTACAGCAGAAACTAACACAACATTGTAAAGCAATTTTACTCCAATAAAAAAAAGAAAAAACAAGAATTATATTAAAACAAAATGAAAGAAAAAAAACTATCAAGCAGATTCTGGTGGAGACATTACTTTGAGATAATAGATCAATCATCTCAAACTATTCTGTGTCACCTTGGATTTTAATGCCATTGAAATAATGCAGGCCTTTAGGCTATTTCCACTGAGGCACCAAACTAACTATTATAAATAATTATTAAGAAGTTTGGGGGTTTTTTCCACTTGATTAGCTCGTCAAATATTTCCCTCCTTTTCTGTTTTTTTTTTAACATCTTTATTGGAGTATAATTGCTTTACAATGGTGTGTTAGTTTCTGCTTTATAACAAAGTAAATCAGCTATACGTATACATATATCCCCATATCTCTTCCCTCTTGCATCTCCCTCCTACTCTCCCTATCCCACCCCTCTAGGTGGTCACAAAGCACCATGGTGATCTTCCTGTGCTATGCAGCTGCTTCCCACTAGCTATCTATTTTACATATGGTAGTGCATATATGTCCATGCCACTCTCTCACTTCATCCCAGCTTACCCTTCCCCCTCCCCATGTCCTCAAGTCCATTCTCTACATCTGTGGCTTTATTCCTGTCCTGCCCCTAGGCTCTTCAGAACCTTTTTTTTTTTTTTTTTTTTAGATTCCATATATATGTGTTAGCATACGGTATTTGTTTTTCTCTTTCTGACTTACTTCACTCTGTATGACAGACTCTAGGTCCATCCACGGCACTACAAATAACTCAATTTCGTTTCTTCTTATGGCTGAGTAATATTCCATTGTATATATGTGCCACATCTTCTTTATCCATTCATCTGTTGATGGACACTTAGGTTGCTTCCATGTCCTGGCTATTGTAAATAGAGCTGCAATGAACATTGTGGTACATGATCCCTGCTTTTTTTAACACTGTGTTATGACATAACACCTGAGGAAGTGATATTTTCACATTAATAATATTTTTTATCGGACATTCATTTTTACCTGAAAGAAATGTCTTCCTCAAGAAAGGGAAGAAGTAGTGATCTCCTTTTCTGTAGGTATAAACGTCAAAAGATTCCATATTCTACTTTGGAATTCAGTCACATTAAGAAGATTCTATTATTGATATTTAGGGAACTACTTTTCCCCACATAAAACTTGCTAATATCTTCCAGATGTGTATCAGTTAGCCATCCAGTTTTTGGCCTGCAACTGATAGCTGACTTGTTTTAGTTCTTGTTTCGTTGTTTAGTTCTTGTTTAGTTCTTGTTTTAGTTGTGTTTCAGATGAATGTTATTCTAGCTTACTGAAACAGAAATGACAGAACACCAATTTGATTTCCACTTGTATGCTGTGTGTAGCAATCAAATAAGCAATGACACAAGGTATGTTGAATTCTTTTCAGCTTAGGACATGCAGTTCACATATCTCCCTGTCTGAGGCCCAGGGGTGTGGAACAAAAGATAGGGTACTTTTATACCCAACAAAAGATCAGGTGCTTTTATAATGTACCCCACCTGCTCTCCAGGTGTGGCAAGCACCATATTTTGATGAGTTGTCTTATGTCAATCTGGCCTCAGTTTGGGGTGAATACATTTTCTTTGAGAACTTGTCTGCATTGACTAACAGTGTCTTTGGGCTTAGGAAAACAATCATTAAGAGAAGAAAAATTTATTTTTCACTCATACGTGGTGCTTTTCTGAGGTCCACGTTTCTTTTTTTATCAAGTGCTTTGACTAGATAGAACTAATTCTTGATTTTTTTTCTACACAAATTTTGTTAGAAAAATATTTTGTTCTTCAAGAGTCATTTGGACTTCTTTTTGTGGAAAAAAAAAACAAAAACCAAAGCTGTTTCCTTGGAAGAAAAGGATAGACTTCTTATAACACCCACGTTTTGCTTCTGTCTCCATCAATGACCTGAATGATTCCATGCCTTCGTCAGCATCAAGGAGATAATGTCTCCCCCCATCTGCCTCTGGATGATCTTGTCTGGGACAGTTTGGAACATTTACGAACTTTAGTCTGTACCAATATGCATTATTATGCCCACGTATGATTGAATCATACATTTCCTGCTGCATCAAGGTTATCCAGATACCTGGAGCGCATTCCATTTTGTTGTAGATAAAAAAGCAAGGTGTCCTTCATTTACCGTTTATTGCCTGACTCAGAACTCGATTCTCCTAAAACGCCTTTGGTTATGGGAGGGAAAGGTTGGAGACTGTGTTTCTTTTATTTCCTAAAGAAGATGGGTCCTTTATTTATATCACTAAACCACTTCTGTCTCTAAATTGTTCTGCTTGTAATTGATACATTGTCCTTTAAATGCTTTTACACTGTGAGCACGGCATTGCTTTAGAAACAGTTTAAAAGTACTTATGCACCTGGAATTCTGTTCTGTGGGGAGGGAAATTAAAAAGAAAGACAAAGAAAGAGGAGGGAAAAAAGCTGGTCCTCAAAGTGTTTAAAGCTCCAGGGGTGAAAAAAAAAAGAGGTGAAAAAATAGAATGCAGTGAAATAAAATGTTTAATAAGTGTTGACATGCGGGGTGCAGAGCTCACTGGACATCTGAGAAAACCAAAATTGCAGGGAAGTGGAGACCCTTTCAGAGCAAGGGTTCAGGCTTTTTCAGGATCCCTGAACCACCAGCATGAGAACCTGATGCTCTTAACAATGCAGGTTCCAGGGCCCCGTGCTGGCCCTGCTGAGTGAGAAGAGCTCAAATGAGACCCAGGAATTTGTATATTAACCACCTCCCACGTGATTCATAGGCACAATAGGTTCTGAGAGCTGCTTATATATTCAGTCCAAAGCACTGAAAAATAACACCGGGCTAATCCCCACCTGTCTAGATGGCCTTTAATTCATCAAATAACAAAACCAAAGATACCTCTCACTTACCTCTCTCAGGTATCAAAATGCTTTGAAGGGTGACACTCTCTGTAGTAGAACATTCTTCTGGATGTCTCTCATCTCTCCCCTCCACACCTCCGATGGCCTCTTCCCACCCAATTCCCCAGAGAGCAGCCAGTTTTCTGAAAAATAACTTCCTCTTACTTTCCTGCCTAGAACCCTCCAGTGGCTTTCCGAAACACTCAGAACACTCAGAATGAAATCCAGGCACGTCTCCAGGGCCACCAAGGAACACAGGACCCAACCCCTGTCCTCTTCCCCTCTCCAGCCTCATTTCACACCATCGTCCCCCGTGATTTCTGTTCATCATTTCCCCACCACAGGTGCCTTCTTTCAGATCCCCAGTAAACCTATTTCTCTTTAAGGGCCCTTGAACTTGTAAATGAATGGGCTAAACTTGGGACAGAGGGTCCAGTCAGAAAAGAGCTTTATTCTTCTCCCGCCACTGGGCTGAAAAATACTCTGTTGAACTGCTCTTCCCTTCCCGTGAAAACGATGCCCAACAGTGCTCTTAGCTTTTTGCTCATTTTCTAAATAAAAAGTGTGTTCCCACCCCCAGTGTGAAGCTAGCCCTCCGCTCAGGAAGCAGCACAGGTTCCCAAGGAGCAGGATTTGTGGGAAAGATGCGACGGCTGGTTAACAGACCTGTGTTGTCTTAACTTGATTTGTCTCTGGCTTTCAAATGCCCTCAGTCCGGGCTGACACCCAAGTGTTAGCTCTTCCCTGCAAGGCTCACCATACATTCTTCAGAGACAGCAGCACCGCTGCCAACCACAGGGGCCTTGGTAGAGCGCTGTTCCCTGATGTGAGCCATGCATTCTTGGAGCGGTTATTCAGACCTACATCCCCAGCTGCCCCATCCTATGCACACCCTTGGAATCCTCTCCCTTGAAGTCAGTCAGCCTGTGGGTCGGGGTCCTTCCAGGCCGTGCTGCCTTCTGCAGAGCCTACAGGGCTGGTGGGCACTGTCCCACACTGGGGCGCCGCCAAGCCCTGGAGCCGCCAGTGTCGCCCTGCTGCCCTCTCCTTTGGCTCTACCATGGCCGTTTTCCCCAGCCAGCTTCCTATCTTCAGATTTTTCCAGCCCAAACCTGGAGAACCAACTTCTTGTCACTCAAATCCCAGATTCTCCAAGTGCCCCTCGCTTTTCTTTGCTGGGAGGCTGGTGTCTGAGCTTCTGTAAGCAAGTCCTGAGAGACGGACTTGATTGGACTAGACTAGAATCCCAGTTTTCCCTTCTTGCAAACACCCCCGTCCCCCGTCCCCCAACCCCCCAAAAATGTTCAGCTGCTGCCTCTTGCCAATGACTTAGAGGAAGGACCAGGACTAATTCCCTTCTACCCATGGAGAAAGATAGGGAAGCGCTGCTGCATTTTCTTCCCTGCAAACACACTTCAAAGCATGCTGCACTCGATGACTCTAGGCTTTTCTTATACACCCTCCTTGTATGAGCGCCACGTGCACCTCCTAGCAAGTCCTGTAGGGGATGTTTCTAGTATCTCTCTTCAGAACTTGGGGAGATTTTATCACCCACTGCTCTGTGTTTCGGGAATTTAGTCACCCTAAAAAGAAAAACCCTATTCCTTAAGTTGTTCTGTTCTGATTGCTTTCATCATCCATCCATGCATAACAGACTAACCCCAGAAGTAGTGACTTAGAAGTAGTGACTTAAAACAACACGTTAATCTTTTTTACGATTCTGTGTGTTGACTGGCCTCAGCTGAGCGGTTCTTCTTTTCTGTCATTTGTGTTCACTCACTTGGTGGCATTCAATTGGGTTGGCCTGGAAGGCTGATGAAGTCTTCACCCAGATGGTGCTCAGTGAAGCCTCTCTTTATAACTTGGGCTTCTTGACAGCATGGCAGTTTCAGAGCAGTTGAACTTTTTAAAAGGCAGCTGGCTTCAAAGAAGGAAAGCAGAAGCTACCAGGCTTAAAAGATAGGCTTGGAGCAGGCATGTCTCTGCATCTGCCAGTGAAGGAAAAAAAGACTGCCTCTGGATAGTAGGAGTGGCATGCCCGTATAGAAAGGGAAGGGATTGACAGAAGCCATCTTTGGAGGCTGTTTATCATAGTGACCCCTCTGCCTGGAATGTTCTTTCCAAAGATCTTAACATGGCCACTGGCCCCCTTCTCAGCATTCATGTCTCAGCTCAAATGTCATCACTGGCCTGTCATCACCAAGGTACTTGCCAACTCCACCCATCTCACATAACCCTACAGTCACTCTGAGTTTACTGTCTTCATTTCATTTCATTGTTTTTTGTTTATTGTATATTGCCATTGTTTATTATTATTTGTATATTGTCTCTACTTAACCTTCCACCCCTATGGGAATGTAAGCTCCTGGATAGAAAGGAACTTGGCTTCTTTATTCTCTGCAGTCTCTACATCATCCAGAAAAGAGAAATGACTCACTAACTCTTTGTGAAGAAATTAACACCTAGCTCAGTTCTACCATGTTCAAAGCCAGCTCTCAATAATAGTGGTTGATGATATGACCCAGGAGTCCCACTACTGAGCATATGCCCTGAGAAAACCATAATTCAAAAAGAGTCATGTACCACAATGTTCATTGCAGCACTATTTACAACAGCCAGGACATGGAAGCAACCTAAGTGTCCATCAACAGATGAATGGATAAAGAAGATGTGGCACATATATACAATGGAATATTACTCAGCCATAAAAAGAAAAGAAATTGAGTTATTTGTAGTGAGGTGGATGGACCTAGAGTCTGTCATACAGAGTGAAGTCAGTCAGAAAGAGAAAAAAATACCATATGCTAACATATATATATAGAATCTAAAAAAAAAAAGGTTCTGAAGAATCTAGGGGCAGGACAGGAATAAAGACACAGACATAGAGAATGGACTTGAGGATATGGGGAGGGGGAAGGGTAAGCTGGGACAAAGTGAGAGAGTGGCATGGACATATATACACTACCAAACGTAAGGTAGATAGCTAGTGGGAAGCAGCCGCATAGCACAGGGAGATCAGCTTGGTGCTTTGTGACCACCTAGAGGGGTGGCATAGGGAGGGTGGGAGGGAGGGAGACGCAAGAGGGAGGGGATATGGGGGTATAGGTATACATACAGCTGATTCACTTTGTTATAAAGCAGAAACTAACACAACATTGTAAAGCAATTATACTCCAATAAAGATGTTAAAAAAACAATAGTAGTGGTTGATGGACACAAATGTCTTTATATCTACCCAAGGTTTCATGGGAGAGTAACAATTTTAGAATATTTTTTAAAAATCTCTAGAACAGTAGAGACAATTTCTCAGTCAAAGTTTGACTCCAGTCACACTTTGGATTTCTCCCGGATAAAATGTCCTCAGCTTTAATGAAACTTCTTAATGTTAACAAACAGCTAAACAAAATTTTATTTTCTGCTTAGTCAAGGGAGAATATTAATGTTACACCCTTGATTTTCCTTCTTATAATATGTTAATGCTGTAGTAAATCAACATCATTAAGGGGACCATACCTTAAGGTGGGAACGGACAACCTGCAGTTTTTATGCCATTAATTTTATTGGGATAATAATGATAATAGCTAAGTATCTCGAGCACTTAGCCTGAGTGCCTGGTTCTGTGCTAAGTGCTTCACGTGGACCAACTCTTGGGTTAGTCTAAGCACAATGACCAGAAGGGTCTTTTGCTGCCTTTGTGGCGACTGTCTATAACCTCTAGGAATATGCCCTTAATGAATATCACCATTTGAACAACTTCCTCCCTGATTCTCTGCAAACTCTACAAGAAGAGAGAGCGATACTTTGATATATTACCTTTTTTTATTAAAGTATAGGTGCTGTACAATATTGTATGTGACAGGCATACAATACAGTGATTCACAATTTTTAAAGGTTATACTCCATTTGTAGTTATTATAAAATATTGGTTATATTCCCCATGTTGTACGGTATTTTATATCTAATAGCTTGCACCTCTTACTCCCCCACCCTTGTCTTTCCTCTTCCCTTTCCCCCCTGGTAACCACTGGTTTTTTTCTCTGTATCTGTGAGTCTGCTTCTTTTTTGTTGTATTCACTAGTTTGTTGTATTTTTTAGATTCCACATATAAGTGATGTCACATGGTATTTGTCTTTCTCTATCTGACTTATTTCACTTAGCATAATGCCTTCCAAGTCCATTCTTGTTGCTGCAAATGGCAAAACTTTGTTCTTTTTTATGGCTGAGTACTATTCTATTGTATATATACACACCACATCTTCTTTATCTATTCATCAGTTGATAGACACAGGTTTCTTCCATATCTTGGCAATTGTAAATAATGTTGCTATGAACATTGGGGTGCATGTATCTTTTTGAATTGGTGTTTTTGTTTTTTTCAGATATATACCCAGGAGTGGAATTGCTGGGTCATATGGTAGTTCTATTTTTAGTTTTTTGAGGAAACTCCATACTGTTCTCCACAGTGACTGCACTAATTTACATTCCCACCAACAGTGCACAAGTGCTCCCTTTTATCCACACCCTCAGCAACATTTGTTATTTGTGTTCTTTTTGATGATGGCCATTCTGACAGGTGTGAGGTAAGTCCTACTGTGGTTTTAATTTGCATTTCCCTGATGATTAGTGATGTTGAGCATCTTTTCATGTGCCTGTTGGCCATCTGCATTTCCTCTTTGGAAAAATGTCTATTCAGTTCTTTTTTTAATTTTTTAATCTGGTTAGTTACGGTTTTGTTTGTTTGTTTGTTTGTTGATGTTGGCTTATATGAGCTTTTTATATATATTGGATATTAGTCCCTTATCAGTCATACCATTTGCAAATATTTTCTCCCATTCAGTATGTTGTTTTTTCATTTTGTCAAAGGTTTCCTTTGCTGTGCAAAAGCTTTTAAGCTTAAATAGGTTCCATTTGTTTATTTTTGCTTTTATACCTTTTAACAGTGGTTACCCCAGCCCTAGAGTAACCATGTTATAATACACTTTACTTAAACATAAGATTTGCAAGCATTTCTTTCTTACTTTCATATGTTAGTAGACTCTTGTCCCCAAAAAACTGTCTGTCTACTTCATCAAGAAATACTAATTGTATGAGTTTTAGCTGTCTCTATAAAATTGCATTTCTATTTAATGGCATCTTTCTATAAATAAGTAAGGACAATTGCAAGCTCAATAATTTATAAGTCTTATTATGTACCTCTGTTTATACTTTAAATAACAACTTTTGAATCTGAATCTGTAATTATATGATATGTTAAATGCTATTCTAAAACTCAGTTTTTATTAAAATCCTCCCAAACCATTTAAATGTGTTTTGACTTTCCAAATTGACCAGTTTTCATAGGCTTTTCACAAATACTATCTCATAAGGCATGGAAATAACGCCCATTCAGTTATTGCCTCTCAGTGCCCATAACATAGCTGACTATTCCCTGCTGAAAACTCTGGTCTCAAGATCACTGTTCATTTAATTGATGGCTAATGTCTTCATTACACAGCTGTTAGTCCATCAAGAAGATAGTTAATGAACTTGGCAATATACATTGCATTAACTTTTTGCCCTAAGGTTAATCATGGGATTATTTTCAAATGTGCTTTTGATGTGCTAAGCTTCCCTAATAAATATGATTAAGTAAGATAAGTTGAGAGGAAGAACATCAATTCGATGAAAATTGCTTAACATTAGGCAGTAGGTTTATAAATGAGTAAAGGGAAATTTAATGTCTGTACTTTATGGCTCTTAAAGGATATTTGGCTGTGACCCAGATGCTAAGCTTTACCTTCACTGAGTTAAACCAGGAACACTGATTTATACACCAATATGATGTTCTTCAACTGAGTACCATTCAGGGCCTTATTTTTGCAAATAATATGTTATTTTCCTCTTTCTTTACATCAGAATAAGCATTATTCTTCTTAGTTAGAATAATAATAGGGGATATTCTAAGATTCAATCAATGAGGGGAATAAACAATGTTGAAATAGTAGACTCCTGAGAACAAAATGTGTTTTATTAAAGAAACATTCTCCCAAGCATTGTAAGTAAATTTACATTAAATATTAAAGCTTTCTAAAGAAAAATCTATTTACTCACTTAAAAAAAAAAAAAAAGAACAGTGCAAAGTGCCCTTGCTGTTGCTATTGAAACTACTTTTGTCAAGACTATCCCTCTAATATCCATCCTTCTGAGTGCTATAATTTTAGCCCTTACTGACTCATTCAATATTAGACTAACCTCTAGGAATAAAAATAAACTGTCCAGCATTTAGAACAACAAAGACAGTAGAAACACATTTTGTGATATAATTCTCCTTATCTTAGTTTCTGTTAGTCTTATTAAGAAAAATAGTCTTGGATTTAAAGTTTCTATCATTTGTCCAGGTCTAAAATGATGTTTTCTAAAAACATTTTAATACAGTCGATTAAGTCACTTTCTTCTGTGCCAGTCAAAGTCCCAGAAAGACTATGATGATGACCTCAGTTTGGGAATGATGGCAACCACCACTGAAGAGAGGAAATTATACTTGAATGGGATCCTTTTTTTTTCAAGTACAAAATTAGTACTCTCTCCCCCTTAGCACAAAATATACTTGCTAGGATAGATTCAAGCTTCCTTTACTCAGCATTCCATCTGGCTTAATCTCGGCTGAAGGGGAGAATCACAAAGCAGATGTCAGTCATGGTCTGACCTCTTGGTTTAGAAGGCGGGGTGGGCAATAGCTTCTACTTCTCCACTGGCTTCTCCCTCCAGACATAATCTCCATTTACCCCATTGCTTTAAGAACATGGGTTCCATTTCTTTTGTTGTTGTTGTCTGAGGCTTACTGAAAATATTACAGCACAGCAGAAAGATTCAAATGGCTCCACGTGGTGTTTTGAAATTCATCCCTCCTGTAGGCTGAGTGACCGGAAGGTCGGACAGACTGCCAAAGACCAAGAGCTTCAGCATTTCCTTAGTGTCAGGGTCTACTTCAGTGATTTCCTGATCCCGGGCTGAGACCTCAGGCACGTAATTATCTCTCCTCTCCCTCGCCTCCTCCTGCAGCTTGATGGAGATACGTCTCACTGGACCACTCTGAATCTGCTTCATCAGATGTGTGACGTAGCCTGCGATCTTGTTGTGGAGCTTCTTGCTGGGAATGATGGCGATCTCCTCTCACATGTGCTTGTTGGTGTGCAAGTCGTTGCCCAGGCACGTGTAGTACTTCTCAATGATGACCTGGGCCGCCTTCTTCACGGTTTTGGTGCGGACGTGGCCCGTGTTGGCGGTCCTTGGTAAAAGAGGTTCATTTCTTTATTAGATGACAGACTTTAGGTCTCTGGAGTATTTTTCAGAGAAGAATTTTTGCTTTTCAAGAACAGCTACACAAAATAATCTTGAGCCAAAGTATTCTTTCTTTAGATTTCTGCCAGAAGGGGAATAGAACTACAAAGTTTTATTTTCAAAATTCTCATGTTCAAGTCAATAAATATTTAAAGTCTATAAAGCACTGTACTAATGAGGAGACAGGGATTGGAAGAGTTGGTAAGATCAAACTGAAAAATGAAGACAAACAAAACGCCATATTTCTGCCTTCCAGTTGCTGATATCTTGTTGAAGAGATGAGGACATGTCCTAACAATCTGGTACAAACTGAGTTGTACCAAGTGATGCAAAGGAAGCTCAGACTCATTGGGGGTGGTAGGGATGTGATTATTGGGGAAAGCCTTTTGAGTGTTGACCATTGAGTTGAAGCTCCGAGGTCTTCAACAAAGTGGAAGAGCGTTACAGACCCAAGAAGGAACTTACACCAAGTTCCAGCAGCTTGAGGGCTCAGATTCCATTCTAGGAAAAAGGCTACAATGAGAGATGTATAGAGGGTGTGATGGGACGAGGTGGGAGATAAAACTGTAAAACGATGGAATGCCTTACTTATCTTTCTGTAATTTTTTGGTCATTATTGGAAGTACATATACATATATTCCCTTTCCAGAATGTGTCGTCCTACCATAACACTATCCAGAATCCAGAAAATGATGCTAAACAGTTCATGTGTTTCCCCTTGACAACACTTCATCCTGTAATGCGTCCATCTCAGGGGGTCCCAAGCCAGTCTCCCCTCTTTAGCTTCTGGTACCTTTTCTCTTCACCATGGCTTTCTAGATCAGAGGCCAGCAAACATTTTCTAGAAAAGGCCAGATGGTAAATATCTTAAGTTTCACAGGTCAAACATTCTTTTTTACAGCTACTCAACACTGCTGTTAAAGAATGAAAGCACCCATAGACAATAGGTAAATGAATGGTGTGGCTGTGTTCTGATAAAACTTTATTTCAAAAGCAAGTGGCAGGCCAGATTTGGACCACTGGTTATAGTTTATGGACCCCTCTTCTAGGACTATCAACTCCTTTGTCTTCTCCAAAGGGTCTTAGTTGTTCCTACTCTCTGTCTTCAGTCAAGACTGCTAGTTATTTGAAATCATCAGATTTCCAGTCTTGGTGAATCTGGGGTAGGACCTGATTTTGGAGGCAATGTTAAAGAGGATGGTCTCTTCTTGTCTGAACTTCAAGATGAAGGATCTAGAAGACAAAACTTTTAGCACAACTCTAGGGTGTTACTGTGCTTGAAGTGTCTCTTTTTTCTAGTTTTGCCAAAGACATCTTTCTGCTAATTTAGCTCATTTGGGCCAGGGCTTGAGAATGGAACTAGGTGTGTAATATATTCCAAGAAAGAGGTCAGCCAGAAGTGGAAAGATGGGAGATGAAGAAAAATACCATTTTGCTATATTTGTAATCCCCAAACCTAGTTTTTGAGTGACCACTATTTGTCAATCCACTAATTTTCCTTTAATTTAACTATTGTAACACAGGATCCAAAAAAATGAAGCATTTCAGCTTAATGTATACACAGTGGAAAAATCCATTGGAGATTGTTCATCAGGAGAATAAGTGTTCAGAATTTTTTATAGAAAATATAATTCTGATAACAGTGTACAGTATAGAAGAACCAGTGGGCTTTAGTTAAAAAGTCTCAGTGGTTGCCAAGGGTTGGAGGGAGGGATGGATGAATAGGCAAAACTAGGATTTATTTATTTTTATTTTTATTTTTTGCGGTACATGGGCCTCTCACTACTGTGGCCTCTCCCGCTGCGGAGCACAGACTCCGGACACGCAGGCTCAGCGTCCATGGCTCACGGGCCTAGCTGCTCCGCGGCACGTGGGATCCTCCCGGACCGGAGCACAAACTCGCATCCCCTGCATCGGCAGGCGGACTCTCAACCACTGCGCCACCAAGGAAGCCCCAAAACTAGGATTTTTAAGGCAGTGAAACTGTTCTGTATGGTATTATAATGGTGGATACATCTGATACATTAGTTCAAACCCATAGAATGTGCAATACCAAGAGTGAACCCTAATGTAAACTATGAATTTTGGGTGATTATGGTGCATCAATGCATGTCTATCAATTGTAACAAAAGTACCACTCTGATGCAGAATTTGATAAAGAGGGGAGACTATACTTGTGTGAAGGCAGAGGGTATATGAGAAATCTCTGTACCTCCACTCAATTTTGCAGTGAACCTGAAACTGCTCTAAAAATTAAATTCTACGTTAAAAGAAGTCTCTGACAAGGAATAATCCCAGATTTAACTAGTGAGATGGCATACATAGGTGCCATTTATGGCCCTCGAAGACACCCTTAGTAAGCGCACAAAGACAAAATTTCCAAAGGGCAGAGTAGGGTTGGAAGAGATGCAAGGCGTTTGCCTTAAGACTGTGGTCTAGACAGAGTGCCGCTCTGTCAGTCAAGCAGTATGCAGATTGTACTTTCCAAAATGACTGCAACAAAAGCTCCCATCCCACATTTCTTCTTCCTGTGTGATGCTGTAGCTCCTTTTATAGAGGTGTAGGGGCTTTGTTTCTCCCCTTGAATCTGACAACAGCAGAACTGATGCTATGGAACTTCTGAGGTTAGGACATGAAAGTCTATATGGATTTCACCTGGAGCTCCTGAGACATTGTTCTGGAACTTAGTCACCATGCTATGAGGAAGTGGCAAGATCACACGGAGGTCAGGTCTAACTTTCTGGCTAAAGCTCCTTTTGAGGTCCCAGCCAGTAGCCAGCATCAACCTCCTGACATGTGACTAGGTGAGTCACAAGGTGACTCTAGCCCCAAACACCATCTGCTGCAATAGCGTGAGAAACCCCACCCCCAAGCAAACACTGCCTAACTGAACCTAGTCAACGCCCAGAACAATGAGAGAAAATGATAAAGCAATTTTTGTCGCTTTGATGTGAATCTTTACACAGCAATAGATAACCAAATAAGAACGAGGGGTACAAAAAGAGAGGCCCAAGCTGGGTAGTTGCTGCTGTTTAATAAATCAGTAGAAAATAATAGTTAATGATATCATGTCTAGTTCTTATGTTCACTTTTTAATATTTCGATCAAGTGGAGCAAGATTCCTTTTAAGGACCACTATATTCCCCATCTTTCCTAAGAGTGCTAACAGGACTGACAAGATCTGGCTTCTCAGATGCAAATGGTCTACATGAGCCAGAAGCCTGGGAACATACACATCATGCTCAAATGACTATCCATGTATTTAATTTAAAAATAAAAAAACATTGCTCATCACTCCATAGGTACTAGGCTGATACATTCAAGTCATAAGATCTCAAACCCTAGAGATACAATGTCTTTTTTAATTTTGCAAAAATTGCCTTTTTATCCTTAATGCATTAATTCATCTTTTACTTTTTTTTTTTTTTTATCTTGCTTATGCAGTAGCATATCTCCTGGGATCACTGCAAATCTTGATAAGGCCCTGTGGCATGTACTTTAACCTAATTATAGAAGCAACTCCAATGGCCTCTCATTCACTTGGATGCGAAGAGATGCATGATTTAACAGGGTCACATTCTTGGGCTAATTCCACTCTTCAGTCAGCCAAGAGGCAGCTGCTTGAGCATGTCCAAGGATGTAGAATGTGGCCACTCCTGCTTCCATGCCAACACCCACCCCCTTCATTCTCTACAAATAAAATTCTCTCCCACTTAAGGGCAAAGGATAATATCACCTCTCTGGCTTCTAGCTGCCCATTCCTTCCTCTAATTTGTATAACCACATTCCTCACTTTTTCTCTCCATGACCTGAGATAATGTGTCTTTTCTACTTCAAGTCAAAATCCTCATCTTTTTTCTGAAGTCTACCACTTCCCATCTTTTTTTTTTTTTTTTTTTTTTTTTGCGGTACGCGGGCCTCTCACTGTTGTGGCCTCTCCCGTTGGGGAGCACAGGCTCCGGACGCGCAGTCTCAGAGGCCATGGCTCACCGGCCCAGCCGCTCCACGGCATGTGAGATCTTCCTGGACCGGGGCACGAACCCGTGTCCCCCGCATCGGCAGGCGGACTCTCAACCACTGCGCCACCAGGGAAGTCCCACTTCCCATCTTCTCAGAGGCTTTCTCCATAAATAATACTCTCTTTTCTGTATCTTCATCCTCTTCCTCTTTCCTGACACTTGACCCTCTGCCTATAAATTTTCCCATTCTAAAGATTAACTCTTCCTTGTCCTTGTATCTCTTTAGATACCTCCTTATCTTGCTTTTCAACCAAACTTTTTGAAAATGTCAATATTTGATTTCCCTTGCTCAAATCCTATTCATTCTTTGTTCTAGCATCATCTCAATATTGCCTACATCATTTGAATGGTTGGGGTCACAAATGATTTTCGGAAATTATTCCAAGACTTATTGACTTGCTCTTTGTAAATCTTTAGAGATTCTCAACCATTTCATCCTTTGGAAATAACCTATCTTCCCTGTTTTCCACATCACTCTCTCCTAATTTGACTTGACTTCCCTCTCTTCCTTCCCTCCCTCCTTCCTTCCTTATTTTGTCTTTTCTCTCTCAACAATATATAGGGTCTTGTATTAGTCAGCTCAGGCTGCCATAGCAAAACGTTATAGATTGGGTCACTTATAACAGAAATTTATTTTCTCAAAGTTCTGGAGACTAGCAGTCCCAGATCAGGGTGCCAGCCAATTCAGTTCCTGGTGAAGTTTCTTTTCCTGTCTTGCATATGGCCACCTTCTCGCTATATTCTCACATGGAGTTTCCTCTGTGCATGCACAGAGAGTAAACAAGAGGTCTCTCTCTCCTCCTATAAGACCAACAGTCTATGGAATTCGGGCCCCACCCTTAACTCTTTTAACCTTAATTTCCTCCTAAAGGTCTTATCTCCAAATACCGTCACGTTGAAACTTAGAGCTTCAACAAATGAATTTGGAGAGGGGACATAATTTAGTCCATAGCAAGTATAGTTTGTCACATAAAAACTAGGCAGAGTCACACAGTTCCACGTTTGCTCGCAGATTGGGCACCTCTCTCTTTCCCCTCTGATGCCCTTAGTGAGTTGTTGGCATTTACTTTCACACCTGTTACTTCAGAATCCCAAGATGGTTGCTACATCCTCAGAGGTTTTCCTTGAGAGGCTGAAACCAGGCAAACCTATGAGCCAAGTTCCTTTTTTTAGGAGCAAGAAAATAATAGCGGCCCTCAGACTCCCTCTATTTCTTCCTGACCAGAACTGCCTCACATGCATATCAATGTCAAGGGGGATTTCCACAATTGATTTAGTCTAATCAACATCCACTTTCCCTGGGATAAGGGAGGGGTGATTCTACAGCACACAGGGTTCTGTCAGTCATGCAGGCAGAAGGACATGGCTGACTTCTATCTTTCTGACTGCCCTCTCTCAGCCTTCTTCTTAAAAGCCTCTTACTTCAACTGGTCCCTTATATTTCAGTCTCCAGGATTCTTTACTTGGACTAATATTCTCTCTATACTCTTTTCCCAGGTAACCTCATTTATGCCCACTGTTTGCATTACGCCTTAAACATTATAGACCCCCAAATCACTTTCTCTAGTCTAGATATCTTCTATTGGCTAAGCTTATATATATATCTAAAGGTCTTCCTGGCATTTCTACCAGGATTTTTCGCAGACATCTCGAAGTCAACATGTTGAAAAATGAAACTCGTTTCCGTTTCCAATGCCACACATTCTCCATCTCTTTGGTACTCTCTCTGTTGTTTAGTGGAAACATCTCATAACGATTTACCCAAGCAAACAAACCACTATTATCTTAGGTGCCTTCCACTCCCTTACCTACCACATCCATTTAGTTACCAATATCTCACAAATCTCTGCACTTTTTTTCATCCCTACTACCACGCCTTCCTCCTTTAGCTTCATTTCCTACTATTTCCTTTCTGTCATATTACAGTATTTATCAATCTAGGACCTGCTTCTAATAATGCGCACCTTTGTTTGCATATCTTTCATGACTGCCAAACTTTAAGGGACAAGAGGGCATTTTTACATTCTTCTTTTACATTCTTTTTTTTTTTTAACATCTTTATTGGAGTATTGCCTTACAATGGTATGTTAGTTTCTGTTTTATAACAAAGTGAATCAGCTATACATATACACATATCCCCATATCTCTTCCCTCTTACCTCTTTTACATTCTTGTACTCATTGCAACCTGGTACATGGTAAGCCCTCATGAAACTAAGTTCAATTCAGCGACCAAAACTCATATATATAGAAATGATAATGCAATGTCCTTGCACTGGGCTTTCTTGCTCTTCTCAGCATAAGACACTTGAGGGAAGAATCTTTGTTGTTCCCTTCCTTTGTAACTTTCCAAAATACTGAGTGCAGTGCTTTTTACTACTGATGACAAACACATTTAAAAATATCAATAGATTAACTCCAGAAAACAAAGCGATATGCTCTATAGTTGTGGATGGACATGGCATTGATATATTTTTCCATGTTGTATGCAGTACTTTCCTGTCTGCATTACACATGGACTCCCTGGAGTTGGTCACCATCAGAGTGTGTAATTCTGTAAAATGGAATCTTGGCTCAGATCAGGTCTGTGGTGTCTTCTGGATCTCATGTCTTGTGATTCCATGATTATAAGATTACTGAGAGAAGCAAGTTCATTTTGATGTAAATAAGCCCATGAACTGGGGAAGGAAGAGTGCTGTCCCTGATGATGTTCTGCAGTAACCGTTTGGCTCAAAAAAAATGCAAATAGTTTATTTTTAACACTAGGGGATAAATCTTAATCTTCGAAGTTCTCAAAGGTATGATTTTCTTTTTGGAAAACACTATTTAAGAACATCAATACACCCCTTTGAATTTGGGTCAAAATTTGATGACATAGCATTAATGGTTATGTCAGAACTACTGGGTCAAATCATAGGTATTGAGATAGTCTTTCTTCAATGAAATTTTATCAGTGTAATAGCTATTTCCAGAATACACCCCCATAATTAAAACTAAGATAGGATATGGGATTAAAATACCAAAAACAATCGATCATATTGAAATGGAGCAGGACCCTATGGTCCTTGCCCCCCATGTCTTCAGCCTGCCTTTTGTCTGTGGAAAAAGTTTAGCCAAAGAACAAGTTTAATCAGAAAATGATTAAATGAGAAAATGCAGAAACAAAAGGTAACAAGAAGACTAAATAATAATAGTTTAGTCATTAAGCAGAGTCAAGGACCTTTAGTTCCTCCTCAAGGGCTATAGATAATATTCTGAGCCCTATCCTGTGAGCTGTCTTATAGATACTGAGACCCCCACCAGGTGGAAGAAGTTAACTACACGAGGACCAGGCTGTAGACATGACATAAGCTGCCACAGTTCTGAGAACTGGCCTCAAAGAAATGGGAACAAACTGACCCTGGAACTAAAGATTAACTGTATTTAAAACAATTAAGATGATGCTGATCAGACCACCACATGACCAATCTCATAATGACTGTCAGAGCTGACTGCTGTTTCTGCATGTAGTCCCCTTCCTCTGTCCATAAAAGCTCTTGCCCCCTGATTGTCAGTGTGGGGCGGAGCAAACCTTTGGAAAGGCATCTGCCCTCCTCATCCCCCTCCACACATTGCTGGCATCTGAAATAAAGCAAACTTTCCTTTCCACCAACCCGGCCTCTTTTTTGGCCTTTGAGCGGTGAGCTCAATTTAGGTTACAATATCACATTTAAACTTATTTTGACTAAGTTGAGTGAAATTTGCTTTCCTTCTAAGAACACGTGATTTTCAATTAAATTACTAGAAATAAAAAATAAATTAGTTATCCTCTCTAAGTTCTTATTTTCATTCCTTATTGACCTCCTCCTTGCTTTGAAAGTTTTGCACTTGAGGGCTTCCCTGGTGGCGCAGTGGTTAAGAATCCACCTGCCAATGCAGAGGACACGGGTTCAAGCCCTGGTCCGGGAAGATCCCACATGCCTCGGAGCAACTAAGCCCATGCACCACAACTACTGAGCCTGCGCTTTAGAGCCCGCAAGCCGCAGTTACTGAGCCGAAGTGCCACAATTGCTGAAGCCTGCGCACCTAGAGCCTGTGCTCTGCAACAAGAGAAGCCACCGCAACGAGAAGCCTGCACACCACAACGAAGAGTAGCCCCGCTCACCGCAACTAGAGAAAGCCCGCATGCAGCAATGAAGACCCAATGCAGCCAAAAATAAATAAATTAAATAAATAAATTTTTTAAAAAAAGAAAGTTTTGCACTTGAAATTACCCTCTTTACTCATAAATTTATCTCATCTTCCTGAAAGTATGAGGAGCAATACACTTTATTTATACAGTGTTTTACAATCTGCAATGTCCTTTTTGATCTATTTAACTACATCTAAACCACACGTTAATCTCATGAAGCAGACAAACCAGATATAATTTCACAGATGAGGAAACTGTCACCTTTACCCAAGATCACATGATTAGAAAGTGATAAAACCAAGAGAAGACTCAATATCGTTTGATATTTAGTCTACTGCTCTTTGCAACTTGGCAACCATTCCAAACTCAAAAAATATATCTCCCTCTGCCTTTTATAAAACAGCATTAAGATTGCACTGAGATGCACAGAGTATAAAATTGCTTGTATACTTTTGATCTTTTCTTTCTTCTTGCCATTTCAGTTTTGAAATGGCAAACCTTGGGAAGGTATCTCAGGTTTATACAGTGAAAACTTTACTTCTCAGGACTTGGGAAAGTCTAGTCAACATTGCTGAAATAGAAAAAAAACATGTTCTTCATGGAATATTCATAAGACAAATGTATTTTTAAAACTTGCAAAGCTGGCTGAGCTACAACCTCACAAGTGATATTTCAAAACATGTTAGAGGTCTTCTGCTTGTGGCCATAACAAAGTAACTTGTACCAGACTAATCCTCTCACCAGAGACAACTATAAAACTGAACAAAATATAGGAAATGATTATTTTTAGATGTTAGACTATAGGCAACACAGATCTGTGATCCCCAAGGGGAGCCTTAAGATCACAGTTATACAAGCTTCTACCTGGAGGCATTCTGCAAATGGTAGGGTGGGGGTGGGGCAGGGAGCCCCAGCAGGGTGCAGGTGTCATAGCTCTGGGCTGCAAGGGTGGCTGGAAATTGTGGGGCAGGAATGAAGAGAAGGGAGTCATACAGAAATGAAGTTCCAGAATTCTGCACGTGGTTCCCCTTACTCTTTGGTGCAATACAAAAGTGTGTATGCATAACGCAGAACCCATAAGGCAGGGTAAAAAAAGCTATCAAATAAAGAAAAAATACTGGGGAAGTTTGAGTTGAAAAACTATTAGAACTCATCTAGTCTGGGAGACACTTGAGTACTGACCAGAGTGGAGACAACTCATTAAATATCCCTGACATTCAATGGAGACGCAGGGAAGGTCATGCTAATCTAGTTCCACAGTAAAACTACTCTGAAGTGTCCCTAACAAAGCGTAAAAATTATCCATAAATAAGTTCAGCTTAAGTAAATGAATTACCTATCTGCTGGAACAAAATTCAATATTCTATTAAGGAAGAATGTAAAAGCCAGCTCTTCAGCAGCATAGCATCCATAGTATCCAGTATATAACAAAACATTACTAAACATTTTGAAGAAGAAGCAAAATGTGGTGCAGAACCAAAAGAAAAGTCAGTCAATATAAATGTAAATTGTTTATTTTTAGCAAAATGAGATAGATCTCAAAAAACTTTGAATGTTTTGAAGTATGATAGCTGTTTTGGAAAAAACTTTTTCCAAAATAGATAAAGGCACAAAGAGAAAAAATTTTAAAGGAGTCAGAAAGAAAAAACATAAAAAGAGCAACCACTAACCTCATTAGAAACAATGTATGCCAGACTACATTAGACTGACATCTTTAAAGTACTGAAAGGAAAAACTAAACCTAAAATCTTGTAAATATCCTCCAAACATGAAGGAAAAATAAAGACATCTTTAGGCATACAAATACAGAAAGAATCTGTCATCATCAGGCAAGCACTACAAGATATATTAAGAGAATTTCTTCAGACTAAACGAAAAATGTTTCCAGATGGAAATTCAGTCTACACAAAGAATGGAGAGTTCCAAAAAAAGTAAATATGTAAATAAATATAAATTATTTTCTCTTGTGGCTTAATTCCAGAGAAAAATGGAAGTATGCTGTTACAAGTATACTTGTATACAGTATATATATATGTATATATATATATATATATATATATGTCAGTAAAGAATGAATATTGTAAACTGAAGAGCAACCAATTTAAAGGAGAAAGAAAAGAGAAGAGGCATAGCTGAAAAACCAGTAGAGGACATAAAATGGTATCTTTAAAAATATTTAATCCAAAAGCATGCAAGAAAGGAAGAAAAAAAGAAAAAAGATCTAATGGGACAAAAACATAGTGAATACAAGATGGCATATTTAAACACAATCAGTTATTTGGTAATTGCATCAAATAGCACTAGACTTTAATTAAAAGGAAAGGATTATCAGACTGAATTTTTAAAAAAAACAATATGCTGTTTATAAGAGAGAAAAGGATGGAAGAAGGTATACCTCTTAAATATTCAGATAAATGTTGGGCTGGCTATATTACTATCAAATTAGGCTTCAGGACAAAATAATATTTTTAGAGGTAAAGAGGGACATTCTATAATAAAAACGTGGTCAACAAGAAGACATTAAAATCATAAATGTGTATACACCTAATCACAGAATTTCAAAATACAAGAAGAAAGAAACTAATGGAACAGAATGGAGAAATAGGAAATTCCACAGCTAAAGTTTTAGATATCAATACTCTTTCCTCAATGATAGAATAAATATACAAAATGCTCTGTGTAGATACAGAAGACTTGAACAGCACTATCAATAACTTAACTAACACAAAACACATTTTTTCCCAAGTGATCATGGAGAATTCATTGATATAGACCATATGCCATGTCACAAAACAAATTACAAAAAAATTTAAAGAACTGAAATCATGAAGGGTACATTCTCTGACAACAAAGAAATTAAATTAAAAATGATTGAAAAATAGATATCAGAAAATTCCCAAATATTTGGAAATTAAGAAATCTTTGTCTTAACCCCTTGCTCAAAGAAGAAATTAGAACATATTCTTAAGTGAATGACAATAAAAATATCACTATCAAAATTTGTGGGATGTAGTGTTTGGGGGAAATTATATATCTCTACTTGCCTATATGAAAAAGAGGAAAGGATTAAAATCAACAGTTACTGCTTTCACCTTAGGAATCTAGGGAATGAAGTCTAAACCCAAAATAGGCAGAAAGAAGGAAACAGTACTGGTAAGAGTGGATATCAGTGAAGTAGAAAACTGATAAATAAAGAAAATCATGAAATCAAAATTTGGTTCCTTGAAATGTTAACAAAATTGATAACACCCAACCTTAACTGATTAAGATAAAGACAGAGAAGGCACAAATTATCAATACCAAGAAAGAAAGAAAGAACATCAGTAATGATCCATAGACATTAAAGGAATAATAAAGTTTATGAATCACGTTATATCAATAAATTCAACAATTTAGATTAAAGGGCAAATTCCTTGAAAGCACAAATTACCAAAACTGGTGTAAGAGGAA
This sequence comes from Orcinus orca, assembly GCF_937001465.1. Taxonomy (NCBI): domain Eukaryota; kingdom Metazoa; phylum Chordata; class Mammalia; order Artiodactyla; family Delphinidae; genus Orcinus; species Orcinus orca. The sequence continues at coordinate 171,382,069 of NC_064561.1, read as the reverse complement.
ACAGAAAATCTAAGTAGCCCTACAATAATTAAAGACATGTATTTGTATTCAAAAACCTTCCCAAAGTAAACTCCAGATAATTTCATTCATGAATTCTACCAAACAACTAAGGAAAAAATAATATCAATTTTACAAAATGTATTAAAGTTCAAAACATGGTTTTGTCTTTATTCTTTGATTTTAAGAGTAGCTCACTAGGTTTAGAGATTGGCCCAATCTCTAAATGATATGACAATCATGAAAATCTTAAAAACTGTGTTGAGGAAATAGATGAAACTAAATGAGAACAAGAATCTAATTCAAAACACTGATATTTGTCATTCTTTCCTAAGCTAGGCAGGAAGCTGAGGAGGCTAAGTGAGAGTTCAGATAGGTTTTACCACACTCTGTCACAGGTATCCTAACTGAGTTGAAACTATATGATCCTAGTATCCTGCCTCATTTTTCTCTTCTCTTTCATATGAGTCATTTAAATTTGCTGTATCTTCTCTCTTCTCCCATTCCCAGCAAAGAAGCTGCTATCTCAGCCTGGATGTGGAGAGAGGCCAGGGAAGCTTCTATGAAGACGTGATACCTATGCTGAGCCCAGAAGGGTGCACATGTGTTGTTTGCAGAGGAAGCAGCCAAAGAAGCCAGGAAAGCAGCATGGCCAAAGGCACAGAAACGAGAAAGCTTGCATTTAAAGAACTATAAGAGGCTCCTCCATATTGGACCAAAGAGAAATGCAGAGGTGGGGGAAAGGGGTAGAGGGGTCAGGGTAGATCACAGATCACATCCGAATGTGGCATCCTCCTGAGGAATTTATCTTCACAAACAGGAAGTTACTGAAGGATTGCAAACATGATCAAATTTGCAATGTGCAAAGGATACTCTGATCATGCATTTGAGGGAGAGTGGATCTGTTCATCAGATATCACAGTAGTTTAGTGCAAGACGATGAGGTCCTGATCAAAATTAGAGACAGTGGAGAACAGAGAAAGGGATACATATGGATACAGGGTCAGAGTCCATAGGGCACAGTGACTGATCCAACATCAGGGGTGAGGAAGAGGAAGGAGTCTAGCTGATTCTAAGGTTTCCTGCTCAGGCTGTGTGGATAGTATGTCCTTCACTAAGATGAGGTCCCACTAGGGAACTAGGGAGTTACTATGCTTGCAGTTGTGAATTGATGAGGTATGAGGTGAAATGTGAGGTCTGATAGGCATTTGTATATATCCTGCACTCAGGAGAGAGGACTACAGACTGATATTTGGGTTTCATCAGCACATGAAATGAATGTGCAACCAAGGTATATATAAAATGAGAAAAAAAGATATATGTGGCTGATGTAGCCATGTGAATAGAAGACATCTCCACGATATAGAAAGGGAACATTACATAAGTAGTGTCAGAGGGGATTTTCATGTTATATTTATAAATATATCATTTCTATGTAAGCTAGAAACTTTCCTTGTTCCAGATCTAAGTTGTACATTCCTAACTCTGAGAGTGATTTCAAGGATGACATCTTTTACTCCTAAAGGAAGCTACTGGAACAACAATAGAAAAGCTAACAGTAGGTGATTATCTCTTGATTATAAAATATTAGGGAAAAAACATTCAACGTATATGTACTAATGATGGAGACACCATATGTTCAGCAAGAGTCAATTCTCCTCTAGCCTATAAACTGTACAATAAACTCCATCTCCTCTACAAATGTCACGACCAACACCTCCTCCTTCTGGTCTTCTACTGTCACAGCAATACCCCACAAAGCTCTGTAAAGCTGTAATGCAATCTTTTTTTTTTTTTTAACATCTTTATTGGAGTAAAATTGCTTTACAATGGTGTGTTAGTTTCTGCTTTATGACAAAGTGAATCAGCTATACATATACATATATCCCCATATCTCTTCCCTCTTGCATCTCCCTCCCTCCAACCCTCCCTATACCACCCCTCTAGGTGGTCACGAAGCACCGAGCTGATCTCCCTGTGCTATGCAGCTGCTTCCCACTAGCTATCTATTTTACATTTGGTAGTGTATATATGTCCATGCCACTCTCTCACTTTGTCCCAGCTTACCCATCCCTCTCCCCATGTCAAGTCATTCTCTACTAGGTCTTCGTCTTTATTCCCATCTTGCCCCTAGGTTCTTCATGACCTTTTTTTTTTAGATTCCATATATATGTGTTAGCATACGGTATTTGTTTTTCTCTTTCTGACTTACTTCACTCTGTATGACAGACTCTAGGTCCATCCACCTCACTGCAAATAATTCAATTTTGCTTCTTTTTATGGCTGAGTAATATTCCTGGTATATATGTGCCACATCTCCTTTATCCATTCACTTGTCAATGGACACTTAGGTTACTTCCATGTCCTGGCTACTGTAAATAGAGCTGCAATGAATATTGTGGTACACGACTCTTTTCGAATTATGGTTTTCTCAGGGTATATGCCAAGTACTGGGATTGCTGGGTTGTATGGTAGTCCTATTTTTAGTTTTCTAAGGAACCTCCACACTGTTCTCCATAGTGGCTGTATCAATTTACATACCCACCAACAGTGCAAGATGGTTCCCTTTCCTCCACACCCTCTCCAGCATTTATTGTTTGTAGATTTTTTGATAATGGCCATTCTGACAGGTGTGAGATGATATCTCATTGTAGTTTTGATTTGCATTTCTCTAATGATTAATGATGTTGAGCATTCTTTCATGTGTTTGTAGGCAATCTGTATATCTTCTTTGGAGAAATGTCTATTTAGGTCGTCTGCCCATTTTTGGATTGGGTTGGTTGTTTCTTTAATATTGAGCTTCATGAGCTGTTTATATATTTCAGATATTAATCCTTTGTCCGTTGATTCACTTGCAAATATTTTCTCCCATTCTGAGGGTTGTCTTTTCATCTTGTTTATGGTTTCCTTTGCTGTGCAAAAGCTTTGAAGTTTCATTAGGTCCCATTTGTTTATTTTTGGTTTTATTTCCATTACTCTAGGAGGTGGATCAAAAAAGATCTTGCTGTGATTTGTGTCAAAGAGTGTTCTTCCTATGTTTTCCTCTAAGAGTTTTATAGTGTCTGCTCTTACATTTAGGTCTCGAATCCATTTTGAGTTTACCTTTGTGTATGGTGTTAGGGAGTGTTCTAATTTCATTCTTTTACATGTAGCTGTCCAGTTTTCCCAGCAACATTTGTTGAAGAGACTGTCTTTTCTCCATTGTATATCCTTGCCTCATTTGTCATAGATTAGTTGACCGTAGGTGCATGGGTTTATCTCTGGGCTTTCTATCCTATTCCATTGATCTATGTTTCTGTTTCTGTGCCAGTACCATACTATCTTGTTTACTCTAGCTTTGTAATATAGTCTGAAATTGGGGAGCCTGATTCCTCCAGCTCCGAATTTCTTTCTCAAGATTGCTTTGGCTATTCAAGGTCTTTTGTGTTTCCATACAAATTGTGAAATTTTTTGTTCTAGTTCTGTGAAAAATGTCAGTGGTACTTTAATAGGGATTGCATTGAATCTGTAGATTGCTTTGGGTAGTATACTCATTTTCACAATGTTGATTCTTCCAATCCAAGAACATGGTATGTATCTCCATCTGTTGGTATCATCTTTAATTTCTTTCATCAGTGTCTTATAGTTTTCTGCATACAGGTCTTTTGTCTCCAGGTAGGTTTATTCCTAGGCATTTTATTCTTTTTGTTGCAATGGTAAATGGGAGTGTTTCCTTAATTTCATTTTCAGATTTTTCATCATTAGTGTATAGGAATGCAAGAGATTTCTGTGCATTAATTTTGTATCCTGCAACTTTACCAAATTCATTGATTAGCCCTAGTAGTTTTCTGGTGGCATCTTTAGGATTCTCTATGTATAGTATCATTTCATCTGCAAACAGTGACATCTTTACTTCTTGTTTTCCGATTTGGATTCCTTTTATTTATTTTTCTTCTCTGACTGCTGTGGCTAAAATTTCCAAAACAATGTCGAATAATAGTGGTGAGAGTGGGCAACCTTGTCTTGTTCCTGATCTTAGTGGAAATGGTTTCAGTTTTTCACCATTGAGGATGATGTTGGCTGTGGGTTTGTCATATATGGCCTTTATTATGTTGAGGTACGTTCCTTCATGCCTACTTTCTGGAGGGTTTTTATCATAAATGGGTGTTGAATTTTGTCAAAAGCTTTTTCTGCATCTATTGAGATGATCATATGGTTTTTATTCTTCAATTTTTTAATATAGTGTATCACATTGATTGATTTGCATATACTGAAGAATCCTTGCATTCCTGGGATAAACCCCACTTGATCACAGTGTATGATCCTTTCAATGTGCTGTTGGATTCTGTTTGCTAGCATTTTGTTGAGGAGTTTTGCATCTATGTTCATCAGTGATATTGGCCTGTAGTTTTCTTTCTCTGTGACATCTTTCTCTGGTTTTGGTATCAGGGTGATGGTGGCCTCATAGAATGAGTTTGGGAGTGTTCCTCCCTCTGCTATCTTTTGGAAGAGTTTGAGAAGTATAGGTGTTAACTCATCTCTAAATGTGTGATAGAATTTGCCTGTGAAGCCATCTAGTTCTGTGCTTTTGTTTGTTGGAAGATTTTTCATCACAGTTTCAATTTCAGTGCTTCTGATTGGTCTGTTCATATATTTTCCATTTCTTTCTGGTTCAGTCTTGGAAGATTGAGCTCTTCTAAAAATTTGTCCATTTCGTCCAGGTTGTCCATTTTATTGGCATAGAGTTGCTTGTAGTAATCTCTCATGATCGTTTGTATTTCTGCAGTGTCAGTTGTTACTTCTCCTTTTTCATTTCTAATTCTATTGATTTGAGTCTTCTCCCTTTTTTTCTTGATGAGTCTGGCTAATGGTTTATCAATTTTGTTTATCTTCTCAAAGAACTAGCTTTTAGTTTTATTGATCTTTGCTATTGTCTCCTTCATTTCTTTTTCATTTATTTCTGCTCTGATATTTATGGTTTCTTTCCTTCTGCCAACTTTGGAGGTTTTTTGTTCTTCTTTCTCTAATTGCTTTAGGTGTAAGGTTAGGTTGTTTATTTGAGATGTTTCTTAAGATAGGATTGTATTGGTATAAACTTCTCTCTTAGATCTTCTTTTGTTGCATCCCGTAGGTTTGGGGTCGTGTGTTTTCATTGTCATTTGTTTCTAGCTATTTTTTTATTTCCTCTTGATTTTTTCAGTGATCTCTTGGTTATTAAGTAGTGTATTGTTTAGCCTCCATGTGTTTGTATTTTTCACAGATTTTTTTTCCTGTAATTGATATCTAGTCTCATAGGATTGTAGTCAGAAAAGATACTTGATATGATTTCAATTTTGTTAAATTTACCAAGGTTTGATTTGTGACCCAAGATATGGTCTATCTTGGAGAATGTTCCATGAGCACTTGAGAAGCAAGTGTATTCTGTTGTTTTTGTATGGAATTACCTATAACTATCAATTAAGTCCGTCTTGTTTAATGTGTCATTTAAAGCTTGTGTTTCCTTATTTATTTTCATTCTGGGTGATCTGTCCATTGGTGAAAGTGGGGTGTTAAAGTCCCCTACTATTATTGTGTTACTGTCGATTTCTCCTTTCATGGTTGTTAGCATTTGCCTTACGTATTGAGGTGTTCCTAAGTTGGGTACATAAATATTTGTAATTGTTATATCTTCTTCTTGGATTGATCCCTTGATCATTATGTAGTGTCTTTCTTTTCTGTTTAAATACTCTTTGTTTTAAAGTCTATTTTGTGTGATATGAGAATTGCTACTCCAGCTTTCTGTTGATTTCCATTTGCATGGAATATCTTTTTCCATCCCCTCACTTTAAGTCTGTATGTGTCCCTAGGTCTCAAGTGGGTCTCTTGTAGAGAGCATATATACGTGTCTTGTGTTTGTACCCATTCAGCCAGTCTATGTCTTTTGGTGGGAGCATTTAATCCATTTACATTTAAGGTAATTATCTATATGTATGTTCCTATTCCCATTTTCTTAATTGTTTTGGGTTTGTTTTTGTAGGTCTTTTCCTTCTCTTGTGTTTCCTGCCTAGAGAAGTTCCTTTAGCATTTGTTGTAAAGCTGGTTTGGTGGTGCTGAATTCTCTTAGCTTTTGCTTGTCTGTAAAGGTTTTAATTTCTCTCTCAAATCTGAATGAGATCCTTGCTGGGTAGAGTAATCTTGGTTATAGGGTTTTCCCTTTCATCACTTTAAATATGTCCTGCCACTCCCTTCTGGCTTGCAGAGTTTCTGCTGAAAGTTCAGCTGTTAACCTTATGGGAGTTCGCTTCTATGTTATTTGTTGTCTTTCCCTTGCTGCTTTTATGTTTTCTTTGGATTTAATTTTTGATAGTTTGATTAATACGTGTCTTGGCATGTTTCTCCTTGCATTTATCCTGTATGGGACTCTCTGTGATTCCTGGACTTGATTAACTATTTCCTTTCCCATATTAGGGAAATTTTCAACTATAATCTCTTCAAATATTTTCTCAGTCCCTTTCTTTTTCTCTTCTTCTTCTGGAACCCCTATAAGTCGAATGTTGGTGTGTTTAATGGTGTCCCAGAGGTGTCTGAGACTGTCCTCAATTCTTTTCATTCTTTTTTCTTTATTCTGCTCTGCCGTAGTTATTTCCACATTTTATCTTCCAGATCACTTGTCAGTTCTTCTGCCTTAGGTATTCTGCTATTGATCCCTTCTAGAGAATTTTTTATTTCAGTTATTGTGTTGTTCATCATTGTTTGTTTGCTCTTTAGTTCTTCTAGGTCCTTGTTAAATGTTTCTTGTATTTTCTCCATTCTATTTCCAAGATTTTGGATCATCTTTACTATCATTATTCTGAATTCTTTTTCAGGTAGACTGCCTATTTCCTCTTCATTTGTTAGGTCTGCTGGGTTTTTACCTTGCTCCTTCATCTGCTGTGTGTTTTTCTGTCTTCTCATTTTGCTTATCTTACTGTGTTTGGGGTCTCCTTTTTGCAGGCTGCAGGTTCGTAGCTCCTGTTGTTTTTGGTGTCTGCTCCCAGTGGCTAAGGTTGGTTCAGTGGGTTGTGTAGGCTTCCTGGTGGAGGGGACTAGTGCCTGTGTTCTGGTGGATGAGGCTGGATCTTGTCTTTCTGGTGGGCAGGTCCACATCTGGTGGTGTGTTTTGGGGTGTCTGTGGCCTTATTATGATTTTAGGCAGCGTCTCTGCTAATGGGTGGGGTTGTGTTCCTGTCTTGTTAGTTGTTTGGCATAGGGTGTCCAGCACTGTAGCTTGCTGGTCGTTGAGTGGAGCTGGGTCTTGGTGTTGAGATGGAGATCTCTCAGAGATTTTTGCCATTTGATATTATGTGGAGCTTTGAGGTCTCTGGTGTACCAGTTTTCTGAACTTGGCTCTCCCACCTCAGAGGCACAGCTCTGATGCCCGGCTGGAGCACCAAAACCCTGTTATCCACACAGCTCAGAATAAAAGGGAGAAAGAAAGAAAGAAAGAAAGAAAGAAAGAAAGAAAGAAAGAAAGAAAGAAAGAAAGAAAGAAAGAAAGAAAGAAAGAAAGAAAGAAAGAAAGAAATGAAGGAAGGAAGGAAGGAAGAAGGAAAATGAAATGAAATAAAGTTATTAAAATAAAAAATAATTATTTTTAAAAAATGTTTAATGTAATATAAAAAGAAAGAAAGAAAGAAAGAAGAGAGCAACCAAACCAAAAACCAAATCCACCAATGATAATAAGCACTAAAAACTACATTTAAAAAAAAAGAAGAAGAAACGGACAGACAGAACCTTAGGACAAATGGTAAAAGCAAAGCTATACAGACAAAAGCACACAAAGAAGTGTACACATACACATTCACAAAAAGAGGAAAAGGGAAAAGTACACATATATTGTTGCTCCCAAAGTCCACCTCCTCAATTTGTGATGATTTGTTTTCTATTCAGGTATTCCACAGATGCAGGGTACATCAAGTTTACTGTGGAGATTTAATCTGCTGCTCCTGAGGCTGCTGGGAGAGATTTCCCTTTCTCTTCTTTGTTTGCACAGCTCCCGGGGCTCAACTTTGGATTTGGCCCCGCCTCTGCGTGTCGGTCGCGGGAGGGCGTCTGTTCTTCACTCAGACAGGACAGGGTTAGAGGAGCCGCTGATTCGGGGGCTCTGGCTCACTCAGGCCGGGGGGAGGGAGGGGCACGGAGGGTGGGGCGAGCCTGCGGCGGCAGAGGCCAGCATGACGTTGCACCAGCCTGAGGCGCGCCGTGCGTTCTCCCAGAGGAGTTGTCCCTGGATCCCGGGACCCTGGCAGTGGTGGGCTGCACTGCCTCCGCGGAAGGGGTGTGTGGATAGTGACCTGTGCTCGCACACAGGCTTCTTGGTGGCGGCAGCAGCAGCCTTAGCGTCTCATGCCCGTCTCTGGGGTCCGCGCTGATAGCCGCAGCTCGTGCCCATCTCTGGAGCTCCTTTAGGCGGTGCCCTGAACCCTCTCTCCTGGCGCACCCGAAACAATGACCTCTCGCCTCTTCGGCAGGTCCAGACTATTTCCCGGACCCCCTCCCAGCTAGGCGTGGTGCACTAACCCCCTGCAGGCTGCGTTCACTCCGCCAACCCCAGTCCTCTCCCTGCGCTCCAACCGAAGCCCGAGCCTCAGCTCCCAGCCCTGCCCGCCCCGGCGGGTGAGCAGACAAGCCTCTCGGGCTGGTAAGTGCCGGTCGGCACCGATCCTCTTTGCGGGAATCTCTTCGCTTTGCCCTCTGCATCCCTGTTGCTGTGCTCTCCTCCACGGCTCTGAAGCTTCCCCCCTCCGCCACCCGCAGTCTCCGCCCGTGAAGGGGCTTCCTAGTGTGTGGAAACCTTTCCTCCTTCACAGCTCCCTCCCACTGGTGCAGGTCCCATCCCTGTTCTTTGTCTCTTGTTTTTTCATTTTTCTTTTGCCCTACCCAGGTACGTGGGGAGTTTCTTGCCTTTTGGGAGGTCTGAGGTCTTCTGCCAGCGTTCAGTGGGTGTTCTGTAGGAGATGTTCCACGTGTAGATGTATCTCTGGTGTATCTGTGGGAAGGAAGGTGATCTGCACATCTTACTCGTCCGCCATCTTGAAGCTCCCCCCCGTAATGCAATCTTATAGCCACTCTTCAACAAGACACCATCAGTAACTTGATAGTATAGTCAGAGTGAGATTTACTGTGAAGGTATTGACATTTAGCCTTGTGTTCATTTGGATGTACAGTTTTCTAGTATTTGCAAAGGTAATTTATTTTTATATTCTTTTTCTCAAAGAGGTCCCCCAAATTATGTGAGCTGTGGCACACCTGTACCACCCCTGGGTAAGGAGTATAATTCAAATGTTGTAGACAATAGATTAGTAAGATTAATCTAATGTTTTTTCATTCATTAAGTTAAATTAATATATTTGAGAACTGGTTTTCACACTCAACTCTTCTGACTTTAGGGTCCATGACCTTCTAACTACAACTGGAGTTCTCCACCCTGTCTGTACACTTGAATTGCCCAATGGACATCCAGGGTTGAGAATCCCTGCCTTATACTCCTTTTGTTAACATTTCTTATAGTTAAATACAGATTAACAATTTGAAAAAAATACATTCTCAAGGAAATTTCCCAAAAGGCAAAATAGTGGAACAAAGAAATGAAATCTTTGCATTTATTTTTCAAGTAATCAGTTCGCTGATGATTCAACTGTGCCTTTTGTTAATGAGTGTTAATGAACATTTAATCATACAAAGATAAGTTGTTTCTTCTTATCTGGAAAAATTCTAATATGGCAAACAGACTATATTTGTTCTGCAATCAGTTATTGATATTTTTTCTGACTTGGAATACATAATTAAATATCTAGTAACTCTCTGTTTTCTAATCTACATAAGTTTGAATCAATTTTTTTTTTCTTGCGGTACGCGGGCCTCTCGCTGTCATGACCTCTCCTGCTGCGGAGTGCAGGCTCTGGACGTGCAGGCTCAGCGGCCATGGCTCACGGGCCTAGCTGCTCCGTGGCATGTGGGATCTTCCCGGACTGGGGCACGAACCCGTGTCCCCTGAATCGGCAGGCAGACTCTCAACCACTGCGCCACCAGGGAAGCCCTGAATCAAATTATTTTTATTCAGGTTTTATTCAGTTGCCCTTTGAGCTTTCCATCAAGGACCACCGTCCCCACTGGCATCTTCACTTCACTGATGCATTGTCTCTTGCTCTGCATTCTAGGTATGGAGCAGAAAAGCATTTCCCTCAACAGTTGAGCTTTTATTAGCTTCCATTGCCTAATTCAAGCATTAACTTTGCTTATAAAAGCTACTTTTTCAACCTGTCTTTTCAACAGTTAACTTCCATTTCTAATAAGGACTAGAGAAACAAGAGCAATTATATGTGAGAGAAATTATTTGCATAGTTCCAAATCCCCCTGGTTCCCTTGGACAAACAGTCTGCTCTTGTTTTGTAACTCCCTTTATCCATTTACGGTGGCACTTCTTACCTTCCATAAATGATTATTTTTCTCCTTTTAGGCAATTCAGAGAACCTGTGATGTAATGAATAGAGTAACTGACTAAAAGACTTAGATTCTGATCCAACTGAAGTGCTGTGTAAAATTGGCAGAGGTGATTAAACTCTCTGAAACTCAGTTTTTAAAATAACTGTGAAGTTCGAATATAAATATGACTTCAGTCTAACTCACAGAGTTGGTCAATAGACAAATGTGATATTTGTATCATCTTTTATTTGACAGGAAGATATTTGCTCTTGGAAGATATTTGCTCTTTGACTGCAAAATCTTTGACTGAATGCATGCAAATTTAGAAAGCTGTACTATGAAGTATACTCCAAATGAACAATTTATCCACCTAAGCTTTTCACCTGAGTGTGGTAAACCACAAGAGGCCACATGTCTTTCTTCACTAATTGGAAAATATTATAGATATTCAATATTTCCTTTCACTTAGAAATGTCTCCTAGGAAGATATGTATTACCATATTTTGAGAATATGAAGTGTTTGAATGGTTTAAAATCTGATTGGCTTTCAGTAATTCAAGGGCCACTATTGATTGTTACACATGAGTATCTGTAAAATTAATTCCTTGTACAACATTATTTCTCAAAGTAACTTAAGCCAGTATCTCCAAATATGTGATGGTAAAGATCACAGCAAGGGCTAAATGTTCACATTGATACTCACTTGAGTCATTGAATGGGACAGGAAACACAGACATTGTTGAGTAGACTAAACCTCTCATTTGACAGATACTGAAACAGATTAAGTGGTTCTGTCAAGCAGCCGTTTTATTATAGAATTGGAATTAGAACCCTTAAATCAAAGTGTAGGGCTCTTTTAACTACTCCATACTAACTATGGAGATATTCCCCTGAATGTTCTCACTAAAACAGCAAATATTTAAAATTGCAGGGGTTAGGGAAAGAATATGTTTAAAAAGTAAGAAGGCAAAGTATTTCGATTTTTATCAACACTTCAACAAAGGTTTCCATTTTATAGTTTGATATCATAGGAGAGATGTTTCATTGATATACTACCTGAGTTCTTGGTTCCAGCATGGGTTTTCCTCATAGACTATCAAAGCCTATAGTTAAAACATATTTAATTTAGTTGCTCACTCATATTTGCAGCACTGGTCTTAAGTTGAGATTTAATTCTAGAAAGCATTATACTAAATTAATCTCATTGGAGTTCATTTTATTATTCTTATGTAGCAAATTTCAAAAAATTCACTTAAAAAAAGAAAGAGTGGAACAATTTCATATAAACTTTTCCCAGTGGATCAATCACTTTGAAATCCACTAAACAGCCTAATGAGACAAACATTTTCCCTTGTTCAGGGCCAGCATTTAGGTGCACATTTTCAAAGTAATGATTACCAGGATGTTAGCAGTGTTAAATATTATCAGTTCTGCAAAATTGCATGTGGGGTATTCTGGACGTTTTTAATCTGGACAAAATGTAAAGCAGGGGAAATCACCTAGAAAATTTAGCAAACATAGTCTTGGCTTTGCCGTTGGAGTGGGAGAGAAGACACTTTACACTGTCGCTTATACTACAGCTGTTCCCAAATTCTTGTGTGGCAATTGCAAAGAGGAATGCTTTCTTCATAAATGTGTAACTCCAAGGTTATGGCCTTTTCTTTAAGAAGTAGGCTTCATTCCAGTTGTTCACTCTTAAGAGGGGTTTGCAGGAGCTGGATGAATACTTCCATACCTAAATAGAAATTGTGTTTTCTGATAAAGAAAAGAGTTCCCAAACATCACGATGGTAAAAGGGCGTGATGCTGCTTGAGCCCCAGCTCTATCACTGATGCTGGAGAATCCCTCTACCCTCTCTGGGACTCGGTTTCTTCTTGTGTAATATGATGATCCCTATGACCCATTCTGTGCCAACTTTGAATCCTCCCAAGTGTCCAACTTCATTGTTCAAAGCAGGCTGCTTCTTCACCAGAGACTAAGATTATACCAGAAGTCAATGTTTTATTTTGTTATATTCAGTGCTACAACCCTTTCTCTGTGAATGAATGAATGAATGGAATGTAAATAATGACACATATAGGAGACAAGGGAATTAGAAGGCTGCATATGTGGTCATTCATTGTAGAGTGGTTAATAACCTCAATTACTACAAGGTGTGTCAGATGCAAAGGAGTGAACAAAGAGCATGTTTTCTAAAAAAAAAAAAAAGCCCATTTGAAGTAAATTATTTTTGTGAGGTATATTGTTTGCTGCCCTCTTTCTGTTTCATATACACAGAAAGAGCATATTATACTCTCACATAAAATCCGCTCAGAAAACAAAAGTGTGACAGGAGGAGTTCACTTTCTGCAGTAGGATGCATCTAGTGAAACATTCCATTCAGTTTTTAGAAACAAATTATCCATTGCAATCACTATGTTGTAGTCTAGAAAGAACAGAGCACCAGGAGATGGGAAAACCTGGATCTGTACCCCCCAAAGGAAGGGGTCATATTTTCTTGGTTTACTTTACCTTCCTAGAACTTAGCTTGGTGCATGACACATAGAGAGTACTCAAAATGAGGACTTCTGCTACAAACTCTGCTGCCTCCTAGGTAAGTGTCCTGGTGCAGGACACTTTTGGAAACAGAAGTTGAGGCAGAGCTGTGTGCTACGGCTTCCTTGGGAGGTTCCACCACAAGGCAGTAGGAATAAGGGAGAAACAATGAGAAACAAATTGAAGGTGGTACGTATGCTGCAGAGACAGCTAGTTCCCAGCACAGGATGCCATCCAAATATGCCATGTAGAAACCCTGAGCCTCAGATCCATCCACCAGAGGAGAGGAATTTATTTTTTCAGCTCCTACTTGTGTCCTATCCCTCACTTTACCCGCGGCAACAATGACTGTCCCACACGTGAGCAGCGTGACCTGGCTGTGCTGGGCAACTGCTGGAGCAGCCATATTGCGTTGCCTACAGTACAGCGCCTAATCTGAGCCCAGGGGTGATGGGAGGAAGCAGGACCACGGCTAAGCCAAGCTGATCTTCGACGCAGGGGCAGCTCTTCCTTCCAAGGCATCATGGAGGCCATGCCCAAGGCCAGCATCCCCGGCGCGCCCACCCCACCAGGAATGGAGGCTCAGTGGGTCTCTCCACTGAGCTGGTGGCCAAGTCCCAGGAAACAGGCAAAGCTAAGCGTATCCGGGGGGCTTGGGGGTTGTTGAACGGGGTCAGGAACAGTGTGGCATTTTAGAAAATTATCTGACCCACGTCTCGGTTTCTTCAGCTCTAAAATGCTGATCATATACATGTCCTCCCATGTCGTAAGAGTATCATGAGGATAAAAATGAGTCACGGGACTTTAATCTTCTCATCCTTCTCGTCCCTCTCTTGCATGCATCCTGTAAACCTCCAACACAGGAAGAATGCCCTCACCAACAAGCTCTCTGTCTGTCACCGGGAGATGCTAAAAAAATATCACACAACCCATTAAACTGGTGTGCCGGCCTCAAGTAGACCCTGCTCACCGACACTCAGCCTTGCTGCTTTTCCCCACTGTTTACTCTCTTTTCTGCACCTTCCCGTCCGCTCTCTATTCTCAACACATGTCCTTGTCCAGGGACAGACACAAGTTTTGGAAGCCCTGGGGGTTATACAGTATTGGGAATCCCTTTCAAGAAAAAAAATTACAAATATAAAATTTGGTCTGAAAGTGAATATTTATTTTAAATGAGCAAAGAAAACACACCAAATACTAAAGACTCCGGAATCCAGGTCCCTTTCTTCTGAGATCTCTTTAGACAATCTACCAGAAATGCTTACTGATTTCAATTTGGTTTACCTTCCTAACACCGAATACCCAAGAGTAGCATTTCTCAAACCTCAAAGTATCTCTGAATTTCTGGGGAACTTGTGAAAATGCTGATCTTGACTCAGTAGGTCTGGATGGTCTCTGAGGGTCTACATTTTCTTTTTCTATCCTTCTCTTTCCAACTGACATATCTGTATGAAGCCAAATTCTCTCTATAAACTTCAATTAAAACAACATATCTTTTTTTTTAACGTCTGTATTGGAGTATAATTGCTTTACAATGGTGTGTTAATTTCTGCTGTATAACAAAGTGAATCAGCTATACATAAACATACATCCCCATATCTCCTCCCTCTTGCTTCGCCCTCCCACCCTCCGTATCCCACTTGTCTAGGTGGACACAAAGCACCGAGCTGAGATGTTAAAAAAAAAATCATTTGTATTCAGAACAAAAGAAATATTGTATGCAAAGAAAAACCAAAAATGCAAATTAAGGAAAACATCCATTGTGCTGGTTTTTTCTGATAATCCACTTTCACATGTTAAAAAAATGAAATAGCACACCTAAGGAAAAAGAGAAAGCCAACAGAATATTTCAGGGAAATAAAATTTTCAAGTGAAGAAACCAAAGAAAAACAGGTTTTAAATGTGTATTTGCATTTGGACTTGAAAGATCTCACTGTCAGGAATAATAGGGTGCAGCTTCTTTTTTTTTTTATTGAAGTATAGTTGATTTATCATAGTATATTAGTTTCATAACTTCTTTTTAAGTATGGGAAAAACCACCAGGAAATCCAATGTGAGGTGATAGATCCCCATCTTACTAATTCTAAAGGGGAACCATATGGCACCCCAAAGGCATGGAAATACCCCAGAAGTGCTCACATGCACACACACCGTCATACTAGTCACACTTTACTAGAGAGATTTTCCTAGAATATATGTGTTTTGTAGAAATTGCCTTGTTTGCCTTTCATTAACTCGGGCTGTAGGAATGAAGGGTGAAGCTAGTGTAATGTCATGATGCATTTGTTCGTAGCCTTCTTATACGCCAATCTTACAGAAAAATGGTCTGAGAAGGGAAAGAAAATCATTAATTTTTTTGTTTCTATTTATAATTTATGCCCCCAACTGTTCCTCAAAGGGGTGTGAACTCACAATGATCCTGGTTACTTGACCAGCTGGGAACTGAATTATTAAATTATCCTTTGAAAATTGGGAAATAAAACCCAACAACATATCACAATAGATTGAATGTAGAAGCATTTAGGAGAATCCAGCTATATTTTATTAAGCCAGACATGAAAGAGATTTGCAAAGATGTAAAACAATGCCATTATCAGTAATTTTTAAAATACTGCTTTTCAAAAATTATGTTATTTATGTGAACATGAATTGGGCTTATTACTCATTTCTAAATGGATTAATATACAGCTATTTTAAAAGTTTCATAGTTTTCATTTCTAACAGGGTAAATATCACTAGATACAACTCATGTTAACAAAAGCTTTTTGGGCTTCTCATCAGTTTTTTAAGTTTAAAAGGGTCCTAAGACCAAAAGATTTGAGAACTGCTAAGTTAGTTGATCTGGAAGGTTTATTCCACTTCAAAAATTACATTATACTCTTGTGTTCAGAGTTCCAGGCAAAACAATAAAAAATTAGATTTTTTCTATCTTTTCATTCTAAGACATAGCCTAACAATTTAGTATAAAAATTGAATTTTACCCACATTTCTTTTATTTATTTTTAAATTTTTTTAAATTTAATTTTATTTATTTTTTTATACAGCAGGTTCTTATTAGTCATCAATTTTATACACATCACTGTATACATGTCAATCCCAATCTTCCAATTCATCCCACCACCACCCACACCCCTCCATTGCTTTCCCCCCTTGGTGTCCATACGTTTGTTCTCTGCATGTGTGTCTCAATTTCTGCCCTGCAAACCGGTTCATCTGTACCATTTCCCTAGGTTCCACATATATGCATTAATATACGATAATTGTTTTTCTCTTTCTGACTTACATCACTCTGTATGACAGTCTCTAGATCCATCCACGTCTCAACAAATGACCCAATTCTGTTCCTTTTATGGCTAATATTCCATTGTATATATGTACCACAACTTCTTTATCCATTAGTCTGTCGATGGGCATTTAGGTTGCTTCCATGACCTGGCTATTGTAAACAGTGCTGCAATGAACATTGGGGTGCATGTGTCGTTTGGAATTATGGTTTTCTCTGAGTATGTGCCCAGTAGTAGGATTGCTGGATCATATGGTAATTCTATTTTTAGTTTTTTAAGGAACGTCCATACTGTTCTCCATAGTGGCTGTATCAACATACATTCCCACCAACAGTGCAAGAGGGTTCCCTTTTCTCCACACCCTCTCCAGCATTTGTTGTTTGTAGATTTTCTGATGATGCCCATTCTAACTGGTGTGAGGTGATACCTCATTGCAGTTTTGATTTGCATTTCTATAATAATTAGTGATGTTGAGCAGCTTTTCATGTGCTTCTTGACCATCTCTATCTCTTCTTTGGAGAAATGTCTATTTAGGTCTTATGCCCATTTTTGGATTGGGTTGTTTGTTTTTTTAATATTGAGCTGCACGAGCTGTTTATATAATTTGGAGATTAATCCTTTGTCTGTTGATTCGTTTGCAAATATTTTCTCCCATTCTGAGGGTTGTCTTTTCGTCTTGTTTATGGTTTCCTTTGCTGTGCAAAAGCTTTGAAGTTTCATTAGGTACCATTTTTTAATTTTTGTTTTTTTCCATTACTCTAGGAGGTGGATCAAAAAAGACTTTGTTGTGGTTTATGTCAAAGAGTGTTCTTCCTATGTTTTCCTCTAAGAGTTTTATACTGTCCGCTCTAACACTTAGGTCTCTAATCCATTTCAAGTTTATTTCTGTGTATGGTGTTGGGGAGTCTTCTAATTTCATTCTTTTATATGTAGCTGTCCAGTTTTCCCAGCACCACTTATTGAAGAGACTGTCTTTTCTCCATTGTATATCCTTGCCTCCTTTGCCATAGATTGGTTGACCATAGGTGCATGGGTTTATCTCTGGGCTTTCTGTCCTGTTCCATTGATCTATATTTCTGTTTTTGTGCCAGTACCATATTGTCTTGATTACTGTAGCTTTATAGTATAGTCTGAAGTCAGGGAGTCTGATTCCTCCAGCTCCGTTTTTTTCCCTCAAGACTACCTTGGCTATTCGGGGTCTTTTGTGTCTTGATACAAATTTTAAGATTTTTTGTTCTAGTTCCATAAAAAATGCCATTGGTAATTAGATAGGGATTGCATTGAATCTGTAGATTGCTTTGGGTAGTAGAGTCATTTTCACAATGTTGATTCTTCCAATCCAAGAACATGGTATATCTCTCCAACTGTTGGTATCATCTTTATTTTCTTTCATCAGTGTCTTATATTTTTCTGCATACAGGTCTTTTGTCTCCTCAGGTAGGTTTATTCCTAGGTATTTTATTCTTTTTGTTGCAATAGTAAATGAGAGTGTTTCCTTAATTTCTCTTTCAGATTTTTCATCATTAGGATATAGGAATGCAAGAGATTTCTGTGCATTAATTTTGTATCCTGCAACTTTACCGAATTCATTGATTAGCTCTAGTAGTTTTCTGGTAGCATCTTTAGGATTTTCTATGTATAGTATCATGTCATCTGCAAACAGTGACAGTTTCACTGTCAGTAAAGACACTTTTCTTCCTTTCCCATGTGTATTCCTTTTATTTCTTTTTCTTCTCTGATTGCCATGGCTAGGACTTCCAAAACTATGTTGAATAATAGTGGCGCGAGTGGACAACCTTGTCTTGCTCCTGATCTTAGAGGAAATGGTTTCAGTTTTTCACCACTGAGAATGATGTTTGCTGTGGGTTTGTCGCATATGGCCTTTATTATGTTGAGGTAGGTTCCCTCTATGCCTATTTCCTGGAGAGTTTTTATTCTAAATGCGTGTTGAATTTTGTCAAAAGATTTTTCTGCATCTATTGAGATGATCATATGGTTTTTATTCTTCAGTTTGTTAATATGGTGTATCACATTGATTGATTTGCGTATATTCAAGAATCCTTGCATCCCTGGGATAAATCCCACTTGATCATGGTGTATGATCCTCTTAATGTGTTGTTGGATTCTGTTTACTAGTATTTTGTTGAGGATTTTTGCGTCTATATTCATCAGTGATATTGGTCTGTAATTTTCGTTTTTAGTAGTATCTTTGTCTGGTTTTGGTATCAGGGTGTTGGTGGCCTCATAGAATGAGTTTGGAAGTGTTCATTCCTCTGCAATTTTTTGGAAGAGTTTGAGAAACATGAGTGTTAGCTCTTTTCTAAATGTTTGATAGAATTTTCCTGTGAAGCCATCTGGTCCTGGACTTTTGTTCTTTGGAAGATTTTTAATCCCAGTTTCAATTTCAGTGCTTGTTATTGGTCTGTTCATATTTTCTATTTCTTCCTGGTGCAGTCTTAGATGGTTATATCTTTCTAAGAATTTGTCCATTTCTTCCAGGTTGTCCATTTTATTGGCATAGAGTTGCTTGTAGTAGTCTCTTAGGATGCTTTGTATTTCTGTGGTGTCTGTTGTAACTTCTCCTTTTTGTTTCTAATTTTATTGATTTGAGTCCTCTCCCTCTTTTTTGTGATGACTTTGGTTAATGGTTTATCAATTTTGTTTATCTTCTGAAAGAACCAGCTTTTAGTTTTATTGATCTTAGCTCTTGTTTTCTTTGTTTCTATTTCATTTATTTCTGCTCTGATCTTTATGATCTCTTTCCTTCTGGTAACTTTGGGTTTTGTTTGTTCTTCTTTCTGAAGTTCCTTTAGGTGTAACGTTAGCTTGTTTCTTTGAGATTTTTCTTGTTTCTTGAGGTAGGCTTGTATAGCAATAAACTTCCCTCTTAGAACTGCTTTTGCAGCATCTCATAGGTTTTGGATCATCAGGTTTTCATTGTCATTTGTCTCTAGGTATTTTCCGATTTCCTCTTTGATTTCTTCAGTGACCTCTTGGTTATTTAGTAACATATTGTTTAAGCTACATGTGTTTGTGTTTTATACGTTTCTTTCCCTGTAATTCATTTCTAATCTCATAGTGTTGTGGTCAGAAAGGATGCTTGATATGATTTCAATTTTCTTAAATTTACTGAGGCTTGATTTGTGACCCAAGATGTGATCTACTCTGGAGAATGTTCTGTGCACACTTGAGAAGAAAGTGTAATCTGCTGTTTTTGGTTGGAATGTCCTATAAATATCAATAAAATCTATCTGGTCTATTGTGTCATTTAAAGCTTTTTCCTTATTTATTTTCATTTTGGATGATCTGTGTATTCATGTAAGTGAAGTGTTAAAGTCCCCCACTATTATTGTGTTACTGTCAATTTCCTCTTTTAGAGCTGTTAGCAGTTGCCTTTTGTACTGAGGTGCTCCTATGTTGGGTGCATATATATATAAAATTGTTATATCTTCTTCTTGGATTGATCTTTTGATCATTATGTAGTGTCCTTCCTTGTCTCTTGTAACATTCTTTATTTTCAAGTCTATTTTATCTGATATGAGTATTGCTACTCCAGCTGTCCTTTGATTTCCATTTGCAAGGAATATCTTTTTCCATCCCCTCACTTTCTTTCTGTATGTGTCCCTAGGTCTGAAGTGGGTCTCTTGTAGACAGCATATATATGGGTCTTGTTTTTGTATCCATTCAGCAAGCCTGTGTCTTTTGGTTGAAGCATTTAATCCATTCACGTTTAAGGTAATTATCGATATGTATGTTCCTATGACCATTTTCTTAATTGTTTTGGGTTTGTTTTTGTAGGTCCTCTTCTTCTCTTGTGCTTCCCAGTTAGAGACGTTCCTTTAGCATTTGTTGTAGAGCTGGTTTTGTGGTGCTGAATTCTCTTAGCTTTTGCTTGTCTGTAAAGCTTTTGATTTCTCCATCAAATCTGAATGAGATCCTTGCCGGGTAGAGTAATCTTTGTTGTAGGTTCTTCCCTTTCATCACTTTAAGTATATCATGCCACTCTCTTCTGGCTTGTAGAGTTTCTGCTGAGAAATCAGCTATTAACCTTATGGGAGATCCCTTGTTTGTTATTTTTCATTTTTCCCTTGCTGTTTTCAATAATTTTTCTTTGTCTTTAATTTTTGCCTATTTGATTACTATGTGTCTCGACATGTTTCTCCTTGGGTTTATCCTGTGTGGGACTTGCTGTGCTTTCTGCATTTGGGTGGCTATTTCCTTTCCCATGTTAGGGAAGTTTTTGACTATAATCTCTTCAAATATTTTCTCGGGTCGTTTCTCTCTCTCTTCTCCTTCTGGGACCCCTATAATGCGAATGTTTTTGTGTTTAATGTTGTCCCAGAAGTCTTTTAGGCTGTCTTCATTTCTTTCCATTCTTTTTTCTTTATTCTGTTCTGTGGCAGTGAATTTCACCATTCTGTCTTCCACGTCACTTATCCATTCTTCTGCCTCAGTTATTCTGCTATTGAATTCTTCTAGCATAATTTTCATTTCAGTTATTGTATTGTTCATCTCTGTTTGTTTGTTCTTTAGTTCTTCTAGGTCTTTGTTAAATATTTCTTGCACCTTCTCTATCTTTGCCTCCATTCTTTTTCCGAGGCCCTGGATCATCTTCATTATCATTATTCTGAATTCTTTTTCTGGAAGGTTGCCTATCTCCACTTCATTTAGTTGTTTTTCTGGGGTTTTATCTTGGTCCTTCATCTGGTACATAGCCCTCTGCCATTTCATCTTGTCTATCTTTCTGTGAATCCACAGGCTGCGGGATTTTAGTTCTTCTTGCTTATGATGTCTGCCCTCTGGGGGATGAGGCTATCTCGAGGGTCTACATATTTGACAATGCCCAGGGCATGCCCAGGTGACACTGGTGTTGCCCAGCCACAAACCACACTTCAAGTAGCGAGACTCTAACTCACAGCATTTGCTAGGGCATGTGCATTTTTTTACATATAATTTCTTTTTTATTGAAATATAGTTGAATTACAATGTGTTAATTACTGCTATACAGGAAAGTGGCTCAATTATACATATATACATATACACTCTTTTTCATATTCTTTTCCATTATGGTTTATCACAGGATATTGAATATAGTTCCCTGTGCTATACAGTAGGACCTTGTTATTTATCCATTCTATATATACCAGTTTGCATCTGCTAACCCCAAACTCCCAATCCAACCCTCCCCCATCCCCCTCCCCCTTGGCAACCACCAGTCTATTCTCTATGTCTCTGATTCTATTTCAATTTCATAGATAGGTTCATCTGTGTCATATTTTAGATTCCACATATAAGGGATATCAAATGGTATTTTTCTTTCTCTTTCTGACTTCACTTAGTATGATAATCTCTAGTTGCACTCACATTGTTGCAAATAGCATTATCATTCTTTTTTTTATTGCTAAATGGTATTCCATTGTATATATTTACCACATCTTCTTTTTCCATTCATCTCTCGATGGACACATAGGTTGTTTCCATGTCTCAGCTCTTGTGAATAGTGCTGCTATGAACATAGAGGTGCATGTATCTTTTTGAATTATAGTTTTGTCTGAGGGATCAATAAGCTTAAACTTCATGAATTTCATTGCCTTCAGGTATCAACCACCCTACCCTTCCGATGCCTTACAAAGGGGCAATTCAAAATGTTGGTATAGATGTTGAGAAAGTGAATAATTGTAGCAACTGGGTAAAAGATCATTTTCTAATTCTTACTTTCAACCTAACTGTAGGAAAACTGCATCGTTTTGTCAACCAATAAGCTATTTAAAATGATTTTTGATATATATTCTCTGATTTTTGCCATAAACCTCAGAAAGCATTTAAAGAAATGAATGGCACTGCTAGAACCAAAGTGCTTCTGCTCTTTTCTACTTAATTCTGTGAAAAGTTTTCTCAGGGAATATATTAATAAAAGTAAAAAACAGGAAAAGTATTGATGCAGAACTCTGTCTCATTTTCACAAAAAATAATATTGAACCTTGGATACTTAAATTACTTGAAGAAAAACCTCCATTTATCTCTTTAACAGGCACATTTCTAGTAACTTTTATATGTTTAACAATAATTTATCAAATTTTATAATGCATCCTATTGTCTTGACTAACTGTATGCAAATATTAATTGTAAAAAATATTTAACCCAGAAGAAAAATATTTAATACTTAGAAGATTATGGTTATGGGACTTTTTAAAAATTTAATTTCAGTGTCTATAATTTGCTGCAAACATTGCTCAGAAAATGATTTCCAAGCATAAAGATATAATACGATAAAATTCTGTAGAAGAAATCAAATGGAAATAAGATTATAAGGGAAAAAGAATGACATAAAATTTCCAACTCATTCATGGATATTTTAAGTAAAATTTCTGAATATCAAATTGTGATTGCATGTGGATTTCCTAAGTAAATTTTAAAAGACTATACAATAGTTTTATCTTAAGATTTCAACATGCCTGTGATATTTTGATTTATAATAATGAGTATATATAGACCCTTTGTCTTCATCTCCATTTCTGGCACAGAGCTCCTAAAACCCTTGGAATCTGTAAAAGAGTGATGGAGGTGTCTTTTATTATGTTAGTAAGGTGGCTTTGGGACTCTCCCTAAGGATGGGCTCTAATAATCAGAAGAACCTTGTGATTAGAGGGTTGGAACTTTAGTCCAACACCCTGATCTCCAGGAAGGGGAGAGGAACTGGAAATTGAGTTCAGTCACCAATAGCCAATGATTTAATCAATCATGGACATGTAATGAAGCCTCCATAAAACTGAAAAGGATGGAGTTCAGAAAGCTTCCAGGTTAGCAAATACATGGAGATTTGAGGAGAATGGTGTGCTCTCAAAGGGCACAGAAGCTCCGAGCCCTTTCTCACATACCTTGGCCTCTGTGTCTCTTCCATCTAGATGTTCCTGAATTATATCCTTTTCTAATACACCAGTGATCTAGTAATAAAATATTTCTCTGAGTTCTGTGAGCCCCTCTAGCAAAATTAATCAAACCCAGGGAGGGGGATTGGGTCATTGGAACCCCCAATCTACAGCACAGAAATACAGGTGACAACCTGAACTTGTAATTGGCGTCGGAAGGGAAGGCAGGGTGCCCTCTATAGGACTGAGCCCTCAACCTGTGGAATCTAATGCTAGCTCCAGATAAAGAGTGTCAAAATTGAGTTGAATTGTAGGACACGCTGCTGGTGTCCGAAAATTTCTTGTTGGTGGTGATGCTGAAAGCTCAGCATCTGTGCACTGGTGCCAAATCAACTCTTAGAGTTTTGGGTGAAGTAGAAAAGAATAGCTTTATTGCTTTGTCAGGCAAAGGGGGACACAGCAGGCTCCTGCCCTCAAAAACTATGTGTCCCACCCAAGGGAGTTTGATAAGGAGTTTTATGGCAACCGTTCAAGGGTGGGGTTGCTGATAAGATTAGGGTGTGTGTACTCCTCTAATCTGGTCTCAGGTAATCTTGATGAGCTTCTCTGGTATGAAGAATGCTGACATCTTCCATTTGTTGGGTTTTAATTCTATAAAGAGTTTAAAGACATTGTTGCGTGTCTCCCTTGAGGAGGAACCAGGACCCTGCCCCTAGGCTGCACTATTGTTTCTTGGCTTCTCCTCCCTTGTCTTTGTATCCCTTCCCTTCCTGGATTAGCAACTGTTCGAATCTGCCCTTTGGAACTCAGGAAAGGTCATGAAGGTTGGAGTCTGTTTCCTACAAGAAATGGGGGACAGAAAGGCTTGCATGCACAGGACCTCCACAGGATCCTACTCAGTTTCAGTGGGATGCACACACACACACACACACACACATTGAAATTGGGTACAGAACCCAAAAGAATGCTGAAACATATATATATTTAAACATACATATTTTGAAATTACTTAAAATTATGATGAACATTGTCCATGTACCAATGTGCTGGAGGTCCATGTACCAATGTGCTGGAGGTACACAGTTTTCCAAAACTTCTTAGAGCTTCTATGAGCCCATGAAGTCTGGGGATCATAGCTCTGTGCAAGCTGTCTCCACGTGTCCATGGCTTACTCCACCGACCACTCCAGTATGGCTCTGCCTCACCCTTAGCAAGGCCACTCGAGCTCAAGTCATGAATGTTCAGCACGTGTATGACTTCATCTCAACTAATTATAGCTGCAAAGACCCTATTTCCAAATACACTCATATCCTGAGGTACTAGGGATTAGGACTTCAACATATGCTTTTGGGGAGACACAATCCAACCCATAAGAGTGACCAAGTCTCAGAGTTTTCTTTGATAAACACTCAAAACCCACTCTCTTCTCTTCATTCCCCAGGTTCTTGGATTTCAATGGCCCCTCATCTTGTCTCCTTTGTGGACTCCTCCTCTCTTCCCTGACCTCTCAAGTTTGGAGTGCCAGGACCTCCATTCCAAGCACATATCTCACTCTGAGTCTCCCCTCCTTGAGGTCACCCATGCCCTCACTTTCCCATCCCCAAATTATCAATTATCTCTTATCTTGACCTCTCCTCTGAGCCCCAGACCCAAATGTCCAACTGTCTACTTAAAATAACCTCTTAGTTATTTCACAAACATCTCCCACCTACTGCTTCCCAAATTAAATTTCCCATCCCCCTCTCCATCTGCTCCCCTTCCAGTTCTATCTCAGTAAATGACACCCAAATACCCCCAGTTTCTCATGTCAGTAATCTGATCATCATCCTGGATATCTTCCTCCTTAAAATATATCTAGAATCCACAGAGCATTCTCCGTTTCCCTTGCCAATACCCTAAGCCACACCTCCATCGTCACTATCCTGAAAACACTGCACTTTGGGTAAAATCCAAAGTCTATTCAAAGCCTTCAAGGTCCCCACATGTCATAATTAATTATTTAGGCAAATGCACCTGTGTGAGACTTCACTATTTATTTGATCAAAGCATAGACATTATGAAGTTAGAAGTCTACTTTTAGATTTCAGTCTGGTACAAATAACGACTCCAATTATTATACTTGTACGGTCCCATAAGACACTAACCAATTTTTTATCTATTAGAAAATTTGTTTCTGCATTCCTTTGACTTTCTGATTATATACATCTTTGTTCCATGAATTCTTCTTTGAATCAGCCTTGTGATCCTGCTGGTTCCCTCATTAACTAACAAGAATACAATTTTTGTCATGTGATCCTTCTATAATTGAACAAGGACAATGTTTTTAACTTTCCAAAAATTAGACTTTGTTTCGGAGATGGTTGAACATGTCCAAGTGGACTCCCGAGCCAGAACCAATTAATGTGTTTTTCCAAGAAGTATTCTGCATGGACTTGTCTTTTCTAGGCCTCCAGGGCAATTTTCCAGCAGTACTGGAACTTCACTCTTTCTTCTCTTTTTTCTTTAACCTGATGCCAAGCCCTTCCTTTTCCTTTCAAATCTTGGCCAAATTTGGTTCTGGTTCTGGTCTGTGTGGAAGTCTGCAAGCTCTCTTTGTGTCTGTGCACTTATGTGTTTGCACATAGCTGGTAAGTTATTGTTGCGATTGCTATTGTTGTTATCAGAATGATGACTAGGAACCTGGTTTAATGGTTTGCCCACTTAATGAGTTGTGTTGATTGAGCTGGTTAAGGGTGGCAGTTTCCAGTTGGTTAGTCTTTTCTCTTTTCTTGCTTACATGTGATCACAGATCAATTCAGAGAGAATAAGCTTTTTGAGAGCTAGACTGGTGAGGCTTTCTGTTTCTGTGTTCTCTCTGACCTGTGAGATCTGTGACTGAAACTATAAGCTCTTTGGATACCTGGGTGTCTGTAACCAGAAAAGACCTTTACCACTCAAGTATTCTCCTATCTTCAGAGGCTGTTATTAAGTTAGATTATAACACCTCTTAAGTTAAAAAACTTCTCTTCTGATTGTTTTACAGAAATAAATGTGTGCTTATATAAATCAATTATTTGCCAAATTTTCGAGAAAATAAAAAGAGTTTCTAATATTTTATTATGCTAGCCTTTTAAGTAAAACAAAACCCAAAATGAACTTGTATCAGAAACTGCTGGCTCAGAAGCTCTTTTTTTTTTTAATTTTTTAATTTTTTTTGTCCACCCTGCAAAGCTTGCAGGATCTTAGTTCCCCAACCAGGGATCACCGGGGGCCCTGGAAGTCACAGCACCAAGTCCTAACCATTGGACTGCCAGGGAATTCCCAGAACCTTCTTTATTTTTTTATTTTTTGCAGTACGCGGGCCTTTCACCGTTGCGGCCTCTCCTGTTGCAGAGCATAGGCTCCGGACGCGCAGGCTCAGCAGCCATGGCTCACGGGCCCAGCCGCTCCGCGGCATGTGGGATCTTCCCAGACTGGGGCACGAACCTGCATCCCCTGTGTCAGCAGGCGGATTCTCAACCACTGCACCACCAGGGAAGCCCCCAGAACCTTCTTTTAAATAGGAACTCGGGTTCCCATATTTAAGGTGAATCTTTGGACAAGTCAGACTTGTTTTAATAATTTTGATTGACAAAACACAAATAACACCTAACAACTATGTGTCTTTTCCCCTGAGGTTATCAGTGAAGCATGTAACACAAGCACGAAATTCCACTTTGTTTTCACATGAAGACACTAGTTCATCTGATATCTTAAATGACTTATACTGGTTTATTGACCAGAAAACTAACATTCTACATAATGTGTCGGAATGTAAAAATATAAACTTATGTGTTCAAGTAGATTGAAGCATGAGTCTAACATTTTTAGAACAGTAATTATGTTTTGTAGTATATCAGCCTGAACAGAATTTCTAAGGTTCTTAGATAACATTACACCTTAGACAATAATTAAAATGAGTTAGTTAATGGAGAGTCTTTGAATATCAAGATAATTTCTGTGTAAGATACAATACTGAAACACAGGTAACTAAGCGTTGTATACATATACACACACATATACCAAATATACACATCATACACATCCCATTACGTATACATGTATAGCATTCTTAGCGTTCTATAGCTTAGAAAAATAAGGAGCAAAAGTGTCCTGAGTCAGGATTCTCTTTAGTACAGAACCAGAAAACTTCATAAAACAGAGGGCTAATCCAAGATCCTCAGAATAAGAGTTATTATATAGGGCTGAACGAATTGATGAGTGAATAGTTTGTATTGATTTTAATTTTCCATTTTCTCATGGATTTATAATAGATCTGTTCTCTTTCTTCTTATGCTGTCCAAGGTCAGGGGAAAATTATTCCTTCCCCTGAGCCCTTCTATTTCCAAAACACTTTCCCTTGCTTTCCTCACTGCCAGTTCACAATGCCAATGGCCAAGAGATATTGACCAAGACACAGACTGGCTTGAAAAGAACCCAAGTTTGGGTTTTCAGCTGATGAGGTTCTCTCCAGACCCTTGCTATCTGGGCTGGCTTATTTCCAAAGACCACTGCCCTCACTGTATGCTGGTTATTATCTAAATGACCTTCTTGTGCAAAAGACAGAATATATTTTGGAATTCTTTTTTCATTTTTCTGCAACTTCGACACAGAAACAAAATTTATTTCAAATGAAATAATTTATAGAAAACCCTTCTTTGATGAATATTCAAGCTTATTATCATGGCAAAGCAGAAAATCTAGGCTTCCTATATGAGTATTCCAGTCTCACAGTTATTTTTTAACTCTTCTTCCCTTCCTATCAGTCCCTTCCCTTCCCATACACACATCTAAGCATCTGCCCTGCCTTTTGGGATCTACTACCAAAATAGCATACCTGTTTTCCCCTTATTCTCCATCCTACTGCCATAACCTAGCTAAGACCAGATTTACATCTAACCTAAACTGTGCCCACGTCGCCCTAACCCTTCTGCCTGACTCCAGCCTCATCCGTCCTTCAGCCTAACTTCACTCATCCCATTCCCAACAATCTACAGCCTTAATTACCCACACAAAACCCACTTGTAATCATATAATCACTCTGCTCACAGATTAAAACTCAAATCCTATCACGGAATTTCAAGACCTTCTACCAACTGGTCCCACCTTAATTTCCCATTTTTAAAAGTTTTATAGATTCCTCACACCTTCTGTTCACAGAGGTCCCTCTGCTTAGAAAGCCTTTCTTTTCTCCTTACCCGCACCCTATCTGCATTTGCAACTTTAAATTACACCTTGTCAACAGTTTTCTCTAAGAGTGTTTTCTGATCCTTCTTTTTTTTTTTTTTCCCCCGTACGCGGGCCTCTCACTGTTGTGGCCTGTCCCGTTGCGGAGTACAGGCTCCCAACGCGCAGGCTCAGCGGCCGTGGCTCGCTGGCCCAGCCGCTCCGCGGCATGTGGGATCTTCCCGGATCGGGGCACGAACCCGTGTCCCCTGCCTCGGCAGGCGGACTCTCAACCACTGCGCCACCAGGGAAGCCCCTGATCCTTCTTCTTATGTCTGTTAAGAAAAATTGTCTAAAACTTTCCTGGTCCCTAGTAACATTGACCATAACCTTCTTCTCTGTGTAAGATCATTTATTGCTCTTGCTTTCAAGTAGGTGTCAGTGGAT
Organism: Orcinus orca; assembly: GCF_937001465.1. Lineage (NCBI taxonomy): Eukaryota > Metazoa > Chordata > Mammalia > Artiodactyla > Delphinidae > Orcinus > Orcinus orca. The sequence goes on along the minus strand of NC_064561.1, from coordinate 171,353,331 downwards.
TCCTTTGATCCAATAATACCTCTACATTGATTGTGAAGCTTTAATTTTTGTAGAAGAATTAGAATACTTCTTCCTGTTTTCTATTATCTCAGGTGATTTTTCTTGGGATTCAGGATTTCGAATGACATCCCCAAGAAATGTCATATAGGAATTTCTGCATGAAAACACTACTTTCAATGTCATGTATAAAATAGGCTCATGTAAAGATTATTTAATTATCTCAGGAAAGGCCCCATTTGACTTTGCTATTTACTATTAATTAAGGGCTTAGACTCTGTGAAATTATGTTTACTTGTACATTTTATTCTGGTAGAAAACACAATCCTCAAGGTTACAATTTTACTGCCCTTTAGACCTTTACCAATTTTGTATCTAACCTACCCATCACATTCTAACATTCTTTTCTCAAAGTGCCAAGAAAGACCCAGTTCCTCAAAATGCTCTTTGGAGCAGCTTTATCATTTTAGTGCTTCCCTCATTAATGAGTTAATAAAACTCTGACTTATGTCATTCTATATTGGCATAAGAATCATATTTTAACCTTTTTTTAGAAATTATATTTTAACACTATCATTTGGAAGTGCTTTATATGACTCCTCTTAATTTCCACAAAATTTACCTCACTCATGGTTTTCTGTGCTATCCATTTTATTAAACTATCAGCTGCTGGAGGTCAGGGCACTGGAAAAATTCATATTTGAAATTGCTAGAGAATTTATACAGTGTCTTACAAGTGATAGATGCCCAATAAATATCTGATAAATGTAAGGGAAAGTATAAATGAAAAACTGACTCTTTTTTATATAAAGTAACTTAAGAATCACTTTAATTGTCAAAATTGTTTTTAAATATCTATTGAAAAACACAGATTTTACTAGAACAAGAGTCCAGAAGCCCTTAGTGAGCATGCTGGTTTTGATATATTCTTTTAATGAAAAAAAGTTGTCTAAAGTAGCTATAATTATCACTAAGGGAAAAGGCCCCATATCATCACCATACCCTTAATATTTGTTCTTATAAATAACAAATCATGTCATTCAAAGTGAATGATCATAATAAATTAAATAATCACTGAAAGCAAATTGGAAAATTTCCAACATAATTTTGGTATAATAAAACAAATCTCTCTGATTAATACATTAAAACAATTAACACAATGATTTATGTCTTTGTTTCTTAAAATTTCACTTCACTTGAAGTTCTTGAAGCCTGAGACCACCTGAGTCAAACAACGCAACTTGGCATTTAGACTGAGAACTGAGACCACCTATGTTAATGTGACCTGATTGTTCCAGGTAATTCATGCTCCAGAAGATAAGACTGTAAACTAATAATTAACTTTACCATTTGCTTCAGGAAATCCTTGCAAGCCAGTTTATCGAGGCAAACAACTTGCTCATCTGGGCAAATAGCTCTCCCATCAGAATGATTTGCTCACCTTGTACCAACAGCTTGCTCATCAGAACCTTGCTTTGCTATGTTCACCAAACCTGTATTTTCAAGCCATGGGTCTTAGGGTGAGGGCTAGGGTTAGGGCTGGGGTCAGTCCCTGTTTGAAAGACCCATCTTACGCACTTGGCCTAAACCTCAAAACTTTATTAAAAAAAAAACCCAAAAAACTCCTTCCCTTACTTCCTCCTTTTAAGATAAGGTGATGATCTCCTTTGCTGCAGGAAATTTAGTGAACCTGGCTTTGCTTAGTCAGCTGGTCTTGGGCTAGAGTCAATCAGCATGCTAAAATCAAAGATCGCAAAAGAATTACCCAGTACTTAAAAAGCTAGAGTAGTAGTAAACATTATGATAGTGTTCAATTATTCTGTTGTAAGTCATTGGCTGAAAATGAATACTGCAGGGTAAAGGATAGAGTTAGACCATTAAAGGATACTTGGAATTTATAGCTAACAATGTCATAGAAATATAATCTGAACTAGGCAAGTGGTACATCTGTCTTATTCATCTATATGACTATGCAATGCCTCCCATTAGGAAGATGGAAACATGAAAGAGTTTTGAAATGCTTGCAATCCATCTTACCCACTCAATATTTACTGCTCAGAATTGGCTCCAGGCAAAATTCTGGAACTGACATGGTTTGTCATTGAAATTCCCATTTTTCCTTCTTTATAGTTTTTCTTCTCTCCACCCTTTCAGAAAACCAAAACCTTCCTGTGGGCTTCTTGCTTCTACTGCTCACCGGCCTGCACCTTATCTGTAATTCACCCCTTGTTTGATTGGGTTTCCCACTATGCTTTATCCTCCCTACTTCCCCTCATCCCCTGCCTGAATATTCAGCTATTTGTCTGTGCTGTCTCCTCCATTCTTCTCTCTCCCGAGGCATTTTCATTCGAAATCATTTTTTTCTATTGAGAAAATAAAAAGACTTATCCCAAGTTAAAGGAATTTCAGAAAAAAACTAAGAAAAAGTTGGCAGGACCAGGGAATTCCCTACATTCATTTGTTTGCATGTGTCCTTTTAGTGTGTATGAAAGCCCAGTCACACTGACACTAAGGTAACTGAGACTACTGTAGTGCACGGGCAAAAATAGCCAATAAGAAGAATAAACTAAGATATTATAAGAAGTAACCAGATAAATCCAGAGGGTGTGACGTTCTGGAGGATAACACATCCAGACACATCAACAATTTAGTGTCGTGAAAAATACGACTCTTCTAGATCAGGGGTGAACACATCTTTTTCTGTAAAGGGCCAGATAATAAATATTTTAGACTTTGTGGCCCATATGGCCTCTTTCACAACTACTAAATTCTGTCTTTATAGAGTGAAAACAGCCATGGACAACACTTAAATACATGAGAGTGTCTGTATTCCCATAAAACTTTATTTACAAAAACAGGCAACCTGATGGCTTTGCCCTCAGCTCTTCTAGATTACAGACTTAAAACAAGTTACAATATACAGTACTGATTTAGATTCTTCGTGGAAAACCCAGCTATAAAGACATTTTAGGTATAATTGGGGCAATTTAATATGATTTGGATACCAGATGGGATAGTTTTAGTTACATGGAAAAATAAAAAATATTAACTGACAAAAGAAGATCACTCCCTACACATTATATATCATACCACATTATATATCATGTGGTAAAAGATTCATATGTATAAAAATATAAAGCCATGTTTATTAAAGTGCTTTTTGTTTTGGGAATATAGTGTCTTAATTTTCTTAATTTTTATTTTTAACATTTTTACAATTTACATTCACTGATTTTGTACTAATAAAGTTTGTTTTTAATTTATAAAATACAGAAGAAAATTATTTATTCAAAATTTTAAACAAATGAGTGTATATATATATATATATTTTTTTTTTTTTTTGCGGTACGCGGGCCTCTCACTGTTGTGGCCTCTCCCGTTGCGGCGCACAGGCTCCAGACGCACAGGCTCAGCAGCCATGGCTCACGGGCCCAGCCACTCTGCGGCATGTGGGATCTTCCCGGATCGGGGCACGAACCCATGTCCCCTGCATCGGCAGGCGGACTCTCAACTACTGCGCCACCAGGGAAGCCCCACAAATGAGTATATTACTCCAATGATTAAAATGAAGAAAGCCTTAAAATTGCATCTTTTAATTTTTGTATAATTTTTATGATAGGAATATAAATAAACTAATTTCATTTTAAAATATATTTTGTAGGATGAACTAAAACAAAGATTATGCCACAAAGAAATAACTCTCCAATTGTTTTAGACTTTATTTCTAATTTTTGATGGTTTTTGGAACTGTTGTCAAGAGAATAAGAAATAGACTTCACACAAACTTGTGACTTATAAATCACATTTATTATTGCCCACAGGAAATTTCATACTTAATGTATGCAATGAATTATGTGTGGCAATAAATGTGTGTCATTAAAATATATATATAGCTATTAACTCTGGATTTTACATTTTATTAAAGGAATTCTGTAATGCATTTCTAAGTGGTTGCCATTTAACATATCTGAGACTAAATATACACAAGGTGAGTATTTCTGAGTAAAGTATCATTTGACTCAGTTTTTGATATTTTTACTTTATTTTGATCTTCCTATAATAAATTTGAGACTATAATGGCAATACTTGCAGAGGCGTATTTGCTTGCATTTCATATAAATATGTAGTAGAGAGTTAAAAGAAGTCCCCAGGTCAGATGATGACAACTTACTAAACAAGTGCTTTTCCCACACCATTGGAATAGTGGTTCCCACACAAATGTAATGAGCCTTCTTAGATAACATGTTAGACCTCTATGGACTTCTATTTCCTCTTTAAAATGAGGCAGTTTGGATGACTTCTTCTCTAAAGACTCATTTAGAGCTGATATGCTATGGCTTACTAATTGTGTATCTCATTATCCATTGTTTCTTTATTCATGAAAGAATAAACACAGGGTAGCTGGCTCCTTCTCTCCCAGTCCCAACGCCCTCATGTCATATTCTAATTGTCCATAGCCACCCTTCCCAAGCCTGCTATCCCTCTGCCTTGAGCAGCCAGGATCCGCTTAGCACTTGCCGGCTCTCCAGGGCCCACCTGGTCTCTATAGTTGCACCCTGACGTGCACAGCAACTAAAAAGCGATTGTAAGTTTCCCTTCTTGCATCCTCTTCTGAATAACCTCTGTACTTGGTGAACTCATACTAAAGTCAGATATCATTGTATCATTTATCATTAAACAAATAAAAATAATGGCCAGAATAGCAATAGAGACAGTGAAATTTTTCTTTATAAAGATTTGCATGTAAAATCATGCCAAAAAATTAAAATAATAAAATAAGTATTGCAGTACACTACAGGAAAAATGTTACTTTATTAGATTGAGTTGTGTCTCCCTAAAAGATACCAGGGTCTTTGAAGATGTAATTAAGTGAATGATCTCAAGATGAGATCATTCTGGATTAACTGGGTGATCCCTAAATCCAAGTACAAGTGTCCTTACAAGAAGAAAGAAAAACACAGACACAGGGGGAAGGTGTGAGAAGCCGGAGACAGACCTTGGAAGGCTTGCCAGCAGCCACAAGAATCTAGGAGAGAGGCATGAGATTTGCTCTCAGAGTGCGCAAGGGCAATCAGCCCTGCCATCAGCTTGATTTCAGATTTCTGGTCCCAAGAAACGTGAGAAAATAAATTTCTGTTGTTTTAAGCCATCTGGTTTGTGGTAAGAAACTAACACCATAACGAATTAGTACTTTTTATTACCCAAACTATATATTTTTAAAAAAGGCAAAAGATTTATGCCTACATATTGATTTAACACAGTGATTAATAGCATAACAGTTTCTATTTTCAAACCTTAACTTCGCACATATGTCAATGACTTCATCAACACTGATCTTCACCTATCCATGTTCCAAACACAGCATAATAAGATTTGTCCATCTATTCCCAATCATAGTTGATTTAATCACCCTTTATATTTATTTCCTTTTAGAAGAGTGTCTTTCATGTTAAGCCACAGACCTATAAGTAGTTAGAAAAAGTCTTAAAGGCAACAATAATTTTGGTAGAGATTCATCAAAATCCTATTTCACAAGAAATTCCAGAAACCACAGTGCTATCCAGGTCTTGGCTATCCTTTGAGCTTGAGCAATTCTGAAGCTTTACTCCAAAAGGGATGTGAGTGGCTAACCCCTGTCTCTCGTGCAGACTGTCTGTGTAACTGAATTCTCCAAATTAACTTTCACATAGAATACATTTGTCGTTCAAGGACAGCATTTAAGAGTGCTAATCTGAAGCTCATCTTAACAACAAGAAGTGCAGCAAATGTTTAGATCTGATACCAGGACCACATCTGTGGGGAGGCATAATTGATGATCACTGATATGGATTGGAATTGGTGATGCACAGTGATGATAAAGAACAGAACAAATTTTAGTCCAGTGTAATTACTGTTTACAAGTTCTCTACAAACCATACACCCCCTTATTCCCTGCACCCTGGGTAGACCTCTCCCAAGACCCCACCTTCAGTACTCCGCCATGAAGGACAAGAAAAAGAAGAAAGTTGTATTCATTTCCTAGAGCTGCTGTAATAAGGTGTCACAACCTGGGTGCTTAAAACAATAGAAATTTATCCTGTCACAGTTCTGAGGCTCTGGGTAGCATCCTTCTTTGCCTCTTCCTTGCTTCTGATAGTTGCCAGCAATCCTTGTCATTCATTGGCTCTCAGTGGCATCCCTCCAAACTCTCCTCTGTCCTCACATGGCGCTCTCCCTGTGTGTCTGTGCCTGTGTCCAAATGTCTCTCTTTTTACAAGGACACCCGTCATTTTGGATTAAGGCCCACTGTATGACTTCATCTTAACTCAATTACATCTGCAAAGACCCTGTTGCCAAATAAGGTCACATTCATAGGTACCAGGGGTTAGGACTTCAACATATTGTTTTGGGGGGACATAACTGAACACAAAACAGAAGTTTACAGTTTCTCAGTGCTTACTAACTGAATGAAACATTTTGCTTTTTAGTTGGTGGAGAGATCTCTTGGGGTAACTCCTTCCTGATCCCACAGATGATTCATTAAGATAGTAACAACTCTTTTTTAGTGGCAATATACTCAAGAGCATATATCCTTTCGTATATATATGACAGATGTTAAAAAAAAAACAACCTTGAATTTGATTTCTTCAAGCCATTTACAAAAAAGTCATGAAATTTTTTCTCATTCATTAACATATGTGCTTTTTTCTGGAGGTTCTCTTTTTTATTCCTATATTACTGGAAATGTAATCGTTTCAACCACTTGGCTTAATGCTGGCATTCTGATTTTTTTTACCACATATATATACCCTTTTCCCTCTAAACTTTAATTTCTTGGATAATTTCTAGTCTTTTAACAGCTACCAATAATTTGTCCTCTTTTACTTAAACTTTCTCGCTCATATTCAGCTTCTCCATAAAGCCTTAGATAATTAAAAAAAAATTTTCTCATCTAGCTTGTCAAAAGGTTGGGAGGCCATCTTAACTTAGGAGATCTTGTAAAATTCTGCCCTTCCCTCATATATAAAAATTTTTGTCCATTTATACATTGTTTCTCAATTTTCTTAAAAACCCTGAGTACCTTTATCTCTCTTTTCCCTCTTCCTCTTATTTCTTTAATACTGAAACATTTTCTGTACTGTGTTGGGTTCAGTATTGTATAGATATTTATGTCCCTCAACTTTCCTTACTATTTCATCATTTTAGTCCCTACCTCCTTAACACTAAAAACTGGAGGGTCCACTAGCCAGAGAAAAAGCAATCTCTTCCTGACTGCCAAAAGACCTCTGGGGTTTCCCTGGTGGCGCAGTGGTTGAGAGTCCGCCTGCCGATGCAGGGGACACGGGTTCGTGCCCCGGTCCGGGAAGATCCCACATGCCGTGGAGCAGCTGGGCCCGTGAGCCATGGCCGCTGAGCCTGCGCGTCCAGAGCCTGTGCTCCGCAACGGGAGAGGCCACAACAGTGAGAGGCCTTCGTACCAAAAGAAAAAAAGACCTCTGATTTCATCACATAATAAAAATAATAGTAATGTCATTTTATGTGTGTGTAACTTATACCTGACTACTGCCTAAAATGCTTTGGGAAGTTTATAGAGAAATTAGATATTCAATAATCACAGTTATTGAGACCAAGAAAAATATTTTTTTTCATGGTGGAGAAGTTTATTGTGTGGATGCTTATCTGAATGACTTCAGAGATTTGCCTAGATAACAATTTTAAAGAACATAAAATGTTTTTCATGCCTGTACTTAGCATTCAACCCCACCCTCACCCCCAAATTGAAGTGAACATATAAAACTATAATTAGGGCTTCCCTGGTGGTGCAGTGGTTGAGAGTTCACGTGCCGATGCAGGGGACACGGGTTTGTGCCTCGGTCCGGAAGGATCCCACGTGCCGCGGGGCGGCTGGACCAGTGAGCCATGGCCGCTGAGCATGCGCGTCTGGAGCCTGTGCTCCGCAACGGGAGAGGCCACAGCAGTAAGAGGCCCACGTACCGCAAAATAAATAAATTAAAAAAAAAAAAACTGAAGGCATTTCTAGCAGGAACAATCAGATTGAGCCCAGAGGTGAAGCTTTTTCATGATCTAACAGGGTGCAGGGTCTGAGAAGAGGAAGCCAGGAATCTGGATATCTCTTGTCTAGGCTTATGGTAAATTGAAGGCACTAAGAGTTAAGGATCCCAGCAGGAAAGAGAATCCACCCTGAATGATTCAAACACAGAGGTCCTAATGAAGGGACTTCTCCCAGAGTTATGGGTTAGGGTTAAGAGAGAGTGACAGGAGAGGAAGTCTTTTCTATCCTAAGACTGCAGGGGCAAGGACGGGAATGAGAGTCACAGGAGCCCAGTGAGACTTGGAACTTTAGGACAGGGACCTTGGCTGTAGTTTCCGAGGGAATCAGCCACACCATGAAATTCACATCATTCAGGATTACTGAAAAATAGAAAATAAGAGTGAATAAAATACACATAAGGACTTGATCTGCATCTGAATCACTTTCAGAGGTCACTGGGCTAGGGTGTGTTTTTTTTTTTTTAACTTAACTATTGTCATCACTAATGGTTGTCTGATCAAAATGTACTTCTGACTATGCATTCCACCACTGAACACCATGTGAACTCTATCAGGCAATTTTCAAAATGGGTTCTCTCATTTTATCTAACCAGACCCTCACACAAGGGGCGGAATGTCGGTAGGACAAGAAAGCAGAGAAATATAAACCTCTGGTTGGAGGCTGACCCTTCAAGCGTCTGGCTTCGTGCGTTGTGCCCATATCCTAAGAAGAGGAGGTAAGCCGCTCAAGGTCACACAGTTAGCAATAGACAAACCAAAATTAGAACCCAAGTCGGCCTACCTTTAAGTTCTTTCCATTACACTACACCCACTTGAAAGGTAAGTACACACGTTCCGAGATGCCACCAAGCATATCAAAATCGACAGAGGAAGAGTTAGAGCCCAGAGAAGAAGCCTTACCTAGTGCAGCTTAGTACATTGCATCCAGAGAAAGTGGCCATCAAGAAAGGCATGTCCTGGATGTGCAGAAAGAGGAAAGCCAGTCCAGAAGACCGGCAAGAAGGTTCTAAGTGGGAGAGGTCCCTTTCCTGACCTTGGGTATCACATGCAACGTGGCCAGTGGGGTTATCTTTGGCCTCAGACGCAATGTGCCCTTCTCCAGAATTCCCTCTTTGGGGGAAGGCCATCTAGGTTACTCTAAGGTCATGGCTCAATGGAAATAAAACAGGAGATGGAGAAATTATAGCCCCCATTTATGCTGCTGTGGTGAACTGTGAGGTAAATTGCACTAAAGACAATGCTGTGATGTCCAAAATGAAAAAAAGAAATGAAGGAAAAATAATGGGATTTTCCATGCCAATGAAAAGATAGCATAAAGATATGCAAAAGTAGGAAAAGAAATAATAACGTTAATATGAAGACCTAAAGTAAATAAAAACCAGAGACCCTGAAGAATGCTTGCCATAGTGTAAATGTCACGCCCTTTAATACAGCTGTTGACTTCAGAACAGACTGTTATTGAAAGGCCAGTGTGGTGAGCAATTGTATTTTCTCCTTTAGAGTTGCTCCATCTGGCAGTGAGGGGGGACATTTGTCACTGTGTGTGTGAGACCTGATTAGGCTGGCACCACAAACACATTATGCACTGGAGGGTGATTTAAAATGATACTGTACTGTATGTTATTTCAAATCGGTGGTCTCCATGTTTAGTATATGTTTATTTCAAATTCTATATGACCAGCGAAGAAACTTGAACTGGTATTTTAAACAAAGAAGAAGTATATTATCAAACACATTAATAAGGATCTAATTTCACTTTTCTTCTCAATGGTCATCAATATTTTTAAACCAAGGGGCCCTTCAGCTATTACAGTCACTGTTGCCTCATAGAAAGAGGAAATACAGTTGAATTTTACAAACATATCAATTTCACACATACTGCATTTTTGTAAGTGGAATTTATCTAGAAATCAGTTTATATTAACAGAATAAAAGCAAAATTAAAGATCTAGGAGATCTGAATCATTTTCTATCACAATGGAACTGGAAGGGAAATTTAGACAATACATGTGTTAATTAGGAAATGACAAGAGAGACTTGGAGGTGGAAGGGGCAACTTCCGACACCTCTGGGAGCTAAGGAGGTACACTGCAGCAGCTGGAGGGAGAGAGTGAAGCTGGGTGTTTGTAAATGCAATCAAAGGAAAGCAGTACACACGCATAAAACACTAATTTTCATCAGTGGGTGCCCATGTGCTGTGTGCGTATGTGTAGACAATTTATTAATATCATCACTATATATAACTCCAGTTAGTTTGAGCTAGGAAAGAACAGCTGTCTCGCATGAAACAATGTGCCTCTAAGGAGTCTCTAAGCAACTCTTGGAGCAAAGCAGAGCAATCAAGACTGATTAAAATGATAACATTTAACAGCAGTCAAGGCAAAGTGAAGAGGGAGAGGGATGGAGAGACCATTACACCTAAAATCAGGTTTGCATCATCCACAGGTATTACTAAACCCTGTAATCATACTGATAGCTGTTTACAGTCATGATTACTTATTCTAATGAGGAAATTAAGAAGTCCTTTGTTAGACCACATATCTGGTTATGCAGGAATCAATCATCTCATGTTCCTAATACACAGAATATGAGGCTCATCCTCATGCATTTGTATAAAGTACAAACACAGCAGGCATGAAAACTCAAATTACTGATGTCCTCACCAGAGGCCTTACCCTGGGAGGTTATAGATTTATTCCAATGATGCCCCCCAAAACTTCTGAACTCCTCTTTGGGAGAGTTTATCAGTCTTTCAAGAGTTTATCTCTCTCTCTCTCTCACACACAAATACACATGCACACACACATGCAAATACACACACATACGTGTGAACACAAGAGTCAGCTGATTAAAATATGGTGATTCTAGAATTTGGGAGGCATTATTTTTTACCAAATGTACATTACCCAAGTTTGCCCATCATCACCTAATAGTAGTTCACCCTTTTTTTCTGTAATAATAACTCCCCTGACAAATAGCTGGTATGTAATACATGAGCACAGAGAATAAGGACACATTTCTCTGCTTTCCACACAGCTAGGTAGGCATGGTCAAATGACCAGGTTCTGGCCAACTGTGTATTAGTGTAGATAATGTGTGCAACTTCGGGATTATTGCCTTAAAGGGAAGGGGTGTGCTCTACCTTGCCCCCCTCCTCCTTCCTTCCTGGATGATGAGGCATCTTGAAACAACCAAAGGGTAGTATTATAGTGATGACAGATCAACAAGACAGAAGGTCCTGGGCCCCTGGAGACTCTGCAGAGCAGAGTCATGACGCAAGCTCAGACTCTTAGTGAGAGAAAAATAAACTATCTTGTCTAAGATTTGCTATTTTGGATTTGAGTCACTTAAGGACAAATGGAACTCCTGACTGATAGAGTTGTTTGAAAAAAATTGGATCTATCCTCACAGGAAAACAACCTGCCACTATGATCACAAGTATTCCAAAGGATCTATGTGAAACAATTCTCAAAGAGATGCTGCAGAAAATGGCTCAGCCATTGAATTGTGTTCTCTGACATCTGTGTGAGAAGAGCAGTGATCATGTGGAAAGGAACATGTCAGTGTGGGTTTAAAAAGTATCAGTTACATCACTTTTTTATTGAAGTATAGCTGATTTACAATATTGCATTAGTTTCAGGTGTACAGCAAAGTGATTCCGTTATATCTTATTCAGATTATATTCCATTATAGGTTATTATAAGATACTAAATATAGTTCCCTGTGCTATACAGTAAATCCTTGTTGCTTATCTATTTTACATACAGTAGTTTGTATCTGTTAATTACTTTTTAACTATATAAGTATTATTATATAATTATGTAAGTACACCCCTGAACAAATGTAGATCAACAACCTAATGCATGTCTGATCACTTGCATTAGCACGCCTGTCATCACCAAATAAGGTAGGTAGGAATTCAAGTTCTCTCCTTTAAATTGGTAAGGAAGCCCAAGAAATTTCAGGACTTCCTTTATAGTCACATAAATCTCTTAAAAGTTCCATTAGAATATATCAAGCTTCCATAGGATAGTAAGGCTACTAGAAAGTGTGCAATCTCTGTCTTTCCATAAATGATTATGGTTGTTAATGTTGTTTTCTGCTCGTCTGTGGAATTCCAACTTCCAGGAGGGATTTATTATTTGAAAATCTGGAGAGCTCCGGGAGCAGGGCTGACATTGAGGGGGTCTGTGGTGGTGAGACCTGGCCAGGTGTTGACAGTCAGCTCTGGGCCGGTATCAGGTATTGATTGGTGCCCTTGCCCCACCAGTTGCTAGGTATTTTGAGTATCTCCCGTACCTACTGGTGTCCAAAGGGCTTCACTCCTGTCCCGGCTGCTGGAAACACAGAGTGAATGACAAAGAACCCTGGGGTGAATATTTCCCTTCTACTCTAGGTAAAAAATATGGGAGAGAAGCCAGCTAGAGAAGGTAATAGAGACCAAGTCCGCGGAGGAATCGTCTGTCAAACCAGGAGTAGATCAGAGGCTTAACAGAAAGGAAGTAAACTTTCAAGGCAGAAATAACCTCAGAGGAAAATGTGGAGGTTCGCACTAGAGAAAAAGACTGGGTGAGGAAGAGAGAGAGCAAATCAGAAGCCAGCATGCAGAGATAAACTGGAGAGTTGGCTAAAAAAAGTCTCCAGATCAGGTGTTCAGGATCCAGTGAGGAGCATTCAGAGGCCACCCAGTGATGGCGCCAACATTGCATCTGGGCAGGAGGGATGCTTAGACGTTGAGCAGGCTCTAAGGCCCCCTTCTCCTACAACTTCTCCTCAATGTTGGAGTTCCTTCCTTTCTCCTGGGCTGCTCAGACACTGATTGACCTCCTCTGGTGGTATCACAGAGGTAAGAGGAGTTGGGGGAGGTTTGTTTGCTTGTTTGTTTAGTTTTAAAGATTTTATTTACTTTCATTTATTTGGGGTATTATGAAAACCCAATCTAAGTCTTAAATATTTTTTGTTATTGTTGTTTATCATTTTTAGTGTTTAGGGAACTTTCAAACATATGCAAAAGTGGGGGGAAAAAAAGCATGATAAATTTTCAGGTCTAGCAATATTGTTCATCCGTAATCACCACAACCACCATTCCACTCCTGGATTATTTTAAAGCAAATTTTCGACAATCACATAATTTCATGCAGAAATATTTCTGTCTATAAAAACTAGAACATGAATTTTAACTTACAATGAAGAGACCGTTTCTCGTGTTCTTTACAAAAAAAGACAGTTTTGATCTTATTCTATCAAAAGGACGAATTATTAATGTACTTCTCTCCCTTGCTCAGTGTTTTCTGCCTCAGAATAAATTCAAGCATGATAAATTACTTAACTTTCCTTCTGTGGACCCTGGAAATTCTACCAGTTGCTCAAAGTAGTTAGGAAGGAACAGTGCTATATCAGTTCCTTTGAAAAATCTAAGAATTTATCTTTCACACTGGCTTAAACAAACAAACAAACAAAAGACTGCCAAGGGGAAGGGTTGGGGGGAGGGATGGATTGGGAGTTTGGGATTAGCAGATGCAAACTATTATATATAGCAGGGATAAGCAACAAGGTCCTACTGTATAGAGCAGGGAACTATGTTCAATATCCTGTAATAAACCATAATGGAATAGAATATGAAAAAGATTATATATATAACAGTTACTTTGCTGTACAGCAGAAATTAACACAACATTGTAAATCAACTATACTCCAATAAAATAAATTTTTTAGAAAAAGGTATACTCTCACATTATATAGATGTCCAAAATTTCACTTCAGCCAGGGTAGTTCAGTACACTGCCATTATCCAGACCCCTTTACATGATCCATATAGGTCTCAACATGAATCTCCAAGTATATTCCCTGTCCATTAGTCCTTCCTGCACATAGCCTTCAGGGGCATGTGCTGTAAATGCCATGCTCATCGTGTCACTGCTCTCCCTCAAGAACCCATATAGCTCCCTATTACCTAATAATCTTCTACTTGACTGCTTTTATGAAAGAATCTCCACCTGTTGTGATTCTATTCTTATCCATTTATGTCTCTGCCTCTCATTTCCAACCACATCAAGCTCTTAAATGCAATAGTCACACAGTTTGCCCTTCCTTGGCATTAAGTAACTTTTCCCCTGTGATACAGTTTTTCTCTTTGGGTACAATTTGTCATGCTTGGATGTCATTGTACCCATCTGGGTACAATTTTTTCCTGCTTGGATGGCATTGTACCCATTTGGGTGCCGTTTTTCCCTTTTGAATGAGATCAAATAGCAAGCCAAAAAACTTTACCATAACTATTTTTTCATAACGAATATCACAGGTCAGTTGTTCTTTTGGGTACCAAAACATGGCTACTGTCGAATTAAAAGGACTAAAGAGTGGAATTCAGATTCTTTGATTGGATTTGAAGCTAAGACTAATGCATACTTTACTTGCTAACCTTATTATAGCAAGCATTTACCTTACAGAATTATAGTTCTGTGAAACATGATTTGACATAAAGTGACACTGTACAGTGATAATTTATGAAATAATGGAGTGTTATGTGAAAATATGTTTAGACTCATTTATTCACTCAGTAAATTCTTACTGAGCACCTATTATGTTCCAAGCATTGAGGTCTCATTCTAGGTCCTAAGGATATATCAGT